>NC_045429.1:303206523-303557357 GCF_902635505.1 Sarcophilus harrisii | reverse complement strand
GCAATACACGAAATGACCCAGGCTGAAAGCCCAGTTAAAAATGATTTTAGACATGCACTGAAGAAGTCTCCTCAGAAAGGCAAGGAGATTGAAAGAATACTTTTGGGAGGGAAATATGATTTTGATGTGGACAGGAGAGACAAAATAAGACAAGTTGAGAGAAAGAAATCAGAATTGTGAAGACCAAAATATATATAGAAGCTAGGAAGACAGTATAGTAATTCAAGAAATAAGAATTCTAAAGTCATAGCTTTGAGACATGTAAAGGATTATAATACAGTTGAATTGAATATGGAATAGATTCAAAATGCTAAAGAAAAGGAAGACTAATGTTTTATAGAAATCAAGATAGAAATCGCCATTATTACTTTTCTGGTATATTGTTCCTAATTATTTCATTTCCTAATTAGATTATAAACCTCTTGAAAGTGAGATGGTGTATCTGTATATAGTGAATGCTTATTATTGTATATAGTCATCAGATTTATATAAGATTTTATGATTTATAAAGCATCTTATTCACAATAATCCTGTTAAGTAGTTGGACAGATATTATTATTCCCATCTTACAGATAAGGAAATTAAGACTCAGATGAATTGACTTGATACAATTAGTAAATGACAGAACCAGAAATCAAACCTATACCTTTTGGTTCCCAGTCAAGTGCTTTTTCTATTATATGACACTTAAAAAAACAACAGCATTTTATGGTAAGTGGAGGTTTACAAAATTAACATATGTTAACACATTTGATCCCCCTGTGAGATTAGTGCTCCATTAATTATTTATTAATATAAATATATACATATATAATATATAATTATATTAATTAAGTATAATTAACTCCATTTTATATATAGGAAAACAGTCTCAGAGATCCTCAGTTTAAGTGACTTCCTCATGGTCACTCTAATAAGTGTGTGTAGCAGGATTCAAATTCAGATTATTCTAACTCTAGGTTCAGCATTCTATCTACTGTACACTTAGCAAATGTGGCAATGTGTAGCAAATGTGACACTTAGAAAATGGCAAATATCAAATATCATTAGATACATAAAGGGGAAAAGGAGATTTTTAATTTCTTTCATTTGCCTATTGTTCAGAAAAATAGATAAGAGAATTCATATAGGATAGGTAAGTGTGACACATAATCTGTGAAATATATATATCTATATTTTTAATGTGAAGAATAGGAGAGGTACTATAGAATTGAAGAGGGCCTGATGTTGTAATGATTTTTTTTTAACGGAAAGAGATAGCACAATATAGACCAATGAGCTTAACTTCCTAACAAAATTCTTGAATGTATTATTAAAGGAATGGTTTGTGAACATTTAGAGAGGAAAATAGTGGTCACTAAGAACCAACTTGATTTCATCATTATATTTCTTTTTAAAGCTTAATTTAATTTTTTTCAATCAACACAAATCTATTCTACTTGCCTGCAACTTCTAACTTTCTTCACTGGAAAAAAAAAGAAAGAATGAAAAAAGAAAACAGCAAAGCAAAACCCTTGTAACAAATATACATAATAAGACAAAATAAATTCCTGCATTGTCCAGATTCAAAATGATCCTTGCCTTTTCCTACAACTGGTGCATATCTAGGAAATGGGTAGAATGCTATTTTACTGAGCCTTGGAGTCATGATTGGTCATTATATTGCTCAGAATTATAAAGTCTTTAAAAATTTGTCTTACAATGTTATTAAATAAATTGTTCTGATGACATTTCCTCTTTTTTGGCAGTTGCTATCCTGGTAATTTAAGGGAATTCTATAGATATAATTTATAGATGATCCAAGAAAGCATTTAGCAAATTCTTGATTCAACATTTTTAATTTTGATATTTTAAAGAGCCTAATATATCCCAGGCATGTGCGAGATGCTGAGGATTTAAAAAAAAAGAGAGAAATAGTTCCTACTGTCAAGGAAGTCACACTCTTTGGAGGATAACAAAATATAAAAAAACATGCAATATAATTTGAAAAGAGAGAGAGCACTAGCAATATGAGATTGAGGGAGATTGGAGAAAGCTTTGCAGAAGAGTTAGCTCTGAAGTTGAAACTTTCAAGAAGACAAGAAATTAGAAGTCAGAGATAATGAGGAATATATTCTAAGCATGGGAAATGTCCAATGTGAATGCAATAGATGGAATGAAAAGAATAGATTCAGGGAATATCCAGTAATCCAATTTGGGCAGAATACATAGTGTGTTATAGAGGATAGTATGAAATAAGGATGGAAAAGTAATTTGAACATGTATTGTAAAGGATTCTGTCTTTGTATTGTGTTGCATTGCAGAAGCAAATTGGTAGCCAATAAAAGTTGTTGAGCATGTGAGTACAAGGTCATACCTGTGCCTTAAAAGATTATTTTAGTAGTTGAAGAGAATATGCAGTAGAAAGAGACCTGACAGCAGGAAGATTAATTGTAAAACTAGTTATACTAGGACAAAGGACCTAAACTCAAATGGTAGCCACTTAGATGGGGAACAGATTCAAAAAGTGTTGGGAGTGAAAATCAGTAGGACTTGATGGCTGGATTTGGAATATGGTTGATGTAAGAGTGAAGATGACTTTGAGTTTGGTTCACTGGGAACATGGGTGTTTCCTTCACAGAAACAGAAATTTGAAGGAGAGGTGAGTTTAGTAGGGAAATAAAGTTTTGTTGTGGATATTTTGACTTTGAAACATCTAGCAAGCATATCAAAGGAATTAGGATCAATAGATTTAGTTATCTTTTGTGTAGATAATACCTGGACCCAAGGGAATTTGATAAGTTCACTAAAGGAGAGAGTGTAGAAAGAAAAACAAGTAGGAGAGAGGTGTAGAAAACACCAATACCAAGGGATTAGGAAGTGGATGATAATTCAGTAAGGTACAAAGAAACAGACAAGTAAAAGGAAAAATCAGAAAAGAGGGGTGTCACAGAAGATAAGGAAAGAAGAGATGTTGAGTTTGGGATGTCAACAGTGTCAGAACTGAAGAAAAGTCATGGAAGAAAAAGATAAAGACAAAAGGTACCGAGATCTAGCAGTTAGAAGGTGGTGACTAGAGAGAGAAATTTCAGTGGAATTGTGTGGTGAGAAGACAGATTGAAACATTGAAAAGTGAGTAAGTAGGTGGTGGGGAATTGGAGGCAACACATGTAGACAATTTTTTACCCATAATTTGGCAGTAAAAAGGTGGAGAGAGATAAGACAATGCAAATAACTGTATATATGAAGTACATCCAGTGTAAATAGAAGTTTACTCAGAGGGAAGATCCTAGAAAATGGGAGATTGGGAAAGACATCTTGCAGAAAATTGGGATTTGAACTGAGTCTGGAAGAACAGAGATATTGGCTTGTTCTACTATGACATTTTTGGAAGTCTCATACCATTGAAGTTTAAATCACCATACCATCAGTATAAGAGTGGACCAGCCTACAAGAATGTGGTTTGGGTGATTTATGTGTATGTATGAATAAACAGAATAAGAAATGGTGAAAGACAGAGAAGCAGATCTTGTGAGGGGAAAGAAAGAGGAAAGGAAGGAAGAGTGGGAAGGAGGGAAGGAGAGGGAGAAAATTAAGGAGAGGGACAAGGAGAGAGAGAAAGGAAAATAAGAGATAGGCAAGGAGAAGGTGAAGGAGGGAATGAGAGAAAGAAGAGAGAGGGAGGGAGAAAGGAAAGAAAAGAAAAAGGGGGAAGGAAAAAGGAGAGAGAGTATGTGTATATTAGTTTGTGTGTATGTAGGGCAGGAGTGGAGAACAGCTTTTTGAGTAATTTTTTCCCTCCTTGGGAATAGGAATACATGGATAGTGCTTGGACAGATGGTGTTTTTGAATGACCTTGTATCACTGGGTGATTCCTTCCATTGCTGAGTAATGGTTGAAATTGTAGGAAGCTTAAAGTGGTGTTGAAACCTGCTGTTGCTAGTGGGAGTTAATCAGGATGCCATCATGAATGAGAAACCTAGAAGGAATCAATATAAGCCCCAAATGAACAAAGATAAGGAAACATGGTTGCTTAAAAATAGAAAAGAGAGGTCTTATATTTGCCTATCACACACAATTGCAGAAAGATATTGAAACATGCTTCCATGTCTAATGGGGTTCTATATTTGTAGAAATGTTTCTTTAGAATGTAGAACATAGAACCAACCCCTGCAGATCTGTCACTTTTCTATCTCCTTTTCCACATAGTCTATGGAAGTTGTAATTCAAAGATTTTTAGAGCAAATATCAGTGACTAAGTATTTTTTAAATTGCCAGCTTGTTGAGATTTTCCCGTTTTATCTTCTGCCTCTCCATTGCTCTCCATCTTTCTTTTTTATTCTTTTTTAGGCTTCTCCAAGTCAGGAATTTGGTTGTCTTCTTTGAATTTCTGGTCCAAAGCCTATAGCTCTTTGCTTCTAGAAAGCTCTTGTTAAATATTTATTGGATGTGTTTATAGAATCATTGTTATAGTTTAGACAGTCTATTTTAGTGTAGCCTAAAGGAATCCATATCTTAAGTCATTTTACTTAATCCTAGGGAATTATTTTATTCCTTATCAGTAGCTGACTTAATGTGTATGACCTGGATAAATATGACGCTATTTATTTATTGAGTCTATAAAGCACTTTTACTCTAAAGAATTCAACTTCCTGTACAAAGAAGTTTAAACATTCTTTAAACATTGTAATCCAGTTCCCCCAATTATATTCCATGGAATCCTGGTGATGTTTCATTTGATATGAATAGATTTTCTGGGAAAATATTACTAGTATTGAGGTAGGGAGAGATTAAGTGATTTGTTCAGATTCACACAACTATTAAGTGACTGAGGCAGATTCAAACCTGGAACTTCCAGACTTCCTGCCTGACTCCAGCCAGATTCACAATATCTACTATGCCACTTCTCTCTAAATGGGTGAAGCAAAGGTCTTGTTCAGGATTTCTTGTACATTCATTGACAATAGATCAATGAATCAATGCCTTGAACTTACCCAAATTCTAATCCCAGCCTTAAAGATTTAAATCTGGAAGAGAATTTAGAAATTGTTTGGGCCAATTTTCCAGTTTTATAGATAAGGAAACATCAAACCTCTTAGTCAAAGTCATATATGAAATCAGATGATAGACTGGTCCAGAATACAGGATTTTTAACAACTAGTGCAACATTAATTTTTTTTACTATATTAACACTGGAATAGATTATGGCACTTTCTATCCCAAGTCTATTGGATTTGCCTTGAATCACCTTATTGTTGAAAAGAGCCAAGTTTATCACAATTGATCATTACATAATCTTGTCATTGTATACAATATTCTCTTGGTTCTACTCATTTCATTCTGCATCAGTTCATGTAAGTCACTCACTGAAGTCAGCCTGCTGATTGTTTCTTACAGAACAACAATATTCTATTACATTAATATGCCATAACTTATTCAGCAGTTCCCCAACTGATGGGCATCCACTCAACTTTCAGTTCCTTGCCACTACAAAAAGAGCTGCTACAAACATTTTTGCATGTGTGGGTCCTTTTCCCTCTTTTATGATCTCTTTGTAAAAGAGATTCAGTAGAAACATTGCTGGATGAAAGAGCATGCAGTTTTGTAGGCCTTTGTGTATCATCCCAAATTGCTCTCTAGAATGGTTGGAAGAGTTCACAACTCCATCAACAATGCATTAGTAGAGAGGGTATCAGATTTGAAAGTTGTTGTGGCGGTAGAAATGTCAAGATTTGTCAATTAATTGAATATATGGAATAAAGAAGAATCAAGAATGATGCTCAAGTTATTAATCCAGGAGATTAGATTAGTGATGACTTTGATGGAAACAGAAACTTAAAGCATTTGTTTGAAGAAAAAGATGAATTCTATTTTCATCATGAAGCATTTGAAATTTCTAATTGTCAATTGGTTTATGTAGGACTGAATCTTTGAGTTTGCATATACACAAAAACACTTGCACACACACACGTGTATCTATCAGTTATCTACATAGAGAAGATAATGCAATGAATGGGAGCTGATGAAGTCACTAAGGTAGAGAATGTAGAGGGAGAGGGGAAAAAAGAGCACTTACTTCAGATACCTATAATTAGAGGGCATGATTTGGGTAATGGCCTAGCAAAAAAGTCTGAGAAAAAGTAGTTATGTAGGAGAAGAACCAGGAGAAAATAGTGTCACAAAAACCCAAGGAATATCCAGGAGGAGGGAGTGGCCACAGTATCAAATACATCAGATAGATTGTGAAGGATGAGGGCACTTTGGAGAGAACAGTTTCAATTGAGTATTTAGTTCTGAAGCTAGATTGCAAAGGGCAGAGGAATTAGGTAAGAGGTACCAAAGTAGAGGAAGTGAGAGTAGTAGATGAAGTGACAGCTTTTGTTAAGACATTGACGTTGAAAAGGAAAAAAAAAGATAAGAGGATATCTTAAGGGGATGGTGGGTTCCAGTAAAGTTTTTTTCTCTTTTTTCTTTCTTCTAGGAATAGAGGATATTGAGACATTTGAAAACAGGCAGGAAAAGAGTCAATAGGGAGATTCCAGAGAAGAAAGTCAGCTTGAATAGACATAAACGGATTGGATCAAGTGCAATTGTTGAGGGGTTGGCAAGGAAGTGGACTGCCTTATTGTCAGACTAGGAAAAAGAAATGAGAAGGGATGATGTTGAGGAGTTGTGAGATGAAGGGGAGAAGAGTACATTTAGTTCAAATGGCCTCAATTTTCTTACTAAAGTATATACCTGGGTGGAAAGAAATGGGAATGGAAAGGAACCTGTGAGAAGACTGAAGAGCAAAGAGAAATTTTAAAATTATTTCATTAGGACATGAAGTTGGGAATCAATTAGGGAAGAATAAAAGGATTGACTTGTTAGAGTCAGGCAATGTTGAGGTTGGATAACATCAATTTATACTACATCATCATGGTTGAATATTTTTGTTTGTAAGGTTTACCCACTGCATTGGAGAAGAAAATTACCATATTTTGATGAGCATAGAATGTACTTGAGGTAATGAATACCTGTTTTCCTTTGTGAGGAAATATAGGGAAACCGACTTAGTCAATGTGTGAAGTTCTGGGTTCATAAGAGATTAAAAGAATTTTCTGAAGCCTTTTCCAAGTTTTTCTTTTTTAATACAAAGTGCTACGAAGATCTCTACAGGAAGAAATCTTGAATTCTGGGCAAAGATACTAATAAAACTGTCTGGCATTCAATGGGTTTGGGTACCACTTGATACCAATTATTACAGGGAACATAACTAGAGGATGAGAAAAACAAAGTAAACAAGTGTCTGCTAAAAGCTTTACATCCAGTAAAAATGTCAGGGACAAAATGTATTTGGTAGGAATTTTAATGTTTCTGTTTTGAAGGATTTCTGCAAATACAAGGGTTCATAAGCAAGATGTTTTACAAAAGTCTTTAATATGAACAATATTAATTATGATTTTAAAATTATGTTGGGGCTTTGGTGTCAGGATGGAGTAGGATTTTATAACCTCTTCCCTTTTGCTCACCAATCAAAAACCATTGTTTAAGTTGACCTTCATGCTTGAGTTGACATTCAGAGAATGTTAGATGGAATAGAATAGTCATACAAGTTTGTAGTGGTAAAAAGGGGCTCACTTAACTTAAGTGTCAACAAACAAGTTTTTGACACTTTAATCAATTGATCAAACAATATGCCATTGCCAGGCACTGTTCTAGGTACCAAAGATACAAAGACAAAAGCAAAAACAGTCTTTTCCTTTAATGGATTTATAAGATAGCTGGAAGAGGCAATATTGTGTGTGTGTGTGTGTGTGTGTATGTGTATGTGTGTGTGTATGTGTATTGGCACAAACAAAAATAGATGTTGGGTGATTTCATAATAAACAAACTAGTAGGTAGAGGATTAGAAAAACTTTTAGGGAAAAGGTTGAGCTGAACCTTAAAGGAAACTGGCTTCTGAGAGATGAAAGTAAGTAGGAAATGCATTCCAAACATCTGGAATAGTCAGTGCAAAGGCATGGAGAAGTAGGATATCAGTGTCACATATGTACATTATATATATATATATATATATGTAAGCTTATCACTCTATGGACATATACACATAAATATATATACAGATATAAATAGATAAAACATGTGAGAAGGATTTTTCAGGATTAAAAAATCAATAATGTAACAATGATCAAAATACTATTATTACATAATCAGAAAACCACAACATGAGTGCTGTGACATCATTTGCCACATATATTCTTTGAGCCATCTTTTTTTTAAGCCTTTTATCCCACCTGGTGCTGTTAATTACACCAGGTGAGTTGAAACCTGGAGGCCTCACTAATCAACCATAATTATGTAACTCCCTATAGAAACCTCTCTACCAATAGCCGGAGTGTATTCCACAAACCAATTGCATTACCCCTTAGCAACAAAGCTTGGCAACAGCAATTGCTACACAAGAGGAAAATTAGCAAAATATTCTTTTGGGGAAAAAAAATCATTGGAATATCAATGTTTTTCATTATTTCAAAATTTAGCATACTTTCTTCCACAAATGCCAGAGACCCTCAAATTACAAATTCTGGTTTAAATGACTTTGTGGGTGAAGCAGTAGGACCTTAATATTTCTCACTGAAGGGGTTCTTGATTAGCTCTAATCCAACCCTGACTTCTACGAATTTCCCATTCTTGTTCTTAGCTTCCCATGGTGAGATGGGGAGGCTGACACTATGGAGCCCATTTAATGAATTTAACCTTTAATTGACTGAACCCTTCTCTACTTAACTGTTTGGACAATATAGTTTTCATTGCAATACTCAGAATACAGGTGATAGGTAAATAGAGCCTTTCTTTCTTAAATATCAAGGATGTATGATTTCATCAATATAGGGAGCTCTTTGCATTGAGATAACCTCTTGAGGCAGATTGTAAACTGTCTCTGTCATAGTAGATAAGTAGGGAATTGTCTAAGATGTATAGGGGTTAAATAACTTCTTCATTTAAGTGGTTGTTTGGGGAGGAGTAGTGGTAAGACCTGGACCTAAGTCTTCCTGACTGTAAGCTCTCTATATACTTTGTCAGGTTAAATTCTCTTGTATTACTTATTTACTCAACATTAAGGGCTAGGTTCATTTATCCTTGCAGATATTTCAGACCAACAATATCGCAAAAAGCTGAATAAATGAGAACTGGAATGGAGGAGTGAGGGAGAAGAGGTGGCAATCAGAGATATGTAAGATTTGAGGGTACCTTGAGGTCTGAGGCTAGAAGGAGAGCTTCTCCACTTGACTTGGTAAGGTATTGTCTGAGAAATTCTGTCAGGTAGGCTTGAAAGCATAAGATCCATATGTCCATTCCATACCTCAGAATTGGGATGTGTTACTTAAAACTGAGATCTTTAATTGGACATGATATGGTCATTTATTGGATGTTATACAATGTACTCAAGTTTCTCATAAGGATTAATCTAGGCAAAGGGTTCTTAACCCCTTTTTTACCATGGACTCTTTTGCAATCTAGGGAAGACTATGAACCTCTTTTCAGAATAATGATTTAAATAAATGAAACACATACGATTACAAAGAAAACCAATTATACTGATGTGTAGATATACATGTGCTATATAGAGATGTTCATATATGCAACACAGGTATGCATATATGCTATATTTCAATGTAATTGGTTTCCTTTGTGCTACTATATATATATATGTGTGTGTGTATATATATATGTATGTATATATATATACATATATATGTACACCTACACAAACACATACCCACACACAGGTATATACTACAAGAGATTAGAGTTCAAGTGTCACCTCTTAAATTCTCTTCAACAAGTTTTGTATTCTTCTCTTATCAAAATTACTTTATGTGTATGGGGTATATATTTTGCATATATCATTTATTTAACTATGGGCATGGTTGCTTTCCCTCTAAGCTAAAGTAAGGGCTATTTTCATTTGTTTTGCTCCTAGCAATGTAGTACAATGGCTTACATATAGTAGGTACTTTATAAATGTTAAGTGGAAATTGTTTAGAGCATGCTTAATCTTGTTCTACTTATGACCTCTTTTTGTCCAAGAAATTTTACAGGACTCCAGTTAGATAGGTATATAAAATAGGTATACAAATCAAACATTTATTGATAATAAATCATAATTTCTTGACCTCCACATTCAGTTGAGATCCCATATAGTGTCATAAACCACGGTTTAGGAAGCTGACGTGTAGAAGGCTAGGTATGAAAGGTGTGAGGAGGAAACACAATGCTCAGAATTTAGTTATGGAACTGAATTTTTGGGTAATGGTCCAAGTAGGAGTGTATATGGGAGTTTGGAGGCTTATCAGATCCTGTGGAGCACCATATGTTTTTTTCTTTGTCTTGAAAAGGTAAGATAACATATACTTGAATCACAATATAAAATTGAACATAAGACTTTCTTAAAGAGTGAAAAAAGCTATCAATTCCAATGGGATCTGCTTTATGACCTGATTCTTTGGGCATTTAATGAAATAAAAATTAAGAGCGAATTTGGCTTATGTTTACACAAGTCAGTGTCATTCCAAGATAAGAGAAAGAGCTTGAGGTGGGTTGCACCTTCTTTTTTCTTGTGGCTCTTGTTTTTTCCCCTCACTTTGGATAAATAGAATGACATAATATATACAAAGTGCTTTTTAAACCTTAAAGCTCTATATAAAAGTTAGCTATTGTTATTGTAAATGGTCGGGTTTTGGAAAGTGCATCCTAGGCTCTCATAATACATTCCTAGTCAAATCCCCTCCTCATGGATAGCTCCTCATGTGGACATTCATCCACTCTGGCTATTTAACATGCAAGTAGTGTTGTGGTTGGAGAAATTTAGACTTTTTTTTGGTGTGTATGTGTGTGCATGCACGCGCTTGCATGTAAATGTGGGTAGGTGCTGTCCTGATTGATGGCAATTAGCATTTTCTAACGGTAACAGATGTTCAGATTGCCAGGAGGCTGATACCTAACGCCCACACTGCCATCTGTTCCACTGGGCAAGGCCCGAGGAAGCAGCACCGGGCCTACAGACCTGAAGTCCTTGGTGGTGTGTATTTAACAGTATTGTGTGAAATTTTTTTCTTGAGGGAAAAAAATAATAAAGATGTTTTCAGGTTATAAATAGTTCATACTGTTTATTACGGAATGGAGCTTTTCTGTCTGACTAGCAACTCCAGTTTCTGTGTAGTGCTAACAAAGGGAGGTATGAATGGAATACACAATGTCAACTCCTGGTGTCAAGGGGTGAGAGGGCTGAGGGGCTTTGGAGAGGCCAAATTTTGGTGCATTTAATCAGCTCATAAGATCTGAAGAAGAAAAGAAGGAGAGAGGTATTATAGGGAGATAGGAACAGGTAGGTGGAAGAGAAGACAAGATATGTTTTTATTTGGTCATTGTCTTGGTCTTTCACTGAACTTTCCAAGAATTTTGGATGCTCCAGAATTTGAGAAAGTAAGGTTCTTATCTCTAGGATGTGTCATATCACAGCCCAAGTCTGTTCCTTACCTGAATGGCCCTGGTCCCAAAGCGTTGAGTTATCCCCGCTGACTGCTTTAGACCAAGATTGTTACAGATAGGGGATTATAATAGATCTCTTTTTGTTTTTGTATTCACAAACAAGTGGATACATGTGTATGTGCATTTTAAAACCCACAATAATATATTAATCTTTATTTCTCTCTTCCACAGTGCAAAATTGTGAACCTAGCATTCCTCTGCTCTTCCATTCACCCTTACAAATTCCAAAAGTAGGGTATTTATTCAGTAGACAGATGCCTATAGGGAGATCTGTTGCCTGTTAAAAAGCCACTCTGTCAGATGTACCAGAATTTAATTTTGCCTGCAGCTACATTGCTGCACAAGCCCTTCCCTCTGCCCAGCCCCATAGTCTCCTTTTATGCCCCTTTATTGCCCCAGTAGATCCCTTTTGCAAATGTTGTATTCTAATAAGCTGGTTTTGTCCATAACAAATGCTTGCTTCTTCTCCAGGCCATCTTTAACATTTCTCTCAAAAGTCTTCCTGGCACTTTGCCCACTATGTTGTCAGTGTCTTTTGGAGGAGAGGAAATAAACTTGCCTCTTTGGAAGAAAAAAGGGAATACAAGTTTTATCATACATTTCCTTCTAGCAAAGAGATGAGAAGAAGAGACTGAGAGATACACTTAAGATAGAGACAGGATAGAGACTGGGGGGTGGGAGGGAGAAGGTGAAAAAAGAGGGAGACAAGAAGAGGGGAGAGGGAGAGGGAGAGAGAAGGAAAGAGGGAAATGAAGAGAGAAACAGAGGGAAAGGGAGAGAAATAGAGGGAGAGAGGGACAGAAGGAGAAGAGAGGGAAAGGGAGAAGGAGAAAGGAAGAGAGTAAGAAAGAATGAGTTTCCCTCATTTCCCCATCTGTTTTTTTTGGTATGTGTCCAGCAAATGAGCAATAAAATTCCCTATAATTGTTGGCTGCTAGGGGATTGGGGTTAAAACCAGGAGTGGTTTGTTGATTCAGAGCAGCCTAAGGAAAACTGTCTTTGATAGTGGTGGCAATTGCTGCTGAAGGTTAAAAATAAAGACTGCTTTTCTCCATTTGGGGCAAAAAATTGGGCAGCATGAGACAACAAAACAAATGGACAGTGAATTATCTGTATTTGGGGGACTATAAAATGTTTTTTATGGCAATTCCCAAATTTAAAAGAGTGACATGATTAGAACTTTGCCTCTAAATGTCCAGCTTTAAAAAGAATCATAATTATTGTATACACATTGCTCTATTTTCATAATTCTCTGTTAACTTTTTCATCTTTCTTCTTCCACTCCTGAAAAGTTACTTCTTTAGTTAATCTATCAACAAGAATTTATCGAATACCTACTCTGTGTTCTGCTATATAGTAGGTATTATGCAAAAATGTTTTCCTAAAGAAATCTAAAATCTCGTTGGAAAGGTAACAATTGGAAACAATCAGTGAACAGTATAAGATTACCTATATGTAAGTGTCAAATTATATACAGAGGAATCCATAGTGTGAGTAATTGAATCATGGCTCTTTTATATATCTCTGTCTCTTATTTCATTGCCCTTTCTCCTATTGCTCTTTCAATTAATAATATTGTGGGTTACATTGAGTACATTTAGAGGTATTTAATAAGTATAAATACTTGAGATAAAACTATAATGTTTTGGTCCCAGATAGACAGGTATATATGATTTAAAAGGATATAATATGATTTTTGAAATATTTTATGTTTTTAAAATATCCCTGTCACTTCTCAATTCCAACAACACTCGATCTGCCTTCACTAATAGAAAGTTCTGTTTTTATGAAATGCAAATAAAATATTCTGAAGCTACTGAGGAGGTTTAACAGTCTTTACCTCATTCTGAACTTATGATTTAGTAGGAATTCATCAAAGCGGGAGGTATGCTTCATCACGAGTCTCCACCAAAGTCAAAATAGCTCAGGTCTTTGACCTAAATTCTGATATTTTGGAGTATTGTTTTCTTTCACATTGTTGTGGGTTTTTATATTTCTCTTATTTCTCCTAACTTTGCTCTGTATTTGTTCAGAGAAGGTTTCTTCAGTTTCTCTGAATTCTTCATATTCCATTATACTTATAATTTGTTCAGCTATTCCCTCATCAATATTTACCACTTTTAAAAGCAGTTTTTAAATTTAATTATAGTTTTTTAATTTTCAAAATACATGCAAATATTTTCAACATTCACTCTTGCAAAACCTTGTGTTCCAAATTTTTTCCTTTCCTTCTCTCCCACTTCCTCCCCTAGACAACAAGTAATCCAGTATGGATTAAACTTGTGCAAGTCTTCTATGCATATTTTCACATTTATTAGAAATCAGCTCAAAAAGAAGAAAAATGAGAAAGAAAAAAAAAGCAACCCAACAACAACAAAAAATGTGAAAATACTATATTGTGATCCATATTCAGTCCCAGTAGTCCTTTTTCTGGATGCAGATAGCTCTCTCCATCATTTATTTCTATTGGAATTGGCCTGAATAACCTCATTATTGAAAAGAACCACATCCATCAGAGTTGATCATCACATAATCTTATCATTTCTGTGAGCAATGTTCTCTTGTTACTTAGCATCAATTCATGTAAATCTCTCCAGGCCTTTGTGAAATCATCCTGCTGATTGTTTCTTATACAACAATAATATTCTATAACATTCATATACCATAACTTATTCAGCCTTTCCCCAACTCGTGGGCATGCACACAGTTTCCAGTTCTTTGTCACTACAAAAAGGAGAATTGCTACAAACATTTTTACACATGGGGATCCTTGTCCCTTTTTATGTTTTTTTTTGAGGGGAGGGTACAGACCCAGCAGAATCACTGCTGGATGAAAGGGTGTGCACAGTTTGGACATAGTTCCAAATTGCTTTCCAGAGTGGTTGAATCAGTTCACCATTCCATCTACAATGTGTTAGTGTCCCAGTTTTTCCACATCCCAGCCAACATTTATCATTATCTTTTCCTGTCATTTTAGCCAATCTGAAAGATGTGAAATAGTACCTCAAATTTGTCTTAATTTGCATTTCTCTGATCAATAGTGATTTAGATTTTTTCATTTTATTAGAAATGGCTTTAATTTCTTCACCTAAAAATTGCCTGTTCATATCCTTTGACTATTTATCAATTGAGGAATGGCCTATATTCTTATAAATTTGAGTCAATTCTCTATATATTTTAGAAAAGAAGCCTTTATTAGAAAACCTTGAATGTAACTATTTTTCCAGTTTTTTCCTTCTCTTCTAATCTTGACTGCATTGGTTTTGTTTGTACAAAAGGTTTTAAATTTAATATAATAAAAATTATCAATTTTCCTTTTCATAATGCTCTCTAGTTCTTCTTTGGTCACAAATTCCTTTCTTCTCCACAGGTCTGAGAGGCAGACTATCTCTTGTTCTCCTAATTTGCTTATCATACTTTATCTCTAAATCATGAACCCATTTCAATCTCATCTTGGTATAGGGTGTTACGTGTTGGTCAATATGTAGTTTCTGCCATACTATTTTCTAATTTTCTCAGCAATTTTTGTCAGATAGTGAGTTCTTATCCCAGAAACTGGAGTCATTGACCATTGTGTTTTGTAAACCTAATATATTTCACTAATCCACTACTTTATTTCTTAACCAGTATTAAACGGTCTTGATTGCTTTAAAAGCAATTTTTGCTAAAGCAAAATTTTGCTATAAATGTTTTAGTATATATAAGATATAATCCTCAATGTTGTAAATAGAGCATAATCAATAGGAGTCTACACCACAGTTTCTAGAACTTGGAGCTTCTTTCTCAAAGTCTTTCCTTTAATGACATCCTTTCCAGTCCAATGTCCTATGCAAGGCATATTCATGAATAACTGTTATTATGCAGAGTTTCTCCTTTTGGTACTTTTTAAACTGTAAAAAAGAACCAGGGTGCTACATCTTCCCCTCAGGATTCTAGAGTACCTTGAGGGGTTTGTGGATTTTTTTCTCTATGGTCTTCAGATTGATTCCCCAGTAGCTATGTTCTCCCCGTTATTAGAAGTCAGTGACTATCAGCCTAGTTCTACTCAAACACTAAATATATGGCAGCTTTTACAAAGAAATATTTACTCCAAAGGTATAATACAAACATATATATATATATAATTCTTCCTCACATACACCTCAGTGACACTCTCTCCCATACCTTCTTACTCTTGTGGATGAATAGGTTCAACTTATCTCATTTTCAACAGCCTTAATCTTGCCATATTCATGTTCATTTGTCATATGACTATTCACATGAATCTTAGTTTCAGCAGCTGATCTGTGTCTTGAAAATTCCTCCTGAAGATTTTCCCTTGCTCCTTTCAGTATCAGTGTAAACTCACAGATCTTAGAATGCTGGGATGCTAAGGTACCTTCTGGTTCTTTTTAAAGTAAACATATAAGATGGATATATTTTTACACATTGATGTAGATGCCAAGGATCAGTGCTCTTTCATAGGGTCACATTGCCTAAAAAGGAGTGCCCTTGAGACATCTTATAGTATTGTCACTTACCAGATGTATTAAGTGAAAGAATCACTGAATGGGACCAACAGGGGCTGAAGTTTATAAACCTTTTGTGATGCTTATACAGCCCATCAATGAGCTCCTTCTTTCACATGTGGTTGGTCAACCAGAACCAGTTATAGAATACCTATGCGTGTTCCACAGTGTCTTTAAGGCACTTTCCTTACATCATGATTCATTCTCTTGTACATAAATTCCTGACTATCTTCAAAAGGAGAACAGTAATGTATCACATATGTCCCAGACTCTTGATATCGAAAAATGATTTTAGAACTCTAGTGGTCATAGAAATTGAAGTGTTTCAACTGTTCTTCTCATCACAGAATCTTGCATATAATGGATAATTTGCAAATGCTCCTTTGATTGGATTGGATAATTATGTCAAGGACCTTTTTTGAGTCCAACCTCTTCCTTGTAATTCCCTTAACATATTGAAATATATTTTTCACTTTTCCCCCCACCCAATATGAGTAATATGGAAATGTTTTGAATTATTTCATATGTATAATAGGTAATATATTTCTTGCTTTCTCAATGAGTGAGGGATAAAGTGGAGGGAGGGGAAGAATTAGAACCTGAAAATAAAAAAAATTAAAAATTAACAACAAAAAAAGAGAAATCCCTTCTGAAACCTTAACTCAGTAGAATCAATAGTACTAACCCAAGATTTTTCGCACCCCTTCTTTTTATTGTGCAATATTTAACCAAACTAGAATTTTCATTTTTATGTAGAAAGTTAATAATTGTATTTTTTGACAGTGTCTGGGGTAAGCTATAAAGCATCTTGTGAATTCCTCTCCTCTTATCTATTTATATTATGGTTCTTCCTTATCTAAGCCCTTTCTTCCTTTCTCTGTCATAAGGTGATGGAATAATATTGACCCTCCTTTTATAACAGAACTCAAATGATCGTTTCCGCTTTCTTCCCAAGCATAAGGAAGCTACACTGTGGTCCCATTTTCTTTTTCATGGGTTTAATTGGTCTTCACAAACAAGCTTTCCCTAATGACAGAGGCAATGGATAGGGGCACAGCTCCTTGGGGCCACAGAGATGTTCTTTAAAGAAGACTGGAAAAGCTCCTGCTGGTTATAGAAATGATCCAGGAAAGTGTGAAAATTTGACTGTGTCTGTTTCTGAACTGATAAGTCTAGGATGTTGCAGTAGGTGCCTTTAAATGGAAAGGCAAGGAAAAGAGGAGTGGTATTTGGTATTCCCTCACAAACTTGGGAGGACAGAGCAGGAGTCTTTTGAATAAATCCCTTTGAGGATGGTTGGTTCTGCCAGACCTTCTTCTTCTTCTTCTTTTTTTTTTTTTTTTTAAATCTTTCCCCCTCAATCACTCCTCGCCTCTTTTTCTCCAGACTGGGCGACTGGCTGCAGGCAAACAATCTCTTCATTACATGCCAGTCATGCATTCCCCAAATGACAAGAGGGGGTGGGGACTACTTGGTAAAACCATTGCCACAAAAGCAAGATCACTTAAAAGAGAAACAAATGGGTACATGAGAAGGAGGGAGGGAGAGGAGCCAAAAAAAGGGTGGGTGGAGAAAAGACAGACAGCAATTTCCTGGCTTATGTCCTGCTCTGGAAGTCAGCTGCTTGTCCTCTTTACTAATTCCCTCTCTGCTTTCCCACCAAGAGTCCCTGGACACCAATCAATTGTTTTTTTTCTGTTCAATAATCAGACTATGCTGTTATATACCACATCTCCCTGCCCCCTCCCCTACTATGGTAGAGCTAGTGCTCATTTGAATCAATATGCCAATTTTTAGCACCTCTCCCTCTCACTTTCTCTTTTTATTAATTTAAAAAATAAAACCCTATTGGGGATTCACAGCAGCTGAGCCAGGAAGTAAGGGCCAGTTAAAGGTGACCCTGCACACTGATTACTTTCTCAATTCTGCCAGAGCTAAGATAGAAGCCTAGTAATCCCAACCCCTTTCTATTGCATCTTCCTGATCCCAATGTCTATCTTCTGAGGTCAACTTCAGGTGGTTTTATGCAAATGTGTATGTGGGTGAGTGGGAAAGGGAAGAGGAGTTTTGTTTCATACAAATAGTACTAAATCTGTAGTTAGAAGATCAGAGTTTGAGTCCCAGCTCTACAATTTATTACCTCTGTGTCCTTCTTGATGATGATGATCATCATCATCATCACCACCACCACCACCATCATCATTACCATTGAAATTTATAAAGTAGTTTAAGGATTGTAAAGTTTGTCTTTATGGTAACTTTTGGGGGTATGTACTATTATTTTCTCCATTCTGCATATGAGAACTTAAGACAAGTTAAGTTGACTTGCCCAGGGTCGAACAGCTAGTAAATATTAAAAAAAAAATTAAATTTGGATCACCCTAACTTTAGATCTAGAACTCTACCCACTATTTTTTCTTCTTTCTGAGGTTTCTGTGTCCCATCTGTAAGTCAGTCATTGAGTACCTCCTAGGTACCAGGCACTGAGATAAAGGCTGGGGATACAGTTGAGGTAAAAGATAGTCCCTGCCCTCAAATAATAATCTAATGTGGGAAAGAAGGAAGACTATATATACTAAGGAACTGAAAGGCAGTGGTTTTGAAGATAGGGTTCCTGGTGTGTATATGCACAGCATGATGAAGTCCAGAGGAGTGCTGTCATGTAAGAAATAAAAAAGGGTTCTCTGAGGTGCCCTCTTTAAATGGAGGACTGGAAGGAGCTCTGCTTTTCACCTTCTCCAGTCAGAAGATAGAAGGGGCTCCAGGTAATCTTTCAGTAAAATGAGGTTTGTGAGAATATGATAAAATGCAGAGTATAGTCAGGTGGGATTTGTGGGAAATAAAAAATTTATCACACAAGAGATTTGAACTAGATCAGGTTTTTAAACTTAATCTGGGGTCCATAGATAGATTTCAGTGAATCCATAATCTCAGATAAGAATATATACATATACATATATATATATGCATATATATATATATATATATCTTCAGTTTCCTTTGCAATCACATGCATTTTATTTATTAACCAATTCATTTATTAAGTTAATTTTTTCGATAACTTATTATTTCAGTTTATTAATTTAATTCATTAAAAGCATTGTTCTAAAGAGTTCTAAATTTTACCAAGCTTTCAAATCAGCTCATGATCCTCAAGAATGGTTTAGGACCCTTGGACTATATCTTAGTTTTGGTATGTGAGAAGATTAACATTTAGGTATGAGAAAACTTCCTCCTTCAAAGACTCATTGATTCCAAATGCTGTCACCTTCTTCATGTCTATTGATGTCATGCATACCATGTTTATTTAATTATTTGGAATATTATGCCAGTTTTGTATATAACTGTTGCAACAGTCCAAGTATGATCAAGGCCTGCACTCAAATGGTGATAGTATCAAAGGAGAAAAGAGCATGTGTTTGAGAAATGTTGTTGAAATAGAAACAACATGATTTGACAAGTGATACATGAAGTCAATGAGAATGAGGAATCAAGAATGATATTAATATTGCAAACCTTGTGGATTGGAAAGATGGTATTTCCCTCAATAGTAATAAGGATATTTGAAAGAACATGGTGGACTTTAAGGGGGGGGATTGGGAGGATAATGAGTCCTGCATTGCAATTTGAAGTACCTTTGGAGCATCTAGTTTAAAATGTTCAGTAGGTAGTTGGTGATGTTATGAAGACTTGGATGTGACTGAATTATTGTACAATAAATATAAATATGTAAAACATCTCTATAGACAACAGAGGTGATGATAATTAAATTCATTGCATCTGATGAGGTTACCAGGAGAAAGAGGATAGGATAGGAAAAGAAGAAGCCTCTATAGGGAACACTGATGTCTAAAAAGAATGATGTGGATGATGAGTCACCAAAAGAAAATGAAGAGTAATCAGACAGGAAAAAAATCGAGGAACAGAAATGATTAGAATCCAGAAAGGAAAGAATATTCAGGAGAGGGTGATCAACGATGACAAATGCTGCTGAAAAGGAAGGTAGATTTTAATCCTGAAATTAGTAAATATCAAATAAAATGATATTTCCATATGCCACAGGAGAATATGAAAAGAAACTCATAAATGTATAGTTTATTTTTTTAAATGTATATAAGTTCATCTGTAGCTTTCAAAGCCGTCCTACTTGTCTATGCTTTTTTTCTTCCAAACCTAATGGCCTTGACAATTAAGAGATAATTGGTAACTTTGGAGACAGCAGCCCCACTTGAATGATGAAACTGGAAGTCCAATTGTAGAGTGTTTAGAAGTTAGTAAAAAGAGGAATTGGATGTATTACAATACTTCCTTTTTCAAGGAGTTTAGTGAAGAAGGGTAGTAGAACTATAGGACAACAGCTAGTGTGGGTGATAGGATTAAATGAGAGCTCTTTAAGCTTGGAAGAAATGGGCATATTTGTAGGCAGCAGAAAAGGAACTAAATTGATAGGAACAGATTAAGGAATTATGAATGGAGAAGATGAGAAGAGATAGGGTCAAGAATTCATTTTTAGGGATGGACTTTGAGCCAGAAAGGCCACCTCTTCATGAGAAATTATAGTGCAGAATGATTTCTGATGGATCTGAAAAGAGAGGGAACGAAGACAAATGGAATTCTCCACAAAGGTAAAGTATGAGATGAGATTTTCAACTGAATGGTAAGGGGGAAGGGGTGGCAGGGATAGCTTCAAGATTCAGTTCAAGTGACTTCTTCTAAGTTAGGGTGAGGCAAACTCATGCCTGAGGGTCATCTGTGAACTAAGAATATTCTTTTTGTTGAATTTTAAAATAATAAAATAAAATAAAAAGTTAAAAAAAAATACATTTTTAGCTCACTCATGGATTTGATCCACTGTTTGCTGATCCTTCTTGCAGATGAAGGCTTTTTCTGATTCCTTTCCTCCTCACTCCCAAATCCCAGCTGCAAGTTTATTCAAAGTTATCAGAGCAATTTTTAAAATTCCTTTTGTATACACACACACACACACACACACACACACACACACACTCCATGACAGAATGTAAATTCCTTGAGGGCAGAGAATGTTTCATTTCTGTTTTTGTATTCTCAGTGCTTAGCACATACTAAGCACTTGATAAATGCTTGTCAACTGCTTGATTTCAAGTTTTTTTGCCTTCATTTTCTAAATTGTAGTTTTCTTTGTATGGCCTTGACTAATACTCCCTCCCTTCCTCTCCAGCTCCCAGTTCCTGTAGTTAGCCTTTCTCTAAGTTATTCTTATATATTATATCTATACTGGAACAGCTTCTAGGAGGAAAAAGGAGGGATACCTCATATTTGTATAGTTTAATCTTTAAGATTTCCTAAGATCTATTCTAGATAAAAAGAACTATTCTTGTCCTTGGGATTTTCCAATGCTCCGTATTCAGATACTGATAGGATACTAGAATAGATGTACATGATTGGAAAAGACTTTAAATGTCATGAAATATTTTACCTCACTCTTAGACACAGTTATACTTTTAATAATTCACAAAATCTATGTACCTAATTTGGTTTTTAAAAGTTTACTTATATGGATTTCACCAACATTTTATGTGTACAAGGTTAAATGGGGATTAAAGGTGTCTATGTTCAATTCAATTTGATGAATATTTATTAAAGCCAATATTGGGGAATAGGGAGGGAATTCTAGATGTGTGCAAAATAGGCAAAAATCTGTGGGGTAGCGAAGTTGTTCAATTTGAATAGAATAAGGGTACAAATGTAGAATGGCACCAGATTATAGAGGTTTTAATAATATTAATAGCTAGCATTTATGTTACACTTTAAGGTTTGCAAAGTGCTTTACATATTATCTCATTTAATCTTTGTAATAACATTATAATGTAGGTGCTATTGTTAGTATTCTTATTTTATATATGAGGAAACTGAGACTCAGGATTATTAAGTGACTTGCCCAAGATTTATCCAATGATTTGATAAAGAATGTTAAATATATAGGGCAGTATTTAAACATAAGTCTTCCTGATTTCACATCCAACAATTGCTGCCAACAATAGTTAGCACTGAACACTAGGATAAGAACTTTGTTATAGTTGACAACAGAGAGCCATTGAAGGATTTTGGGCAGAAGCATAATTAGATCTGTGCAGAAAGATGATTAATTTGTAAGTGTTACAAACATCGGGAACCTATTGCACTAACCAAAGTAGATAGATAAGACCTATATTAGAGTGATTTCAAACAAATAAAAATTAAGGAACATATGTAAGAATTCTTAGTTCCTCCAGTTGTGATCAAGGTCCTTTACCTCTCTGGATTTCAATTTCCTCATCTATCAATAAGAATTTGGACTAGATAGTCTCTAAAACTACTTTAATACTTTGTGACTACAATTACTTGTTCTATCTACCTACCTATCTTTCCCTCCACCTCTCTCCCACCTCCCTCCCCCCTTTGCTTTCTCTGTCTCTGCCTGTCTGTGTCTGTGTCTGTCTGTTTGTCTCTCTGTCTCTCTGTCAAAGTCAGAAACTTGCAAGGTGGTTCCCGGGGCTTTAATAATTTGTGAGTCTTGAAAGTTGAAGGAACCTTTTGTTATTATTGATAATCACTGAGAGATCTCACATTAACAGCAATTCAAGGAATTGTTGGAAAGATTTGCAATAACATGGGGCTATTTAGGGGAGTAGGAAAGGCATTGTTCTCAGACTGTAGATCTTTGGAGCAAGGTGCCAAGAATAGAGAGGAAGAAAGAGGAGAAAGGAGTGGTTAGGTGACAGTGCTGGGCAGAAGCTAAGGGAAAAAGATGAAGAGTAGGAGGAAATTTAAAAAAAAAAGAAATATAGGCAAGGGCAGAATGATGCAGAGCCTTGCAAGTAAGCTCAAATAGTTTGTATTATTATACAGAATTGGAAATTGTTGAAAGCTTTACAGAGAGAAGACTTGTATAACCTGAACAACAAGAGAAAAAAAATTAAGTCCCTCTACTTTTAAAAGCAGGCAAAGAAGAAACTTATTAGTGAGGCTTCAGTAACCCAGTATTCAGAAAAAGCATTTATAGCCAAGTTGCACATGCTTTTTTGGATATCAGGATATCTGGATATCAGTCCTTGTTCTATGGATTCCTAAACTAATAGGAAGAGTTTCTCAAATGAATTTGCCCTTAGAACTTAGTTGGGCTTGAAATATATTGTTAAACCCTATTTTGAAGAAAAATAATATGAGTTAAAGTTTCCTCATTTCATTTGCCAAGTTTTGATATTACCTTCACACCATTTTTTGTCTCCCATCTTTTTATTCACATGATCACCCCTCCAAGTGGTCTCTATCACTTAGGCTCTATCATTTTTTCTTTGATCTCTTTCCCCTTATTGAATTCCCCTCATTCAATATCATGATTCAACTATAGGTGATACAGTGGATAGAGTATGGAGCCTAGAGTTACGAAGACTCATCTTCTTGAGTTCAAATCTGGCTGTGTGTGACTGGGCAAGTCATTTAAACCCAGTTACCACAATTTCCTCCTGAAAACTGAGCTGGAGAAGTAAATGGCACACTACTCCAGTACCTTTTTGCCAAGAAAACTCCAAAGGGCATTGCAAACTGTCAGACATGACTTAAATGACTGAACATTGAAAGTACCAGTCTTTTTCTTTCCAAACTGTCCCCTACATTACTGCCAATATGATATCCTTTTTAAAATAATAGCTCTTTGTTTTTCCAAAACATGCAAAGATAGCTTTCAACATTCACCTTTACAGAACCTTTTGTTCCGAATTCTCCCTTCATTCCTCTCTCCCCCCTCCCCTAGATAGCAAGCATCCAATATAGGTCACACATGTGCAATTCTTCTAAACATATTTCTATATTCATCATGCTGTACAAGAAAAATCAGATCAGAATGAGAAAAACACAAGAAAGAAAAGAAATAAAAAAGCAACAATAACAACAAAAAGGAGAAAATACTATACTTTGATCCATATTCAGTCTTCATAGTGCTTTCTCGTTGGATGCTGATGGAACTCTCCGTTACAAGTCTATTGGAATTGCTTTGAATCACCTCATTATTGAGAAGAGCTAAATTCTTCACTATTGATCATCACATAATATTGTTACTATGTAAATGTTCTCTTGGTTCTGCTCTCTTTCCTTAGCATCAGTTCATGTAAGTCTCTCCAGATTTTTTTAAATCATCCTGATCATAATTTCTTATGGAACAATAATATTCTATTACATTCATGTACCATAACTTATTCCGCCATTCCCCTATTGTTGGACATCCATTCAATTTCTGGTTCCTTGCTAATACAAAAAGAGCTGCTACAAACATTTTTGCTCATTTGGGTCCTTTTCTCTTTTTTATGATCTCTTTGTGATACAGATCCAGTAGAGACACTTCTGTGTCAAAGGATATGCATAATTTTGTAGCCCTTTGGGCATAGTTCCAAATTGCTCTCCAAATAATTGGATCAGTTCTCAACTCCACTGGCAATGTCAAAATGATATTCCTAAGGCACAGATCTGATGATGTCACTCATGTTTAAGAAATTTCTGTGATTTCCAATTATTTCCAGAATGAAATATAAACTCCTCTGTTTGACATTTAAAATCCTTCACAAATATACCTCTCTAACTATGTGTGAGTGATGTTGTGCAAATAAAATCAGTAAGATTTTGCAACTAAAGTGACATTGTATTTTGCTCTAAAATTTCCCTAACTCTTCTTTATCCTGAGGATAACTCCATACATCTAGAAGGTTTCATTTCTCCTCTTTCATTGTTACTCACCAATCTCACCTCTTTGCAGTTCTCTGTAAATAATGTTCCATTCTCTAGCTCTATGTCTTACATGCAGTTCTGATGCATGGAATTCTTTTCTTCCTCAGTTGCATCTTTTTGGAATCACAAGCTTATTTCAAGTGCCACCTCCTAACCGATTGATTTTATTGACACCTTTACTGTTCCCTCAGTTACTGGTGCTTTTCTTTCTCTGTAATTATTTTATATTTAATTTCCCAAGCATTTTTTGAAACACTAACATAGAGGGTAAATTCCTTGAGGGGAAGATCTGGGTTTTGTTTATTTTCTTAACATGTAATACAGAGGTTTCACCATGGAAGATACTCAAGAAATGCCTGTTGTTTCAAGCTTGTTGCATATTGAAAAATTATCTCGTATAACAAGTATATTGGATACCAGCAATTGTGTTAATAGTTTGGAGGAGAAATATATTCTAGCATCAAAATTTCCTCTCAGAGCTTCTTATTGACAATGTACAGAACACAGTTTAGGAAATATTGAAGAGTAATTAGGCTGTGTTCCTATGTCACAGAGGCATATTTGACTCTAGTTGATACTCAAAGGATTCTTCTTATACAGTAGTATTTTCTTGTACTTTAGGCAGCCAGTTGAGTTTGATGCTGTTGATAAACAATTTCTGAAGAATGGAAAAGAAGAGAATAAGGCGTCAGGGACTGCAGTCCGATCATGTTTGTTAAAGCTTTGGGTAAAGGTGAAGTGTAAAGAATCGCCATCAAAATCAGAACTTCCCTTACAGCTCTGCCAAGGAATCTGAGCTGTATCAAGGAGCAGTAATAAACAGAAGACAGGCAGAACTGGATAGAGCACTTGGCTGTAGTCTGGGCAGCATGTCTGTGCAAAAAAAAAAATGATGATGATAGCAATAATAATAACTAGCATTTTAAGACTTGCAAAGTAACTTGCATATATAATTTCATTTGATCCTCACAACCACCCCACGAAGTATATGCTCTTATTACTACAGATGATAAAACTGAAGTACAGAGAGTTTTAGTGACTTGCTCAAGGTCACACAGCCAGTAAGTGTGATTTTCATATACCTGAGATACTTTAATATACTTAATTTATACTCATATACCTCAGAATCTATCCTTTAAGTACTTTTTAAAATTTTATTGTTTTTTTTATTTTCCAAACATATGCAAAAATAACTTTCAACCTTCACCTTTGAAAACCTTGTTGTTCCAAATTTTTCACCTCTTTCCCTCCCTTCCTCCTCCCCAATACAGCAAGTAATCTGATACAGGTAAAACTTGTGCAGTTCTTCTAAACATGTTTCCATATTCTTTATTCTGCGCAAGAAAAATCAGGTCACAAGAAAGGAAAAAAAAACAAAACAAGCAAACAAACAATAATAACAACAAAAAGGTGAAAATACTATGCTTTGATCCATATTAAGTCTCCATAGTTCTCTCCCTGGATGCCGATAGCACTTTCCATCACAAGTCTATTGGAATTGCCTTGAATCACCTCATTGTTGAGAAGAACAAACTTTGCTCTTCATCACAGTTGATTATAACATAATCTTGTTGTTACTGTATACAGTGTTTTCTTCATTCTGCTCATTTCACTAAGTATCAATTCATGTAAGTCTTTCCAGGCTTTTATGAAATCAGCTTGCTCATCATTTCTTATAGAATAATAAAATTATATTACCTTCAAACACCACAACTTATTCATTCAGCCATCCCCCAACTGATGTATATCCATTCAATTTTCAGTTCTTTGACACTACAAAAAAGGGCTGCTACAAACAGTTTTGCATATATGGGAACTTTTCTCCTTCTTTTTTTGATCTCTTTGGGATATAGACCCAATAGAGATACTGCTAGATCCAAAGAGTATGCAGAGTTTAATAGATCTTTGGGCATACTTCCAAATTGCTTCTCAGCATTTTACAAGTTGGATCATTTTACAAGTCCACCAACAGTGCATTGTTCCATTAATGTTCCACAATCCCTCCAACATTTGTTATTATCTTTTTCTGTTATCTTAGGCAATCTGAGAGGTGTGAAGTGGTACCTCAGAGTTGACATAATTTGAATTTCTCTAATCAATAGTGATGTAGAGCATTTTTATATGACTAGAAATGGTTTTAATTTCATCTGAAAATTTTCTGTTCATATATATCCCATGACCATTTATCAATTGGGGAAGAGCTTGCATTTTTATAAACTTGAGTCAGTTCTCTGTATATTTTAAAAATGAGGCTTGTATCCGAAACATTGGCTGTAAAAATTGTTTCTCAGATTTCTGCTTTTCTTCTAATCTTGGATGCATTGGTTTTGTTTGTGCAAAACTTTTTGATTTAAAGTAATCAAAATTATCCATTTTGTATTCTATAATGTTTTTTAGTTCTTCTTTGGCCATAAATTCCTTCCTTCTCCACAGATCTGAGAGGTAGACTTTCTCTTATTCTCATAACTTGCTTATAGTAACTTTATCCTTTATATTTAAATCATGAACCCATTTTGACCTTATCTTGATGAATAGGGTGTTAGATATTGGTCAATGCCTAATTCCTGTCATATTTTTCAGTTCCTTGAAATATTTTCCTTAAGAATTCCTAAGCATAATGCAGTACACTATGGATTAGATTTTCAAATTAATTCAGTATTACACTTCAATGTATTTATTAAGGAACAAATATTGGCAAGAGTAGTACTGTAGCCTGTTGAATACTATCCACTATATTTGTCCAGAGTCAATTATGAGTCATGGGGATTTCTAATAGTAATTTACATATTTTACCTTCTTTCCCCCAACTCTGTTAAAACATAGTGAGCATATGAAGTTAATTTAGGCCAAATTAAGCAATCTTATTATTAATTTTATTTATTACAGTTATTAATGGCTTAGTAGGTGCCAAGCTCCAGACTTAATACAAAAATAGAAATGAAATAATCCTGTTCCTCAAACACTTTTACCATATAATGGTGGAGATACACAGATAGATATAAGTATAATACCTTCTCTTGGGCTACTCCCTCATTCTTGTATTCTATTCTCAGGAATGGGATCCAGTAAGTGGTATTACTCTGTAGTTCTAGGGGAAACCATGTGAATATATTCTCCTGATATGATAGACCCCCACTGGCATGTTTCTTCATAACAACTAGTAGATACAATTATTTTTTATTAAAGGAATTTACTTAGATGGCATTGTAAAACAATGTAGCTATAAAAACTGCATTTTCCACAACCCCTAACCTGGTATTCACTATTCCATAAATATACATAGTGTCAATGGTAAGAATTTGGGTTCAGTGATCAAGTGAGACACACAAGAGTATACATATGACAAAATCAACTTACTACTTTTGGCACTTCTAGGACCTGGAAATGATTTTTCATAGAGAAAGCACTTTTTTTTTGTTTGTTTGTTTTTGTTTTTTTTCATTTGTTTGTTTGTTTGTTTAATGACTCTACTAGATAGGCTGCTCCTCTGAATAGATTGACTCTTCTTTGTTGTCAGGTATCATGCCACTCAAAGACACTGTCTTCCTCAAATGATTATCTCTGCACTGTTATCTATCTGTAGAGTATATGTCTGCTCACCACTAGATATGGCATCTCTTACTGATTCAATAGTGTCCCTTCAAAGCTACATGGCTGATTTGGGAATAGGGGGTGAGTAGGCAGAGAGAGAAATACTTTCCTTTTTCACCTGCAAGGGCTACTACTATAAGCAGCCCTTAAATTGTAATGTTTTCAACTCTTGAACTATAAAATTAATCTAGATTTAGTTTTTAAAACCTTCATAGGTATGGTTAATTTTTAAAAAAAATTTCAATCAATGGATTTATTCATTTCTTCTGGTCAGAGAAGTGGCTATACTTCAGAAAGTGAACAGAACAGATTAGCAATCAGTTTGTCATTTCATTAATACTTTGCCATTATTTTCTTGATTTTCTATGATGATATCAAATGAGATGAAAAGGAGGATCTTCCCTTTCCCTGTGCACCAGCTCATGCCTCAAACAATAAAGGGAGACTTGTGGCAAGAGTTCCTCTAAGACTTAATAAATATTAGGATAGGGAAGGTCTGAACTTAGTCTGTTTCTGAAATGGGAATGTTCCCCTGGGTTGCTTTCCAGCAGAAGATTTTAATCAAGAGCTGAGTATGTGCACATATCATCTGATTAACCCCTGGTGCCATCTCCCTTTTCCCAGTGTGTGATTATCAGCCTCTTTTTATAGGCTCCTTTTTACCTTAGTGTGATAATCCCCAGTTTTTTCCCAGTATTGGGATTTCATCTTTTTGTTTTGTCATTCTTTACTTCTTCTTTCTCTTTATTAGAAACAAACTTCTTTGCAATTGTTTCACTAAGCTGGGAAAGGATGAGGTCAAGAAAGCAGCCTTTCTTGACTAATGAAGGTACTATTGGTTATTTCAGTGAATGAAGGCAGAGAACAAACCTCAGTTTTCCTGTAGAAAATTTCTTCTTATCCCTTCCTCCTCTCCCCTTTCTCCATGTTCAATAAACCTTTTGTCCTTCAGGAAGACAGGGGAATTCTTTCAGTAGTGACCAGCTACACAAATATGTTTAATTCTTCCTAATCCTATAAATGTTTTCCTTTGAATCTTTTCTCCATCCTGTCCAGGTGACCTATGTCTTTCTTGTCATTTACTGCCAGTCTACTTGGGGAAAAATGTCTTTAAACTTTGCGCTTTTATTTCTACATCATGTCACTCTCCCCCTCAACTCCTTCAGTGTATGTCTTTCTCTCTCTATGAAAGATTTGTAAATTATCCTCTAATTGTCAGATTCATTGGCTTTTATTTCTTATCCTCTCTGACCTCTGCAACATTTGATATTACTGACCTACTGTATACTTGTTTTCTCTTAGTTTCAGAGATAACACACTTTACTAATTCTCTTCTTATCTTTCTAGATGCACCTTTTTTCTTTCCTCCAGTAGTTTTTCATTCTCTTCTCTTAATGAGTATATAATGCAGTACTCTTTCTCTAGACCTTTTCTTTTTTTTTTTTAAATTTTTTTATTTAATAGCCTTTTATTTACAGGATATATACATGGGTAACTTTACAGCATTAACAATTGCCAAACCTCTTGTTCCAATTTTTCACCTCTTACCTCCCCCCACCCCCTCCCCTAGATGGCAGGGTGACCATTAGATGTTAAATATATTAAAATATAAATTAGATACACAATAAGTATACCTGACCAAAACGTTATTTTGCTGTAGAAAAAGAATCAGACTCTGAAATATTGTACAATTAGCTTGTGAAGGAAATCAAAAATGCAGGTGTGCATAAATATAAGGATTGGGAATTCAATGTAATGGTCTTTAGTCATCTCCCAGAGTTCTTTTTCTGGGCATAGCTAGTTCAGTTCATTACTGCTCCATTAGAAATGATTTGGTTGATCTCGTTGCTGAGGATGGCCTGGTCCATCAGAACTGGTCATCATATAGTATTGTTGTTGAAGTATATAATGATCTCCTGGTCCTGCTCATTTCACTCAGCATCAGTTCTTGTAAGTCTCTCCAGGCCTTTCTGAAATTATCCTGTTGGTCATTTCTTACAGAACAGTAATATTCCATAATATTCATATACCACAATTTATTCAGCCATTCTCCAACTAATGGACATCCATTCAGTTTCCAGTTTTTAGCCACTACAAAAAGGGCTGCCACAAACATTCGTGCACATACAGGTCCCTTTCCCTTCTTTATATCTCTAGACCTTTTCTCCCCTTTTGCAGGTTCATTTACTGCCATTGATTCAGTTGTCACATGTGCTGATAGATAACATTTGTGTTGTACTTTAAGGTTTGTATGTTATGTATATTATTACTGTTGATCCTCACAACTTTCCTGTAAAATAGATTAAATCTCCATTAAATTAAAATACACATTTTACAGATAAGGAAAACTAAAATTAAGTGAGATTGAATGACTTGCTCAGGGTCACATAGCTAATGAGTACCTGAGGAAGGATTTCAACTCCTTGAATTCTTCTTGACTCCAAATCCAGCTCCCAAATCTATGTCAACACCACTGGTTACTCTCTGAGCTCCTGAACTACATCCACAACTTTCTATAAGATAAATCCACTTGAATGTTTCACTGGTACCATCTAAAGCCAAGCTTTTTTATTTTATTCATTAATGTTGAACCTCCTTCTGACTTTAGAGTTATTGTTGGTAGCACTAGTCTATAGAGTTCAATGTTCAAAACCTTAGTGTTTTCTTTGTCTTTCCTCTTTTAATTTATAATCATTTTATAAGGTCCAGCTTATTATATCTCTACATGTTTTAGATCTGAACCTTCCATTCTTTTTCTTCATGTTACCACCCTGGTATAAGCCCTCTTTACCATATCCCATGAGCCTTTTGACTAATGAAGGTACTATTAGTTATTTCAGTGAATGAAGGCAGAGAACAAACCTCAGTTTTCCTGTAGAAAATTTCTATTGCTCCTTCCAGTCTATCTCTCTGTTCCCCCTGGTATTATTTGATGTACTTCTGGAAATGAGAGCAATAAGACAAAGGAAAGAAATTTTTTAAAATATTAAACAAAGACAATATGAAACTATCCCAATTAATATAACTTGATTTCCTTCAAAAATTCAAGGAAATCAGCAAAAATACTAATTGAAAAAATATTTTTAGGCTACAAAACAAACCCTCAAAAATCAGCAGCATTTCTATATGATCACAAAATCCAAAAGACAATAATAGAAATAGATATCTCATGCCAAATAAGTATAAATATATAAAACATTTGGAGATTAGTCTACCAAAGCTCACAAAAAACTTGTGTAAATTAAATTACAAAGTACTTCTTAAAGAAATTAAGAAGGAATAATCAAATATCATGACTAGGCTAATATAATTTCTTTTAAAAGATAATATTACCAAAGTTAATTTATAATTTTAATACTGTATTAATCAAAGGGATAATTTACAGAACTAGATAAAATAATCTCAGAATACATTTGAAGAAACATAAACATCTAGAATATTAAAGGAAATAATGAGAAAAAGGTAAAGATAAGGAGATAATAGTACTTCCAGGCTTTGATCTAAATACTAAAGCAGTATTTATCAAACCAAAATTTTGAGGGGTTGTTTTCAGTTATATCTAATTTTTTGTGTTCCCATTTGGAGTTTTCTTGGCAAAGATATTGGGGTGGTTTTCCATTTCCTTCTCCAATTCATTATATAGATGAGAAATGGAAACAAACAAGATTAAATGACTTGCACAGAGTTATACAGCTAACAAGTATCTCAGGTCAAATTTGGATGAGTTTTCCTGACTTCAGACCTGCCACTCTAGTCACTGTGTCATCTACTTGCCCATAAAAACTATTTAATATTGGTTAAAGAATAGGAAATTAGATTAATGACACAGATTACCCAAGAGTCAGAAACAATGGAACTCAGTAATCTTCATCTAAAGAAATTACTTGAGAGAACTTCGATTTCATAAAAACTCCTGGAAAGAAGTCTGTGATAAGAGTTAGAGTAATACTTTATCCATAGTCCATAATAAATTCTAATTGATATATGTCTTTAATATTAAAAACTGTGCTATACAAATTAAAAGATTATATCCTCACAATTATGGGAAGAAGTTGTAGTCTTAGCAGGGTAGTAGCAATTACAAATGATAAAATAGATAACTGATTATACAAAAGTGAAAAACTTCACAAACAAAAGTAATGGACTTAAGAAGGGACTGGGTTGAATGGAAAAAATAATTATAATAGATTTATCAGATAAGGGTTTTGGTAACCAAGATATGTATTAACTAATACCTATATACATATGGATATATACAAATATGGATAAATGTATAAGTGTACCTATGCATATAATTTTGCCAGATTTATTTAATTTTTCCAGAAATGATAAAAGAAACAAATAGTATTGGAGAGCTTGTGAGAAGAGAGGCACACAGATATTATTGGTGCAGCTATGAGTCAGTGCGATTGAAATTAGGCAAATAAATCAATTAAGATTTCTATACCCTTTGCCCCAGAGTTCCCAGATAATCACTGATAATTTTTTTTTTGGTAGCAAAGAAATGAAAACAAATTAGATATCTTTTCATAGGAGAATAGCTAAATAAATTGTCCTATTTGAATGTAATAGAATATTACTGTGCTACTAGAGATGTCAAATATGATGAACACAGAAAACCTAAAAAAGATTATCTGAACTTATACAGAGTGAAAAAGAGTCAAGAAAAGACTGGGGCTCAAGAACAAGTCTGGCCTTGTCTTCTGCTTTGCAACCTGGCTGGTGGACTTTTGTCTTTTACTACCTTTGGTTTGACTCTTGAGAGCTTCTATAGGATTTTGGATTTTGTGTGTGTGTGTGTGTGTGTGTGTGTGTGTGTGTGTGTGTGTGCATGCTATCCTAAACTGAATGGAGGAGTTTATAATCATTTTTTCTCAGTAGTATCTTGTTTTTTTTTCAAATACATGTAAATATAGTTTTCAACATTTATTTCTGTTCACATTTTTTCTCCCTCCATCCTTAAGGCAGCAATCAATCCTAAAAAGGTTAAACATGTACTATCCTTCTAAACATATTTCCATATTTGTCATGTTCTACAAGAAAAATCAGACCAAAAGGAGAAAAAAATGATGGGAAAAGGCAAAAAACAGACAAAAAGGTGAAAATGCTATGCTTTGATCCACATTCAATCTCCAAAGTTCTCTCTCTGAGAGAAATGTCAATTTCCATCCCATGTATATTGGAATTGTCTTGAATCACCACCTTTCTGAGAAAAGCCAATTTATCATAGTTGATCATCACACAGTTTTGCTGTTACTGTGTACAGTGTTCTCCTGGTTCTCCTTTCTTCATTCCACATCAGTTTATGTAAATCTTTCAAGGCTTTTCTGAACTCAGCCTGCCAATCATTTTTTATAGAATAATAATATTCCATTACATTCATATATTACAATTTATTCAGCCATGCTCCAACTGATGGATATCCATTTAGGTTCCAATTCCTTGCTACAATGAAAAGGTTGCTACAGACATTTTTGCACATGTGAGTGCTTTCCCCTTTCTTATGATCTCTTTAGAATACAGTCCCAGTAGAGACACTGCTGGATCAAAGGGTATGCACATTTTTATAGCACTTTAGCATAGTTCCAAGTTGCTATCTGGAATGATTGGATCAGTATAATCATTTTTCTTTAGTTGTCTTTATAATAATTCATTCTGATACATTTTTCAAGCTCTACTGGGATATTTATGGTGGGCCTGATCTCCTCTAGGTCTTAATATACATTTATCCCTCAGTATCTAGCTTGATACTTCTGCTATCTAACAATTTCTTATAGGTTGTCCCTCATAAAATAGAAAGAATTATTGTGGTGGGTCCCACCACTGTGAATTTGTTAGTGTATGAGAATCAGTTAATATATGTGATTGGTTAGTATCTGAAGCTGATTTACTAAAATGGGGCAATAGCAGACTTACTGTCTAGTATTCGTTTATTACAATAAAGTGAAATAGAGGACTTTTCAAATGGAAGTTCTTTGGGCTCTGTGCCCTTCTGTCTCCTTCTACCAGGTATTTTCTTGCTTTACATGGTCTGGAACTTTTTACTTTTTAACTTAAAAAATTTTTTAACATCACTAACTTTCATGCTCTAAAAGTTTGAGAGGCTCTCTAGTATCTATAGGATAGAATACAAATCCCTGAGTTAGGCATTTAAAGTCTTATGCAATCTGACTCCAGCCTACTTCTTCAGAATAAATTTGCATTATTTCCTTTTAATTTCTTTATATTCCGGTCAAATTGGCTAACTTTAATACTCTTCAAATTCAATATTCTCCTTCTGACTTTTGCAACTTTTTTTTTTTAATTTAATAGCCTTTTATTTACAGGATATATGCATGGGTAACTTTACAGCATTAACAATTGCCAAACCTCTTGTTCCAATTTTTCTCCTCTTACCCCCCCACCCCCTCCCCTAGATGGCAGGATGACCAGTAGATGTTAAATATATTAAAATATAAATTAGATACACAATAAGTATACATGACCAAAACGTTATTTTGCTGTACAAAAAGAATCAGACTCTGAAATATTGTACAATTAGCTTGTGAAGGAAATCAAAAATGCAGGTGTGCATAAATATAGGGATTGGGAATTCAATGTAATGGTTTTTAGTCATCTCCCAGAGTTCTTTTTCTGGGCATAGCTAGTTCAGTTCATTACTGCTCCATTAGAAATGATTTGGTTGATCTCGTTGCTGAGGATGGCCTGGTCCATCAGAACTGGTCATCATATAGTATTGTTGTTGAAGTATATAATGATCTCCTGGTCCTGCTCATTTCACTCAGCATCAGTTCTTGTAAGTCTCTCCAGGCCTTTCTGAAATTATCCTGTTGGTCATTTCTTACAGAATAGTAATATTCCATAATATTCATATACCACAATTTATTCAGCCATTCTCCAACTGATGGACATCCATTCAGTTTCCAGTTTTTAGCCACTACAAAAAGGGCTGCCACAAACATTCGTGCACATACAGGTCCCTTTCCCTTCTTTATAATCTCTTTGGGATATAATCCCAGTTGACTTTTGCAACTTTTGCAAGCTGTCCAAACTGTCTGAAAAATAGACCCTTTCCCCTTCACATCTTAAACTCTTTAACTTTTGCTCAAGTTTAGTTCAGGTGCCACCTTTTATAAGAAACCTTTCCTGATCCCCTTGGTTTTAGGTATAATCTTTTCCTAGATTACATTGCATTTATATATATATTTGTTTGATTGCGTATTTAGCTATTTGTTTGTTTGTCTATTTACTATTGATTCCTTCATTTATCTATTTGTGTAAATGTTTTATCCTAGTAGAATATAAGCTCCTTGAGGAGAATATAAGTCCTTGAAGGGACCCATTTTGTCTGTATCCTCAGGATCTAATGCACTGCCTTGAACATAGCAGGCTCTTACAATATGTTTATTGAATTGAACTGAATTCCCTTCCCACTTTAGTCTGATATTAATGGATTTGGGTCTTTAGTTTTCTTGTCCTAACTTTTGCTGAAGGGGACCTACATCCAATTTCATAGACTGAATATATGAGGCAAGATAGTGTGAGGGGACTTAGTTTTCAGGTTTTCTGGGAGAACTCTAACCCATGTTGTCCTAATTTTTTTCTCTATCTTGGAAACTCTACTTTCATAATGTTGACATACTTGTCTTATGGGTTAGGAACTCAGTGAAGGTGACAATTTTTTCCCTAAGAAATCCTTGTAGGTGATTGTTACTCACACTGACAGCCACTGTGGTTCAGGGTTGAGTACACTTGACTGAGCTGAATAAATTAGCATAAAAACATTTAAAACTGAATTTCCTAATGTAATTTTTTTCTAACTTACTACCCAGATGTTTAGATTTAATTTCCTCCAAATAATGACACCTAAATATCATTTTGTCCCCTAATGATTATTTATTTCAATAGTAAATGTCCTTAATAAAATGAACCAGGCAGCAGGAACCATTGAGAATAATTGCTGGTGAAAACCTCGAAGGAGATCACTTTGTCCTGGCTGAGGAAATTGGGGCTCCTTGTACAATGATAGAAGCATTATTCTTACCATCCTCTAGTTAAAGGTTATTGACTTCAACCTGGTGAACATAAAGTGATGTTTTTTAAAAGGCAGGTTTTCTATCAGTTGTAAACAAACTTTGCTTTGTTAGCAGGATCTTCATTTTCCCCTTTGAGAGGATATGTGACAAAATTTAAATCCCAGTTTGGACATGGGTTTTTTTCCTGGATGTTTATTTTTGGAGTTCTACCAGCCTTCTTTCTGTAGCATGATGAAAAGCATTCAGAAATGAGTGAAAAAATCTGGGGTATAGTCCCCACTTATAGTGCTCATTAGCTATGTGACCTTAAACAAATCTTTTCACCAAATCACAGACTTGAAAGAGATTTCAAATCCATTACTTGAACACAAATCCTATCACTTTCATTTCAAGAAATATTTATTAAGTATTCATTATAAATAAAGAACTAAGCATTGTGATGTGGCATGGAAGTGAAAACTTTAAAATTCCCCCAATTCCCAAATATTTTCAGTAAAGACTTTCATGGTGTTTGTTTGATTGTTTATTTAGCTTACCATACATTCTACTGGTAACTTCGCCCTACTTTCAAAGAACTAGACAGTTGACTCTACAGCTTGAATTTTTGAAGACTTATAGTGAAGAAAAACCAGTGGCAGCCCATTTCATTACATTGTGGCTTCTATTAATTCAATTTAGTTTTATTTTTAAGATGAACATTTGTTGACTATAAATCACAATGACAACATTTTTATTCACTGAAAATAGACTTTAAATACATTTTAATGAAATTAACAAGTCTAAAACATTCAGATTTTTTAAACAATGCCCCTAAATATCTTTTTTTTTTTAAAAAAAGAAACAGGGGTATATTTGCACACATCTCATATAAGACTTTATACTCACATCTATGTGGAGAGTACATTACTCTGCTGAGTAACACATTCTGTCTATAAAGAACTTTATTTTTTGGAAAGATTTTACAATATTAATTCAACCTGAGTTTTTTCCTCATTACAAATTTCCTAAGCTATGGAAAAACAGGGTTGTACAAATGAAAGAAACCTGAGCAATCCTATTTAGTCCAACACTCTGTGTTGCTATGTTCCTTTTTTTTTTTTTTTGCCTTTTGCTTTCTTCAGACTTCTCATTCTGTAGTTCCTTTTCTAAAACACCTTATACAACCTCTCTGGATTGGATTGATTGAGTGAGTGATTTGTAGGATATAATCCTAGAAGCCCCAAGGTAGACACAATCTCTCTTCTATTATAAGCTTCTTTTCTTACATATTTATAAATATGACTGAATTGAAAGAGACTTAGTTGCCATCTGACTGAAAAATACCTAAAAATTGATTCATATGACAACAGCCCCCAAAACTGGTTCTCTAAACTTTACTTGGAGACTTCCAATGAAGACCTCAAATAATTTTGAGTAAATCCAAGGACTTTTGAAGAAGAGCACAGTCAAGATAGAAAAAATTTAGAGAAGAATTTGAAGAATTAGATTCAAGAGGTTCTTTCTTGTTAGTTTGTTTTTTTAGCAGCTTGATTTAAAAACTTGAGTGCCCAACTGATATTTTCACAAAACATTCCCTTTTCTTTTAGTAGGGATATAATAAAAGTGTTTTTGTTTGTGAGGGAGAAGAGCTCTTTTTCAAAAATTCTTTTCTTTTTTCATCTATCATACATGATTAGTATTTGATCCTTATAGATCATACACTGTATTGAGTATCTGGGGCTCAAGTTAAGGTGGGAAAAGGTCGGACAACATTCAACTTTTCATTGTTCTCATTTATCCCCCCTTCTTATTCCAGTTTAAAAAGTAATTTGTTCCAAGAGTAAGTACTCCTTAGATGCAGGATTTATAGGATCTTCTTAGTTTTGCTATAGGAAATGATTTTATGTTTTCCTCTCCTACATAAATATCCAGTCAGATTTAGTATACACACACACACACACACACACACACACACTTTGCACTTGTGCATGGAGAATGAATATTCCAGACCACTCCATCTGCAACACACAAGGTATCTTGGTATATGCCTTTGGGATCCTGTACTTGTATAGTATGTTGTTTTCTGCCTATATGTACATGCTGCCTATTGTTCTGTGTGCATCCTATGTTTTTGAAACCTCAAATTATTTCCCTCCTCTTTTATTTTGTCCTTATTCAAGCCCATTAGTTGCTCTTTGGGCTTGGCATTCCCCTGTGCTAACTTGTTCCCCCCTAGTGGGAAAGGAGATAGCTATGATTAGTCTAATGAGTGATTAATTAACAAGCAGGCTGGCTATATAATGGAAATGTGCTGACCTTGCTAAGTAATGGCAGGGGGAAAAGAGATAACTGTGGAAACACAATCGTATTCCAAATCATGACTTTAACCCTTGAGTCACCTTTTTCTGTTCCTCTAGGGCTTCATTGCTTAGCTACACTTGCTTGTGTTTGTGCAGCTATGCCGAGGTCTGCATTATTGTGTGTGTGTGTGTGTGTGTGTGTGTGTGTGTGTGAGAGAGAGAGAGAGAGAGAGAGAGAGAGAGAGAGAGAGAGAGAGAAGGAGAAAAAAGAGGAAAGAGAGAGGAAGAGCGAAAGGGAGAGGGAAGAAGAGGGAGAGAGAAAGTGTGTAGTACCAGGGTGCCTCTGCATGACTTTATAACCAATAAGACCGTCTATCAGTGCTGCATAGCAGCGTGACCAGGAGGGGATGCTGCAAGAGGAAGTAGGCTGCCACAAGCTCCATAGGGTACATAGGTGGCTGAATGAAAGCATTAGCTTTGTGTGTGTGTTTGTATAGTAGCATGCATCTATGTGAATATTTTCCTTATAATTAAATGATGAATGCTGAAACTAATTGGCAATTATGCAAAGTCTGAAAAAATCTCCTGAATGAAGGTGTTAGAACTTTCTGAATACTGTTTATTAAATAAATTCGATTATTGTGTTGGATTATCTCCAGTAAATATGGATTTATTTGAATCTAAAAGAGCTTTAAGTCTCTGTGTCTGCCTTTGTGAAGTAAGGGGTTATACCTCTAAGTTCAAAATTCTCTTATTCTAAGATCTCTCTGACTCAGTTTTCCAGAAGAGCATGTATCACTTATAATATGTGTTGGGGTTGGTGAGGGGAATCTAAATTGTAAGTGTTTAAAAAAAGCTGTTATTAGAGGAGTTGGGGGTGGGAAGGATAATATGGAGGAAACAATCCAAAATTTAAGATGATTAAGAACAGCAAGGAGTAAAAGTTTAGAGAAAAGGACAAGGGGAATGTGAAAAATATATGGCACCTCTGTTGATGTTTTTTTGTGTAGAAAAAAAAAGTTACCTAGAACTAATGCTGTTCCTGAATTCCTAGACTTTTAGTACATGTTTTCAGGTGGGTTTTCTTTTCATATTGCAGAGTAAGGAAGGAAGGATACACAGACACACACACACACACACACACACACATTTCATATATATATATATATATATATATATATAGAGAGAGAGAGAGAGAGAGAGAGAGAGAGAGAGAGAGAGAGAGAGAGATATGGATTCAGATACACCAGTCTTTTTGTGACTGCAACAGACACAATGCAGTTATAGTTGAGGGTGATGGTTCTGACACTGAAATGTTTATCTTAATAGTACTGTTGAATTTTGGCTGTCCAAATAAACGCTATTAAGCCCTAAAGAAGTCTAGTACAAGCTATAAGACAAATTAAGCAGACTCTCTTGTCTGTTCCTTTAAGCTCCAGGGCATTGCTAAAGGTGAAGAATTTAAGGCATTATCCTCTCTTGAGAATAAAAGTACTGCTACCCATTCTGGAGGGTCTAGGTCTAGCAGTTGTTGAGTTGGAAATAACTATGACTGTTTTTTTCTTCCCCACTGGCATAGTCCTCTCTTTCCAGCCTGAGCCCTATGGGCTTAAGGGGCATTTTTCAACTGCTTTTAATCAAGGGCTTCAGAGAAATCCTTGAATATTATTTCCATGGGTTTAATTATCTTCTTTATGCAGGTGTCTCACGGATTTATCTATCTATCCAGTCCTATTCTTTCCCTTGAGCTTTAGTCCCCTCATCACTAAATGCCTATTGGACATTGAAAATAGAATGTCCCAGAAACATATCAAGCTCAAAATATCTGAAACAGAATTCTAATCCTGTTCTCCCCCCTTTCCAGCTTCTCTATCTCTCTCGAGGTACTCCCATTGTTCCAGTTTCAAAGGTTCATAACATCAACATTATCTGAGAATTCTCACTCTTTCACACCTATTTAGTTGCCAGATCTTGTCATTTCTATTAACACAACTTATATCCAGTTCCTTCTCTGTACTTACACAGACTGCTGAGTTCTGGCCCTCATCACTTCTCACCAGCATTGCCAAACAGAGAGTTTTGTATTTGATCTTGGAGTTCATAGGAGGCCAGTAGAGTTTAGTGGTGGTGGTGATGATGGAGGAATGGGAGTGGAGGGAATAGTTCCACAGTCACATTTGTGCTTTAGCGTCATCTCGTTAGTATCTGAATGGAGGATAAATTGGAGTGGGGAGAGACTTGAGCCAGGAAAACCAATCAGTAGACTTTTGCAATAGTCCATTCATGAGAGAATAAGAATTTATACCAGGTTAGTGACTGTGTTAGTGGTAAGAGAAAAAGAAAGGAGTGTGTGTGTGTGTGTGTGTGTGTGTGTGTAGATAGAGATATATAGAGATGTATATGTGTGTATATATGTATTTATATACATGCACATATATGTGAAATTTGGCAACAGATTGGGTGTGGATATATGTGCGTAAAGAGTACAGAACATCTAAGTAGCTGAAACCATAATGGTGACCATAATAGTAAAGTCAGGTAGAGAAGGTTTGGGAAGGAAAATAATTAGATTCGTTAGGATATGTTAAACTTGAGATACCTACAGGATGTCCTGTTTGAGATATTCCAAAAGGCGATTGATATGTGATACTGGAGCTTAGTATAGAGCCTAGGGCTAGATATATAAATCTGAGAATCGTCTGTACAGAGGTGAAATTTGAACTTATGAACTCCTTTAAGCCTCTCTCTTTTCCAGTCTATCTTCCACACAGCTGCCAAAATAGTTTTCCTTAAAGCATAGATGTGACCTTTATTATTCCCCTATTCAACAAACTCTGTTGGATCCCTATTGCTCCTAAGAGAAAATATAAACTACTCTTTTTAGCCATATAAGTGCTGTACAACCTGTCTTTGTAGTTGCAGCCACCAACCTGCCTTTTGAGCCTCACTCTATTTTATGCTCCCATCTCAGTCTGCCTTCCTGTCAAACTGCTGGTCTCAAAAACAGCATTCCATTTCTTGTTTTCTACATTGGCCTTTTTCCTGCGCATTCCCTCCTCAGCTCCACTTTCCAGGATCTCTTCATTTTCTTTATTCCAAGTTCAAGCATATGAAGTCTTTACCAATCTCTCTCAATTATTTGTGTCTTGTTTCCCTAATAACCTTGTGCTTATTTGACTTTATTCTTTGTATATTCATTCTGAATATACTTATAAATATACTTGCCTCCCTTGTTGACGTGTTAGTTCCTTTGAAACAGAGATAGTTTTGTTTGTATTACCAATACCTGGTTCATAGGAGATGCTTAATAAATTCTTATTGATGGGTTCAATAGTTTTAAAGTCCTTATTTCAGTTGTTACCTCCCCACCCACTTCCAACTCAGTGTGAGTGATGTTGCAATATCCATATTCTCGTCACAGACTTGCATCTCATCCTAGTGAGAATATACAACGAATATGTCTGACTTGGCTTTTCCTCCTAACACAGGGTACCCAAAACAAAACAAAACAAATTAGCTTGCAAATGTTTTTATTTCTGTCCTCTAACCATAGATGATAAAATGACTTACATCATAACTTTTACTTTGTAGAAATGTCTGCTTCCTCTGTGAAGGCAGCAGGTTGCAAAGCCATTTGCAAAGCCTAGATACTCACAAAGATAGGATTTTTATATCTCTATGAATATATGACTCCATATTTGTGGTCTTGCATAGTGTATGATCTATAACTCAGATCTGTGAATTGTTGGGTAGAGACTGAATTTGTCATTTCACTTCCCTTTGGCACACATCATGAATTGATGATTTAGTAAAGGTAAGTATCGTTATTGTTACATGGAAGAGTAGGGAAGGCATGTGGGGGGGGGGGCGGGGAGGAAAGAAAAGACAGGAGAGTATCTGCTCCCTTTATAGAAGTGTGAAATCCTACATTCCATGTGCAGGAATAGCCAAGGCAACTGTGTGGTCCTCTCCTTCTGCTTGTTCTCATCTTCTGTTGTTGCCCTGGAGATAGGATGCTCTCTCTTTGGTTTTGTCCTTTTTGATTCTTACTCCATTATGTCCAGTCAAGGTCGCCACTTGGTGCCTCCATCCAGTCTCATACCAGCTCTTTGCAGAATGAGTATCACTTTAACTCAGGAGGTTTTCTAGGGGCACCAGCTGAGCATGAAGGCAGTGAGACAGCCTCCCCAGGCCCTTCAGAAAGAACTAAGGTGGGAGGGGCTGCTGAGCAAGCATATTCTATCATTCTGTCAGTTCTGGCATTGATGGCGCTGACATGAGGCAAACTAGTAACCAGGTAAAACTAGAAAAGACTTGGCAGTAGAAATTTTTTGTGGATTCTGGGGCAATTGCAGGTTGCAGACATGCAGGAAATTTTAAGTAGAAATGATCCTAGTAGTGAAGTCATTAGTAGCATTGAAAGACTCAGGAGGTTGTTCTTTTGGTGTAAACAGCTTTCAGAAATGGAGAAAATTCCTCTGAGGCTGGCCCCTCTACTATATTTATGGCCAAAGATTGAATGGAGAAATGAGTTTTTCCTTTCTTAAACTTACAAAACCTATTTTCCTCCTCTGAAGTTGGAGACCCATAAATCTATCACGGAAGCCACAAAAAAAAGTTTCAGAAAGGGTTAGCCACCTGTGTTTTGAGCACCTGAGTCAGATTCCCTTTTGAACAATTGGATGCTCACATGAAAAAAATTACATTTCACTTAAAGAATCACAAGCCTATTACTGGATTAAAGCAAGGGAGTTAATGGATAGCTTGGGGTCTGTGGATAGGCTTCAGGAATCTGTGAACATGGATGGGGAAAAAGACTTTTTTATATTCACTAACATTTTATTTTCTTTGTAATCCTATGTATTTTATTTCATGCATTTAAAAACTTTCTTCTTCCTGAGAACCGGTCCTTAGGTATAACTAGATTGTCAAAGGAATTCATGATATACACAAAAAAGATATAGAATCTATAATAGAGGAAGCATGCTTATCCTTGAAGAGTTCCCACTTGCCATCTATGTGACTTAGGAAATAGCTTGCTTTTTCAGTGCTCTCTATTGAGTGATGACAGAATAATGTGTTGGCTGCATATGACACAGCGATTTTTCCTGTGTTTGGAAGCATTTCAGGGGGAGCTTGCTTCTTTTGACTTGGATACCAGACATCATTTTTATTCTTAATCATTGAAGATGCTATTTAGAAGTAGAGATACTGATCAAAATACAAGGTCTTAGAGTCCCAAGGTGTCTTGCTACATTATGTAGAGGCAATATGATTTTAATAGAATGGATGCTAGATCATAAATCAGAACCTGGGTTCTAATCCTGATTCTGACATTTACTAGATGAGTGACCCTGAAGAAATATTACTTTTACAATTCTAAGCAAGTTTCTTTTATGTGTCAAATGGAGATAATATCTGCCTCATACAAGTTTGTTGGGAAAATCAAAGGAAATAATGTATGTAAAGTGCTTGGAAACTTTAAATCACTATATAAATGGGAACTATGACTATTAGAATGATGTTTGTATGCCAGGCTATACTCATTATATATGCACTTGCTATATATTCTTGATTACAAAATAATTGAGTTTGTAGTTTCTCTGATTTCTCTGTGGTTATATAACAAATCTCCTAGATGAGGGATAGGCATATAGTTGTACTGAAAACATTCCTGGACTTACAGAATAATAGCTGTGATGGCCCGGGACTATTATTTAACACAAGAACAATTTTGAGGCTGGTGGCTTAAAATAGCAGGGGAGAGGCAATAGGTGAGACTTGGGATTTACCCAGGGTTGGATGGGAAGTCCAATTGAGTAAAACTGAGTATTCTGCCTGTATCTAAACATAGGTAAGGCCATATAGACCTCACTGTTTGGGGATCATTAAAATTGATTAAACATTTAATTCTGCAGGAGCATATCTGAATGCATTGTCTCTACATCTGTGTTTCTATCACATACCTCTTTCTAACACTTTGCAACTTGAAATCTGTTTTTCTTTTCCCTCATTATCTTTCCTAATTTACCTCATTCCAACTCCTTAGTAAGTCAGTAATAGTAATTGCAGTTCAACATGCATGTTTACAAGAAGGAGAGAGAGAGAGAGAGAGAGAGAGAGAGAGAGAGAGAGAGAAGAAAAAGAAAAAGAAGAAGAGAAGAGAAACAGACACAGAGGTTTTCAATTTTCACAAATGTTAGTTATATATAATATATGTATGTTGCTATAGATTCTCATTAATCCAGGGGAACATGAATTCTTTCCTCTGCAATATAAAGTTAGCAAACTTTTTGTTAATGTTTCTGTGGTTTGAGAACAGAAATAAAATATTTTTAAAATATTCCTATATCTTTAATTATGGACTTCTTATAATTATTATCCTTTTTCATCTAACATATATTAAAGTGACAGCACAGGAAATCCAAACAAATTTTTCATAAAGGATAACAAAATTGAAACCATTATAATGTCTTTAATTGACATTCACTCATTTTGGCCTTATTAATAAGAAAAAGGATAAGGGAGAGACAGACAAAGGTGTGTGTGTGTGTGGGTGTGTGTGTGTGTGTACACATACATTTAGCTTACTTGTTTTCTCTTACCCTCAAGCTTTGGTGGTTCCTATGTCTGAATTCCCATTCACACATACATATACATAATCAGACCTGTTCTCTTGACTAGTAGCATTTAATCTCAACAGGCTTGCCTGCTTGGACGCACTGAAGCAACTGCTAACATTTAATAATAGGGCCCCAGCAGCTGGCATTCAGTCTTCATAACAGCATGGGACACCCTTTTCTGGCAGGCTGACAGTGGGGAAGGAGCAATGCTTGGCCTTTTACCACTACCTCTCCCACAGATCACTCTAAGCCCCAAGTGCTCCCTTTCTGGAATAAAGCTCACACAGAGCCTCTTTCCTCCTCACCATGTTCTTCCCCGCTAATGAAGGAGAGCTTTGAGTACACAGAAAACATTTTGTAAACATAAAGTACCATATAAATGCTAAATAATAATAGGGGTGGTGAAGGACAGAGAGGCAGAATAACTGCATGTTGAGTTCCGAATTCAGAGAAAGCCTAGGATTTCTTTCAAGTATTATGTTTAGGGAGGACAAACATAATTATACATATACAATGCACACGCACACACATCCTGTTCTTGAAATGCTCTGACCCTCAGATTCTTGCCATTCTTAATCCTGATTGTTCTGGATGCCAAAACTGATGGAGGAAAACACCAAAGAAGGCGTGGGATCAGAATAAAAGTGTAAGCAATATCCTTGAAAGATAATTAGAGGACTGATAGATTCACATGGATGAGGTCCTGAGCAGCTAGATGGGTGTTTGCTGAGAAAGTCAGAATTACTGTGTACAATCTGGAAGCTTGTCCTGAGGCAAGCAGGGAAAACATTAATAACATGATCTTGGCCTTAAGTGATCTGTTTGTTTAAGTGGACTTTATTATAGTTCTAAAAATCGTGTAGAAGTCTCAGGTAGAGTTCTTACTTGAATTTTTTGCATTGACAAAACCACCATAATCCCACAGTTACAATATCCAATCAGAAGACTGTTAAGATTACAAGGTGAAATCACACTCTTCCTTTACAACGCCTTCAGAATGATGGGTTTAGCCAAAAAATAATGAGCCAACAAATAATAAAAATATGGGGTGATAACCCAAAAGTATATTGAAATTTCAGGCCTGTGTGGCAAATTTTCTCAAAAGAATTTGTAGATATAGACATTTTCCAAATCAAGGAGCAAAGCTTTTATTATGCAGCTGAGAGCAGGCTAAATCCCTAAGAGTTTTTTAAAAGAATAAGGGTTTTTAGTAATTAATAAGGAGAAAGACAAATCCCCTAGTAGTAGCCAGGAGGAAGATGCCATTAAAAAGGAAGAAGGTGCAAGGTAGGAGTGCTAGCCTAAAAAGGAGTTAGCTATAACAGAATTTAACTGGTTGGCTAAATCCACAGAGAAGTTAGCATGGATCTATGGTATAAGCACATCTTTTACAGGGGAAATTTAAAAGGGTGGAAGGGAAGGAGGGAAGTGGAGGAGCTTGACATCATAATTTGGCTTTCTGATTGGATAAAGGTAGAATTTTTAGAGATCTTCTAGGATGGGACTGTAATCAAAAGTCAACTTAAACAAAAGGCATACTTACAAACTGGAAAGATTTACTTAAACTGATGCTGAATGAAGTGGGTAGAACCAAGAGAACATTTGTACACAGAAACAACAAGATTATGGGATGGTCAACTGTGATGGACTTGACTCTTTTCAGCAATGACTGATTCAAGGCAATTTCAAAAGAGTTGGGATGGAAAGTGTCATCCAAATTCAGAGAGAGGATGATGGAGACTGAATGTGGATCAAAGCATAGTATTTTCACTTTGTTGTTGTTGTTTGCTTATTTTTTTCCCTTTGATCTGATTTTTTTTGCATAGCATAATGTATATGGCAATATGTTTAGAAAAATTGTAAATGTTTAGCCTATATCAGATCGCTTGGTGTCTTGTAGAAAGAGGAGAGGGGAAGAGAGAAAGAAAAATTTGGAACACAAGGTTTTGCAAAGGTGATTATTGAAAACTATCTTTGCATGAATTTGGAAGAATAAAATACTTAAAAGCCCCAAAACCAAAAGACCTAAACAAAGGATCCAACTTATAATTCTATCTCTGCTCTTCCCTGCTTGCCTCAGGAAGTAGCTAGGCTTTTAGATTGTTTACAAAGATTTAGGCTTTCTCTGCCAAAGTCCACTTGGATATCCAGGATCTCATCAAAGCCAAAGTTATGATGTCAAACCTCTGAAGTTAGAGTTCTCCTGTAAGAGATCTACCCATACTGTAGATGCCATTAACTCTCTTAGTATGAATCCCCCAGTCAGTGGTATAATGCCCCCCACCCTACATACACACTTCTTTTTGGGGTTAGTCCATTTGCTAAGCATCACAATAGCCAATGTTTATTAGGTCCCTAAACTCCTTTTAGGATTATTCCCATAATCCCCCACTTATCATGCCTTAATGGCATGTTCCTCCTGATTACTTCCTCCTTGTTAATTGCTAAAACCCCATTTTCCTTGCTAAAGACTGTTATTAATTTAGACTGCTCTTAGTGACAAAGGTCTTTGACCTTTGATTTGGAGGTCTGTGCCTAAAATTTTTTTGAGACAACTTGTTACCATAACCCAATATACTTTTGCAGTCTCACCTGAGACTCATCATTTTGATGGCTCCATATGGGGAAAGTCTGCACTCTGGAACTTCAACAATCCTGAAAAATAAACAAATAAAACAATTGGTATATACTTTTATTAGATAAGAATGTATCCACCCCCATCCCTCATCTCTTCTTGTTTCCTTTCTGTTTTAAGGAATTGTTGTAGCAGTTTGTGGGATCAGTGAATAGATTTCAGGGCATATGTGAACTTGGATGAGAAAGATACAATTTTTTTTCTTTTATAATCATATGTGTTTTATTTTATGGATTTAAAGACATTATTCTGAGAAGGGGTCTGCAGATATCATCAACCTACTACAGGTGTCCATGATGCAGAAAAGATGAAGAAGTTTATTTGGTTAGAGTTTGGTGCTAATGAAATCAAAATCATAGCTTCAGTTGTTAAATAAAGGGCAATTAGCTTCACACAGTGGGGAGGAAAAAAAAAATAAAAACAAAAGAACCTATTCCACAGAATTGTTGCTGTTTCTTTTCTCAGCTGTCTTTCAGGTATCTTTAATTTCTACTTGGGGAAGTAGTGGCAACCCCTGCATGGTTTATTGCATGGTATTTGGTATTTTTCTCTTTTGCTCTTCCTGAATTCCATCAAAGATTAGCTCAAATTCCACTGTTTATAAGAGGTCTTTCCTACTCTTCCTTAATGTTACTGTTTTTCCTTCTATGATTACCTCCATTTTTCTCTTTATATTAAATGTTCTCCCCATTAGAGTATAAGTGCTTTGACGGCAGGGGACTGTTTTTTGCCATTCTTTGTATGCCTAACTCCATTCTTGACATATAGTTAGATCTTGATGGATTGTTGACTATGAATGAAAATTCTGAAACATGCTCTGTAGAAATTAGGATGCTTTGTCATTTAGTACCTAGCTTCAAGGTCACAATTTTTTGGGAATGGTCAAGGTGGGTTCCTCTGTGATTGTGTGTGCTTTAAATCAGAATAAAGGAGGATTTCAGCTCTGAATTTTAAATTACTTGGAATAGGGATGAATGCTTGCTAGTGGGTCTGAGAAGTCCCTTTGATTTTTAGTATAACTTCCAATTAGAAAACAGCTTCCTGGGCAATGAATAAAAATAATAGATGGTCTTTATATAGCACTTTAAGATTTCAAAAAAAAAATGGTTTTACATATATTATCTCATATGAACTCTTGAAAGTACTTATAACATCTTTATTTTAATATTCCCCCTTTTCTTTTAAATCACATTTAACCTGTCAGTATATCATATTATCTCCCATCATGAAGAAGGTAATGGTCCAGTGGATAAAGTGTTAGACCTAGATCAGGAAAACCTCAATTTAAATCGAACCTCAGACCCTTATTAGCTGTATGATCCTAGGGTTAACCTCTATCTGTCTCAGTTTCTTGAACTGTAAAATGGGAATAATAATAGCACCTATCTCCAGGAATTGTTCTTAGTATCAGATGAGATAATATTTTCGAAGTGCTTTAGCATAGTACCTGACATTTAGTAGGTATTTAAGAAATGCTTGTTTCCTTCCTTCCTTCATCCATTTTCCTTTTTTCTATCTTATCTTTTCTCTCTCTTCCTTAAATGAAAAATCCTATCAGTATATTGTCAGTGAAATTTTTTTATTTCTTCTTCTTTAGGAAAAGTTAACAACAGTGATGGCAGCCCTTGCAATGTTTTCATTTTTAGAATACTTGTTGGATATTAACTTAAATCACATAAATGAATAGGAACTCTGGACCAGCTTATATCCTGGGCTTGGTAAAAACAGCTTATCCTGTTCCTATTTTCAACCATGATAGAGACTCAACTTTTCCCATTTTCCCAGACTGTTTTGATTAGCATATTTTGGATAGCCTTGATGGAAACTCTGTTTTCTCACACTGTCTTTGAGATGGTCTCAAAATCTCAATATACATCCTTGTTACTCTTTCCTGGTTTCTCCTCCTAGTCCCTAAATCTTGCCCCCACTCATTCTTCCATGTACCCTGCGGTATAAAAGTCATGTCCTCTTTAATTCGAGTTAACTCTGTATGACCTGAGTGAACTCTGTAAAATTATGTAAAATCACGAAAACTATGTCCCCTTTGATCTATAGACTCCAAATGGTCTCACATCCTCTCAGAGTACGATTCAAGAGGAAATCAAACTCCTATTGATCTTTTTCAGCAAGTCACAATCCCAGGAAAGATTTCACATTCAATTGAGAATTATCAAACTTCCCCTAGACTTACTCATAAAATAGGTCTTCTGGAAGCTGATTCTTTACAGATTTTTCTCCATTGAGAAAATATGTCCACCAAGAGAATGCCTCTTGGTGTTTTTTAAACAATAAAGCCTCCTCTGTTGCCACAGTCTCTGAGGTTCTCTTCTGAACCTGAATGTCTCTGAGCAGAAGGAACCTCACTCATTCATTACCACACCTCATCACTCCCAAAATCAAACTGCTCACTCAGTATGACTTTGCCTTGCCTATTGTATTTGTTTGAGCCTGTGTGCTATTCGTGTATTAAATAGCAAATCTCTGTTATCTGTGACAGATGCCTTGTCATGGTTGCTCCATTTTGTGAACCAAATTTTTATTATACTATTTTTATAATAAACTTTTACAATTATGCTCTCCCAAATCGATTTCATATTTCTACTCCATAATACCACTTCTGGTATCTTTATACCAATTCATATTGGCTTGCTCTCAGCTTCTGGGATCTTTATTTTTTCTTAAGTTTCTCTCTCTTGCCAAATACTTGAATATCTTACCTCAGACTGAAGCCGATATTTCAGTGATGAGACAATATGGGGCAATGGAAAGAAAACTCTGTTTGGAGTCAGAGGGCCTGAAGAAGTATTTTGCTACTTATGTGACTTTATTGGACATACTACTTAATGTTCCTGAGACTCAGTTCCATCATCTGTAAAATGAGGAATTGAAAGGCAGTAGACATAGTAGAAAGAGGACTGGCCTTGGGAAGACCCAAATTCAAATCTTGCCACTGACACAAACTAGCTGAGGTATCATAGATAAGTGACTTAACCTTTTAGTGCGCCAGAAAACTCTCTAAGGCTAAAAAGTAAGAAAGAATGATTTACATTGGTTAAAAAAAAAAAAAAAAAGGTTTTCCACACTGAAAATTCATTATAGTGATGTAATTATAGGTCTCTTCAAAAAATGCATTAGATTATCTCTAAATTTCCTTTCAACTCTATCATATTGGGGTTTCTCACCATTATTTCCATGTACTCTCTTGAATAATTTCTTAATAAAATAAATAAACAAAAACTTGTGATTGATGATGCCAAATGAGGCATATGTTTTTAGTCATGTATGTATTTTGTTTTGTTTATATGATTATTTGTTATAAGTGTTCTTTGTACACATGTATGTGCACGTGATAAATCTGAAGTAGAAAGGGGAATTATCCATAGTATCATATCTTCTCCTCCCCTCAAAGGAAGAAAAAAAATGAGAATTTCCAAAAAGAAATACAGATAAATAGAACGGGTTAGAAAATTTGTTGTCAGGCAGTTATGTCTGATACTTTGTGACCCCATTTTAGTTTTCTTGGCAAAGATACTGGAATAGTTCAGTTTATTTACATATGAAAAACACTGAGGCATCTAGGGTTAAGTTACTTGCCCAGATTCACAGTTAGTATTTGAGGTTGGATTTGAACTCAGGTCTTCCTAATTTCATACTGAATTATTATATACTTTGTTTTTAAAAAAGTCAGCTGTATGTAATAGAGATCTGTAGTCCACATATAATGCTCTAATTTTTTTTCTGGTCAGCTTTGTTAATGTTTCTCTGAGACAAAAAGACAGAGAGAGTATGACAGCTGAAAACAGGTCATATGATTTAATTACTCTATCAAATATTCTGAAAGTAAAAGCTTTGGAAGGACAGAAGGAAGAAGGTGGAAGGACTTTGGAGGATAGCTGTCTAGGTTTCCTGTAAGAGTAAGTTTTCTTCTTAGGTTTTCATGGCCATCTTTCATTATTAGCTTTTCTCATTGTGTTAATCTGTGTTAATTGTGTTCTCATTGTCTTAATCTGCATCCACTTACATGATTCAACTTCTTTCATTTTGCTAATGATTTCTTTTCCTCCATCCTATCCACTAATAGAGAAGAGTATGTATTTGGCTCTCTCAATATCTATTTATCTGCCTACCTACCTTCTTCTCTATCTAGGTATATACATTTGTGTGTATATGTACATACTTGCTCACGCATATACACAAATATATATATATATATATATATATATATATATGTCTGCATGTGTACATATATACACATGCACACCCATGCACATGTATATCTGTGTGTATGTGTTTATGCATGAGTTTGCACTGGTAAAAAGCACTTCAAAACCAAAAGTATTGTTTAGATAATAGTAATAAAGAGTGGCTGCACATTCAGGAGTCTATAGCATCATACATTTAGACCTAAAAGATACCTTAATGACAGGAGTCATTATTGATAAATATTGAACAACAAGCTCTCCAAAAAAAAAGTATACCTGACACATTTTAAATTTTAATCTGAATATTAACATTTTCACTGCCACTTTAAAATAATCAGCAAAATAATAAACCAAACCCTGATATGTAGTTTGCTGATTTCCAAGGTGAAAATACTTTCTCTGAAAATTGAACGATAGATTCTCCCCACACTTTTTAAATGCCAGCTAGTCTAACATTTTTCGTTTAACAAATGGGGAAACTTAAGCATATAGAGTTAAAATGACATATCCAAGGTGGTCTGATCCCTCCTCTTGTTTCAGTTATCTTTTCTATGCTACTGATGATCCTTAGATCTATTTATACAGCCTCTCCCTTAATATCTAAATTGGAATATCCAATTTCCTATTTGATGTCTTAAACTTAATATCCCATAGACATCTTAAAGTTAACATGTCCAAATTGAACCCCTCTCTTTAATTCTCCTGCTTCCAAATTTCCCCATTACTGGCAAGAGTAAGTACCACAACACTCTTAGTCACCCAGGCTTAAAACCTAGGTTTCCTTTTCACTCTCTTTCTCATTCCCCAAATTCAGTCTTTTGCCAAGGTCTGATGATTTTGCCTTCATAATGATAAGTTCCTGGATCACTAAGTGGGGTTGGCAGAGACAGCCTGAAGTACTGATAAAATTATTCCCTGAGGAAAGAAGGGAAGGGTGCAGATGAGGAGTGCTCAGTCTTATAGTCCTACCCTTGTGGAGGTCTTGTGTAACTCCACCTTACTGTATCTAGTTAAAAAGCCAAGTTATGTCAAACCCCAAGGTTAAATTTCTAGTATAAATCTGTTTATGGCCCACACCATCTTGGTGGAATCCTTTTGGATTCACTGGCATTCTGCCTCACAGTTGTCTTCTCCCCCGCCCTCCTCATGCCTCATAGTGTCTAACTATATGCTCTTCCAACTCTATTTGACATTTACCACTCCTGGTGCCTATTTTATCTCTTTTTTGGTTTATAACCGCTTCTCATAAATAAACCTACCTTTTTCCAAAGAGAATGACCATTGTGAATTCTTCACATGACCAAATTCTAATATTAGGTGCCAATTGCTCTCCTAAATCTCGTCATTTGGTGCCAAAACTCAAACACATCAATAAAATTTCTCATACATGCCCCCTTCTCTCCTTTGACAACTGTAACAACTCTTGAACAAACTTTTATGTCCTCCTACTTGGAATATTGCAAAACCTGTTGGTTGGTCTGCTGCCATTTTCCCCACTCCTAGAGTGGATCTCCTTCTTTCTCTCAATGCTCAAAATGAGCTTCCTAAAGTACAGATATAACTACCTTATTCTTCTACTCTAAAACCTCCAGTGATGCTTAATAATTGGTACTTAATAAGAGCTTAGTGATTGTCTAAGCAGCAGAGGTAGGATTTGACTCCAAAGGCAATGAATATTCTTTACATACTGAATCTCAGAGGCGATACTTTTCTTAATCCAGTCTTTTTTTCTCTAATTGTTTTTCCTGATGCAGTTTCCTCAATGTACAAATATCTGTGCCCTTTGCTTTATGACTCTGTGCCATTGTATTTTGTTGTCAAAAGTAATGTTTTAGGGTAGCACTAGGGGGTAGTTGAGTGATATTAATTCAGTGTTCTCAAGATTTATTTCTAGTCTAACATAAAATTTCTGATTTTTTTCTAGAAATTAATGGAATTCAGAGCAGAAAGCAGGGGAGAGGAAAGGGAAGATTTCATTAAAGTATTCATGTTTATTATCATTGGAGGATATATATTGGGAGAAAGTGAGTAATGTGGGCAGAAGTAATCTTTTGAAAAAATAATTTACTATAATGATAAAGAAAACAAACAATAGCTACATAGAAATTGGGATTCCAGTAAAAGACCTTACAAGATGCTACATTGGGGGACTGAAAAGACATATTCTTGGGATGTGAACAAGGGATAAAGGAGCCAAGAAAAGTACAATTAGGAACAGCTCTAGAAGCATTCTTCATAGCAAGATATTTCTGGCTTCCTGAAATAGACCAGTTCTATATAATAATTTGGTATATTCCAGCGATTGCAAACACTTACTTTGCGTTAGAAACTCTGGTCTGTAAGTCAGGTTTGTATCTTTACTTAACTGATAAGCAGTTGTGTGACCTTGAGCAACCTCTCTGCTTCTCATTTTTACTCATCTGTCAAATGTAAGGTAGTTTACCATGGACTTAGAACTGAAAGATATCTGAGAAGTTGTGTAATCCAGTCTCCTCGTTTTAAAGATGAGGAAACTGAGACACTAGGTAGATTTGCTTCAGGTCGTAGATGAAAGATCTGGGTTTTGAACTTAAGATCTAGTATATCATTAAATATATTGTAAAGATGAACTGAGATGTGAAAGTGCTCTGTTAAAATTAAATGTGACATAGAAATGAAAGGAATGGTATTAATAATCTTTTATTTCTATAACTCAGATGAGAATGGTATTAACTCACAATAACAGCCTCATCAAACAACATGCCTTGTTTCAGCCTGTAAATTAGATATGGTTTTATCTATATATAGTAATCTTGGCTAAGCTGATATGGGGGCATACTGTGAAGCTGTTGTTATCATTGATGGTGTTATTATTGTTATTAATAAGAACAATAATAACCATGAATTTCATTTTGTATGACACCTAGTAGCATGCCATTATGACAATACTAGTGCTTTATCAATCTTGTGTGATTGACTTCTCTCTTTTTTTTCTGTTATGACTTCTTCTTGCTTTTCCTTTTCAGATATTGTTCTCTTTTCCCCCTGTCACGTTCATGCCTTTCTATCATCTGGTATATTCGCCTCTTGGTTGCCCAAGTGTGCTTGTTGAAGCCCACTCAATAGAGAGCAATATTAAGATCAGCAGCCTCAATTCATCACTATCACTATTTGACATCCTTGATTAGTCTCTAGGGCTGTCGGAGGGGCTGCTTCAGGACATTGGAGAGCGATGCAAGCAAACAAGGGGCAGGAAGCCTGTTTCTCTGTGAGGAGCAGGGCAGGGAGTCTCTGCCAGAAACATCCATCCAAAAGCCTTTGCTGCAGCCTTCTTTGGTTGTTGCCTTTAAGTACTGGCTGAGATGGACCCCTGGAGAGAGGTTATTGGGCAGCTGGGTAACAGAGAGGAGAAAAGAAATAACTGGGAGATTTGCTGCATGTTGCCTGCCTTTATTAAAAATCAATGATGTAATAGAGTGATTTTACTCTATCACACTTAAACAATATCCATTGTATGGGGAAGCAAGAATGGAGAGGACAAAGGAGCCAGGGCAATGAAGAGAAAGAACTGGGGAAATGCGTGGTAGACACCAGACATAGCTCTTGTTATCAGTCTGTTCCCTCAGCCACTCTCCTCCCTCCATAAAATAACCAGCTCATCTCAGACCCCATCAGAGCCAAGATTTACAGCCTAGGCCTTGCCGAATGCCTGCCACACACCTCTCCTGGTTTTATTCCCACTATTTATCACAGAGGGCTCCTGCCTCAGCACCAGAGGGACAGTTAATCAAGGCAGACTTTCTACCTTGTCAACTTGGGACTCTGCTGGGAGAAAATGTGAACTGTAAAATTAAAATCATAGGAAACTCAAGAATTTGTAAGGAAGATAGCAGTTCAGGGAGGAAGGAAAGAAAGCGATTTCCCAAGCTTCCATGCCCCAGGAATGGACAGACCAAAAGATTAAAAAGCTGGGATTTCAAAGCCTAAATTCATTTGTTCTTATTACTTTGCCAAACATAAGCTCTCATATGCTACTTTCCAAACATCAATCTGATAGAGGTTTTTTGGATGTTCTCACCTTTATTCAATCCCCATCAACTTTTTCCTCAACTTTCTTCATTTTCTTCCATATCTCTGCTACAGGTTGAAAACAATGGCTGAAAAAGAAGAAAATAAAATAAAGTAAATATTTTATGAGACTAATAATAACACTTAAACTTGAAATTTGCCAATGAAGAGAATGCATATAATAATGATAGCTGGCAATTGGGTAACACTTAATGGTTTGTACAGTGCTTTCCATCTATTAATCTCATTTGATTTTCGCAATAATCCTGTGAATGTCACTGGCTTAAGCTATTCTCAAATCTCTCATAACCAAGAAAGCTGGAAGGGTTCATTAATACATTTTGCCTGAGTAAAGTGCTATATTATCCCCATTTTACAGATAGTCAAATTGAGGTTGTATCTTTTCTAATAGAGGTCAAACTCAGGTCTTCTTTGTCACCAATTCTAGTATTCATTCCACTTTTATTGTCTAGATTCCTCAAAAGAATGAGTATTTATTTTTCCCTTTAAGATTTACAATGTGTCTTATGTGCATGATCTGATATGATCCTCATGATAAGCCTATGAGATAAGGTGCTATTATTATCTTAATTTTACAAATGTTCAAACAGTACAGCTATTGATCTTCAAGCAATGTAAAATACCTGTGTCTCTCCTTTTTCATATATTTGGTTATGGCCCTGGAGAAATGTCTCAGGTGAAGCCTCACTTCTTGGGTGAGAGACTCATCTGGCTGGGGTAGGTATTTCCTTTATGTGAGTGGGAAGAAGTGTAAGGTCTTTATAGTCCTGGCTGCATGGACTTTGGGGTGGGGACAGGAGAGGATGGGGGGTGGGTGGTTAGTGGCAGAATTTTATGGCTGTTTCTAGAGGACCAAAGGATAAGAAAAGGATTGTAACCAGAATTTATGGCAGGTGGAAATAGCTAAATGCTTCTAAATTGACTTAGCCCAGAGAAATACCAGTGAGTAGCTTAAGATCAACGTTTGATCCCAAGGACGAATAACGGATACCTTCCTTTTTTCTTCCCAGTCTGTCCCAATGAGTGTGTGTATATACACACAATGGATGTGTAAACGTGTGTGTGTGTGTGTGTGTGTGTGTGTGTGTGTGTGTGTGTGTGTGTGTGTGTGTGTGGCTGTGTGTTTGGGGATGGAAAATAGGTGAGGAAGGGAGGGGAAAGGCAGGTGAGACACACAAATACAATACTTGGGGCTCCCCCTGCTGGGTCTCTATGCTTACTGGCAGATTCTCAGAGCTGGGCTGATGTAGTCTAAAACTCCAGTAGTGAATGCTACTTGAACCTCATTCAGTGCAGCAGAAGGAAATTATTTTGATTTAAAATATGAAGTTCATTTCAGTTCCATTCATAACAAGTGTTAAGAGGAAGATTTCTGTGTCTGCTGAATATAAAAGAATTACTGATGGGTATAAGAACAACTCTTCCCCTCTACCCCCCACTTCCACCCCATTCTCAAAGGGTAGGGGAGGCAATCAGAAGAGATCAGAGCTACATTTTGCAAACCATCTTGAAAACAACCTCTTTTCTGAAAGGACAGCTTTTTAGAAGGTGCCAGAGAGCATGTCAGAGCATTTGTCTACAATGTTTGTTGAATTGAATTGAATCTGTCTATGCGATGCCTCTCAGGAGATGGAGGCTTCTTTGCACTGCTGCTTCTTTATCTGCATGGGCTCCCTAGCTTAGATTCAGGAAGAATCAGCCTTCCTAATTATCCCTGGGACCATGGACTTTGAACAAGAGTCCAGGGCCGGCACGATTGAGGGTGACACTGATTGGCAGCTTTAACTCACAGGTGCCCCAGGCTTTCCTATTCCTCAGCTGCCCTTTCCACTACATATTATTTATTTAATAGTCTCATTATAATTCTGAAGAAGAGGGAACTGTCAAGGAGGAGGAGGAGAAAGAAGGACTGGGTGCAAATGAAAGCTGGTTATTGAGTAGGACCTAGCTTGGACATAGTTTTATTTTTGAAATATTTAGATGGATGGCTGTCAATTAAAACTATCTAGGCTTTCTGAACCTTGTAAGTAGCTAGTCTAGGCTACTCCCAAATCTCTCTTAACTAAGAAAAGCAGCCAATGGAATGCTGACAGAGTCCCTTTTTGCTTTATATCTGAGGAAGGCCATTAGGAGAATTAACTGGTAAATTCTGGCAAAGAGAGAGTGGTGTTGATAGACATGAAGAAATTAGCATAGAAAACCAGGAGAGGGAGTTAAGAGGGGGGAAAAGAATCTTTGCTTGTCCATATTAAAAGGAATAAGGGGAAAGAGTTGAAATAATAAATTATATAGTAATGATAATCACATTTTAGATGTTTTGAGCTTGAGCTACTTGCAAGTATCAAAGAGAGATTGATTTGCATTTCTCTTCCACTCTCTACTCTTATGTTAGCCTCTAGTAAAGGTCCTAACTAGCACTCCAAAACTATGGAGGGGGGTGAAGAGGAGGATACCGATGTGGAGTGATAGAGAGAGAAGGTAACAATACCAACAAAAGGAAACGCAAAGGGGACTTGACCAGTTTAGCAAAAGAAATGTCATCTCTTAAATAAAGAAGAATTGACTTTATAAGCATAGCATCATGCAGTCTTCACTAAATATTTACTGTGCATACATCTTTCAAGCCCCAGTTACATATATGACACTGAATGAGATAAAATGTGAGAATGCAAAAGAAGTAGGAGGGAAAGCTTCTTTCTTGGCATAATTTAGAATTTAATGGAAGAGAAAACACACGTACTAAAGATGTAATATGATTTATAAATGTTCCTGGAGAGTAATAATGGTTCAGAAAAAAAAATTGAGACTTCATTCCTAAATGATTTTTCTTTGGATTTGAAATCCATATGTATGATTTTGTTGTTATGGATTATTTTTCTAGACAAGGTCTCCTTATCCTGACTAGGCTGGAAGAACTGGGTTCACCCATGGATCCAATCCTAATAGTGATCAGCAGTGAGAATTTAACCTATTTGACTTTTTGAACTGAGTCAGATTGCTTCTTTACTAGACAATCTGGTGGTCCCCTGTTCTTAAGACTTCGCCATATTGGTATTAGGCTTAGTATGAAAGTCTGATTGACTTTAGCTCCACAGTAGGTCATTACACCTAAACTAATATGGTCCACCAATCTCAACCTCCCCAGCAGCAGGGAGTAGAGTTATATACCGCCATACTCAGTCTTTCTGACTTTGTGAGGGTCAGGTAATAGAAAACCATTTTTAACATTTTTCTGAATGCACATTGACAGAATTGGAGATGAGCTTTTTCTGATTTCTCCATGTTAGTACCTTTCTTCTAATGATGACCTCCACTTTATCCTATATATAGCTAGTCTATATATAGTTGTTTTCGATTTGTCTCTCCTCATTAGACAGTGAGCTCTTTGAGAACAGGGACTGTTGATTGTTTTTGTTTTTGTTTTTTTTTCCTTTCTTTATATCCCTAGCATTGAGCATTGTTTCTGCCACATGGAAGGCACTTAATAAATGCTTTTTGACTGAAATGACAGAACATATTATATCCTCATGCACACACTGAAGAGTTGGCATAGGAAATTTGTAATCGGATAACTACAAATAATGCATCTATGTTAAGCATGAGTGTTTACAAATCAGTAGAGCTGTGTTGACCTATAGGTGCTATTTAAAGTGTGCAGATTAATGCTAAGGAAGCCTGGGGCCCTGAAAAGCTTCAGAGGTGAGGAGATCCAAGGAGATATTATTTCTGAATTCAGAATTGGGTCTGTTATGTGCTTGACACATGAATAGATTGGCACAGCCTGATGCTATGGCTTATTACCCTGCCATTATTTAATTTTTATTTTTTCCTTCCCCTCCAAGGAAAAACTTGGAGTCCAAGGTCTCAGAAGGCTGTGGGAAAAAGAGGCAGAGCAAAACTACTTCAATACAGAGGAGATGTAAGTGGGAAGCATACTGAAGTGATCAGAACATGGTGAGGAGAACTTTAGGAGAGATGCCATCTTCTAATGATTCCATGTTCCTTTTCTTGAGAACTTCTTTGGTTTAGCAATATAAGGATGCTATTAGGTTTTGGCTCAGCATTTCTAACTTAATTGACTGAGGCCACTAAGGGAAATGGGCAAGAATTTTTTGAGCTCTTTTAAAATTTCCACATTTGAAACCTCACCATCAGCCTGTGCTCTGTAGCCATAGTTACATTCCCCAATGTGCAGTTGCTTTATTTTTAATTTGTATGTGTTTTATACTTATTTACCTGTGTAGTTGGTATTTTCTTCCAATGGAACATATGACTTTTTAGAACAGGGAATGTTTCACTTTTTATTTTGTACTTCCAGTACTTAGCAGTCATAGTATTTGAATATTTAAAAGTGCATGCCAAATTATATCATTATAATTTACTATATTGCTCTAGACTGACAGAGTATATGGATTCTGGTCCTAGTCCCATTGATTTACTGTGGAATCTTAGACAAGTTCTGTAATCTCTCTGGGTCTCAATTTCTTTAATTAAATGGACTGGATGATCTCTAAGGTTCTTTTTAGCTTTAATATTTGATTCCAAAGCATTTACTTGTGGCATTGTGATGGACTAGGCTTTTTATGGCAGCCAGACCATCATCAGAATAAGGAATAGAGATACTATTTTAGAAATATTCTATGTGGAAGCTCCTCTTTAAAAAAAAAAAATTCCTAATTATTAAACACTTGTGCTTTTGGTTTTTGGCTCATTTGTTTTTTAACCAATAGCATGTTTTTCTCCAAATAGTTTTGTTTTAAAATGTATTTATCTTTATATGAATTTCATCCTTTATTCCCTGAGAATATTTCTGTATTCCTTTTTCTCTTGCTGGTAGCTAGGTGACATAGTTTTTAGAGTGCTAGACCTGGAATCAGGAAAACTCATCTTCCTGAGATCAAGTCAGACATTTACTAGCTATATGGCTCTGGCAAGTAACTTAACCCTATTTTTCTCAGTTTCCTCATCTTAAAATGAACCAGGGGAAAAAATGGCAAACCAATCTAGTATCTTTGCTAAGAAATTCCAAATGGGGTCAAGTAAGACATGACTGAAATAACTGGGCAACAAACAAGGACAACAACAAAAGTCCTCTTGAATAAATTCTAAATATATAATGGGCTTTTTTTGCATGTAGCCAGCAACGTTGGTAGGACTATTAGTAAAGATGATGTGTTTTACTCATGTCATGTTCTGGATAATCTAGGCTTTTTATCCTGGGAAAAAGTAAGCTAGGGATAGGAATAGCGAAAATTGGTTAATGATTTGTGTGTGTGTGTGTGTGTGTGTGTATACATATAAGAGCATTCCATAACTCTTACCCCAATTACTCTAACCAGCAAGTTGTTCCATGCCATTATACCTTTATTAGATGAGAATGCCTCTTTCATTTAGTTAACCTTTTCAATCAACGGTATAAAATAGGTGTGAATAATTTCTAGACACATCTTCTTAATCAATCAATCAAAGGATAATAAACTAGGTGAAAATTTAATCAATTTGGAAAGGAGGTAAAGTTACTGGATGAAATTATAGGATGAAATATATTGGGGACTGTTTAAAAGAATTAGGTACCTATCTGAACCTATATTTAAAAAGGAGATTCCATTGGGAACATTCAAGGAGTAGCTTTTAGGGATAAGCTTTAGGAGTGTTTGAGGTGTCAGATTTTTTTTATCAGTGACCAGAGGGATAGCAAGGGAATGGGATCCAGGAAGATAGTTAGCAGAGAGGGAAGAATGCTGGGTTTGGAATTAGAGGGAACTGAGTTTGAATCCTGTCTCAGTCATAAAATAGTTGACTCAGGGCAAGTCAATTAATCTCTATCAGCCTTATTGTTTTCATCTATAAAATGGGGATAATAATAGTTCTTAACCTCTAGGATAGTTGTTAAAAACCAACGAGGATAATATACATAAAGAATGTTGTAAACATCAAAATGTTATTATAAATATTAGTTATTATTGTTATTGTTAGCAGTTTATCTGGTAGCACTGCAATTCTTTTTAAAGCAGTAATTAGAGTTCTGTCAGTGCTGGTTATTGCTAATAATTCCATAGCACTCTAGATCAGGACTTTGTAAAACTTTTTATACTTATGATCTCTTTTCAATCAAGAAAATTTTATGTGACCCTGGATATATAAACTAGGTATATAAATCAAACATTTATTGATAAAAAAAACCATAATTTCATGACCCCCATATCAAGTTGCACAACCCCAATTGGGATTACTTTGCACAGTTTAAGAAAATTTGCTCTACATGACCAGTAATTAAAATTTGTTTAGTTTTTTTTTTTATTGCTGTTGTTACTAGAAATCTTTATTTAATTGCTCTGTTTACCTAAACTCTAAATACTTTAGATATCACAAGTTGATGTAAGCCTAAAATAATGCGGAAATCTAAGAAAAACAAAAACCACATGTGATAGAAATCATTTTTGGACATGACAGGATATGATGATGAGCCACAAGGCAGCTATACTTATCTCTAAGAAGGAACATCAAGAATCTGAATCAAGTTTGGGATACTAGTCACTTTCAAGTATCAGGTACTTTTTTACACAGGTTCAAAGCACCAAAGGGGTGGAGCATTTTCCAAGACCAAGCCAAGGTTTTTTGTTAGTGTTAAGTCTAAACATTGCATGAAGTGCCAAGGAATAATTAAATGTGATACTAGTTAGTTAAATAGTATCTAGAAACATGGGAATTCACTGGTTAGGGTCAATTCTGGAGAGTCTATAAACAGCTAAGTTATGCTCTATTTGTTCAAGGACTGCTGGGAACTGCCTACTTTTCAATTCTGTCTTTCCCACACATGGCTGATGTGCCTCCACTGATGCTGACATAATACCCTTTGGGTAAAAAGTACAATTCTACTTTAACATCTATGGGGGGAGGGGGGTACGTAGGAGCATCCTTCCTTGAGCTGACTGACTTTGAGTTATTATACAGTATCCAAACAGGAATTTCCAGAGCAGAGTTGGAAAATGTTAGGGGAGGAATAGAAAAGATCTAGATACTGATATCTCTCTGAAACTCTTGGAAACTATATTCATTATTCTCCTGAAGAATAAGGGGATAGGATAGTATGAAGGAAAAAGCTATTTGGATCCTTTCTTCTGCTAAAACATATTAGGCAGCATTACTCTGCACAATGGATGAGTATACAGGTTAATCCTATTAAACTCAGACATAGAAGAGGGAGTAGGGAAGAAAGGTTTTCCTCCTATTTGACTTGGATATTGTATTTCGGGGGAAGAAAATCAGGTTTCTTAATTAATTAAGTTGGGGGAGGAAATCCCCAAAGTGGTGGGATTTAGTTAAGTGTTTTACTTAACTAAATCATTTATGCATTTACAAGTTAAGCAAGCATAAAGCACAGATCTGTAGGGACTGTGGCCTCAGGAGCCTTGATACTTGCCCCACAGACCTACTTGTTTTACTAAGAAATGAAGCAGAGCAGAATTTCCAGCATCATTCCAATTAGGTCGCCTCATGAAGGTTTGATATAGCATTTGCCTTTTTTAGCCTTGGGGTAGCTCCCTAGCTCCTCATCAAGAAACTAATCAGTTCTTTTCACATTTGGGATGCAATACCTCTAATACTATTATATATAGCAAGTGGGAATGTATAATTAACTAATTAACTACCCTCTATTCTTAAGATAAAGTAACTTTTAAAAATTTAACAGGTTGTGCTTTGATAAAAAAAAAAATCATTAATAAATGAAATTCTGCTTGCATTACACAAATAATGGCACCCCATACACATAAACAACCAGCTTGCAGGCATCCTGTACATACAAATAGCCAGGCTGGTCTTTGTGAAAAGAACATTTTATCAGATAATTTATGAATTAAATAGCTTTAAAAAAAACTGTCAGGGGGAAGAGTAATCACCATGTTTAATGTTGTTTTTATTGGAAAATGTATTCTGATGACCACATAATCAATTACTATATAAAAATATATTTGAAATTTACATCTCTTATGTCAAAACAGCTGGGACAATGGTACAGTCAACATTTTCATGTACTGATAATTATTTTTAAAGAAAAAGATCTATTTTAAACTAACAATGAAAAAAGTACAAGTAGAATTTAAACATATGAAATATAGAAGAACAATTAGCTAATTACTGAATTACTTGGCCTAGGTGCAGTTTTTAGCTATAAACACATAGATGACATCTGACACTTAAAATTTCATCATTTGGCTAATGTCCTTCAGCAAGCTGAAAAATAATGGCCCGTGCCTGTGTTGGCACTTGTGCTCTTAACTTAATAGTTTCTTTATATAAATAATGGCTGCTCTTTTCATTAGAGTTTTTACTAGAACATCAAAATGATGTTTTATGAAGGCTGACAAAATGAAAAATTATGCCTGTACCCACATTTTTGTTCCAAATGTAAAAAAAAAAAACAACTCAGCAGATAGTCAATAAGTATTTATTAAATACTCAGTGTGTGCCAAACACTGTGCTCAGGGAGATACAGAGGAAGGGAAAAACATTATCCATAATTTCAAGAGGCCCATATTATTTTAAGGGTGAAAACATGAAACAATTATGTATTTGCATAACATAATACAGTGTAAATGGGAAACATTTTTAAGGTAAAGGCATTAACACTGAGGAGAGAGGTAGGGAATGTGGAGAGACTAGGAAAAACGTTTTGTGGTGTTTAAGCTGAATCTTGAAGGAAACCAGAGAGCTAAGAGACAGAGGTAAGGATAGAGAACATTCTTAACTTTGAGAACAGCCAGTGAATGACATGGGAATTGGGAGATGGAGTGCTATATCCAAGGAATTATCATGTGCAAGGAACATAAGGTCTTGAAATCATGGAAAATGTGGAGTGGGAATAAAGTATAAGAAGAATAGGAAAATGAAAAGGGATTAAGTTGTGATTAATAGAGAATTTTGCATCTGATTCTGTAACTAATAGGATGCCACTAAAGTTTATTGAGCAAAAAGAGGGTAATCTAGTCAGAATTGAACTTTAGGAAGATCAGTTTCACAGTTGAGTAATGATGGACTGGAATGAAGAAAGACTTGAGACAGGAGATTAACCAGTAGTAAATTACACTAATCCAGATATGAGGTGATGGGAACCTTCACTAGAGAGGTGACAATGGGATTGGAGAGTAAGAAAAATATACAAGAGTTACTGTCAAGATAAAATAAATGGGACTTGATAACAGATTGGATGTGGGGCATTAGAGAGAAGTAAAGAGTTGAAGAAGACATAAAGGTTCTGGGACTGGATTCCTGGAGGTTAGTGGTGCCCTGGATAGTAATATGGAACTTTAGAAGAGGGGAGGATTTTAAGGAAAATATAGTGAGGTCAGGTTTATAAATGTTGAACTTAGAATGTGGATAAGGCATCTAGGTTAAGATGTCTAGTAAGCAGTTTGAAGGTGAAAATCTGGAGGTTAAAAGAAAAATGTAGTTTAGATAAATAGATTCCAGAACCATCATCATCATAGGGATGATAATTAAATCCACTGGGGCTGAGCTAGAGGAAGAAGACAACCCAGGACAGAAACATGGAGTCAACAACTATTATTGGACATGATCTGAAGAGGATGAACAAAAGAGGAAGATCTTTTTAAAATGGTAAGACATAAAGAAAACCAAGAGAGAAGAATGTTATGCAGTTAGACAAAAAAAGTATTTATAGAAGAGAATTTCTGATCTTGTCAAATGTTACAAAGAAGTCAAGAAGATGAGGACTGATAAGAAGCCTTTAAGTCTGGGAACTAGGCGATCATTGGTAAATAGGGAGAATTCAATTTCAGTTGAATTAAAAAATTCAAAGGCATGTAATGAATATTTTTGTTCTATGAGAAATGATCATCAGGCTGATGTCAGAAAGCTCTGGAGAGATTTACATGGAACTGATGATGCCAAGTAAAGTGAGTAGAACAAAAAGAACATTGTACACAGCAAGAACAAGATTATGTAATGATCAGTGTGATGGACTTAGCTCTTTTTAGTAATGAGGTTATTCAGGCCAATTCCAATAAACTTCTGACAGAGAGAGCTATCTACATCCAGAGAGAAGAGTATGGGGACTGAATGGGGATCACAGCATAGTATTTCCATCTTTGTTGTTGTTTGCTTGTGTTTTTTTCTCATTTTTTTTCTTTTTGATCTGATTTTTCTTGTGCAGCATGGTAATTGTGGAAATAATGTTTAGAAGAATTGCACATGTTTAACCTATATTGAATTACTTTCTGTCTAAGGAGGAGTGAGATGGAGAGGGAGGGAGAAAAATCTGGAACACAAGATTTTGCAAGGGTGAATATTGTATCTTTGCATGTATTTTGAAAAATAAAAAGCTATTATTTAAAAAAAGATTCAAAGTTAAATGCCAAAGGTTTAGAATCAAGGAAGAAAAGAGGAAGAGGAGTATTGATTGTAGATAGTTTTATCAAGGTGTTTAACCATAAGAAGGAAGAGAAATTGGGGATGATGGCATTTTTGTAGACAGCAGGAAAGAAGCCAGATGAAAACCTATTGAGAACACAAAAACAAACATTCTGTTGTGAACAGAAATCCCAACACAAGCACAGTCTTCTAGTTTGCTGATTTGCTAATAGATTTTTCATTACTCTATTTACAAGTTTTGATTTTCTGTAATTGTCTTGTGCCAGTTATTTGTTGATAGCTGTTCTCTGAAAGTGCTTCCTGCTGTTAATTTCCAGTAGCACCAAATGTTCAGCCTTTTTTGTCAGATTGCACAAATCATCCAGAACTGGCCTACTTCTTGTTTCTCATATGTAAAACTCTATTTCCCACCTCCAGTCCTTTGCATAGTTTTCCTTCCATGCTTGGAAGGCTCATTTCCATCTTTAATAATCTCTTCAAGATCCAACTTAAGCTTTATGTTCCATGCAAGTCTTTTCCCAACAGCCTTGTACCCCCAACCTCATTATTAGTACTTCTTCCCCTATATTTACTCTGTATATATGACTTAATTATTATCTTTGTACATGGACTATGTGACCTCTAAGACCCCATCCAGTTTTAAGCTTCTGAAATATGAAATATGTTGTTTCTTCTAGTAGGATGCCCACTCTATATAAGGGCAGGAGTTGTTTTATTTTTGTCTTTGTATCTTCAGCATCTAACATAGATGCTCACACTGGGTATCTAATAAATATGTGACAAATTTAATTATTTTGGAAAACAGAAGAATTAGGTCTAGAATGGAAAATATGGAAGCAAAGTAGAAACATGTCATCCTTCATGCTCCAGTCGTTTCTGAAATAACAAAGACTTCTTCACTTATTGTGAGTTGCTTTAGCTGCTTTTATGTTACAGTGAACTCTCAAATTCAGCCTATTTAGTAATCTGAACAGAAAATGGCACAATGGTTAGTGACCAATATAATTTTAGCTGGTTCAAATAAGAAGATAAAAAGATAACCTTATGTAAGGGAGGAGAAGCTGAGAGCAGTGAGAGAAGAGGAAATTCTGTGAGCAAAGAGCAGGAATCAGTTGGGTTGAGAAGGTTCCTCATACATATGTGTGTACATATCTGAACACATGTTGTAAGTTTATAAATAGATTTTTTTTTTTTTTTTTTTTTTGGTTTTTGCTGAGGCAATTGGGGTCGATTGACTTGTCTAGGTCACACAGTTATATAAATAGAAATTTTAAAAGAGAACTGTCTTGTATCTCTAAAATTTAATAGGAAGAGGTAACACTTGTGATACTTTTTTTAAAAATAAGAGTGGAGCAACAATCTTTAATGACATTATATTAAGCAGTAATTTTGTGCAATATACATTAGGGTGAAATATTAGCTATATCCAGTATGCTATTCTCTATCTGATAGGAACATTTTTCCTTGTAGAAGCTGTTTCTGTAGAAAGAGCATTTGAGAAGTTATGGAGCATCTACAAAATAAAATATATGTTTCTATGTATACCTACACTCATATTTATACATACATATATTGGTATATGTGATTATCTGTGTATACTTTTGTTTGAAAATAACTCATCACTATAGAGCAGTGGTGTAAAACTCAAATAGAAATGAGGCTACTAAACTGCCTTTTGACTTAAAAAAATACATATTAACATTACTTATGTTTTGTTGTATTTTTACTTATTTTGTTAAACATTTCACAATTAGTTTGATTTGACTATACACATCTGGTGTAGAGAATTCTTTATGTGGAAACTTCTATATAGAAATTCTAACCGGTCATCTGAAACTTGCCAATTTAAGGAATTATGTGAGACATCAAGAAATTAAGTGATCCTGTAGATAGTTATATGTAAAAAATAGGACTGGTTCTCTATGTGTCTTCCATATAAGTGCTGATATTCCTATGCACATATAAAATGTATTTTCTTTGTCCCAGTAATAAAAGGCCAAATGAGTTGTGTTGAAAGGCCTATTCCTGCTCTCTTGAGGGCATGTAATTTCTAATTTATTTAATGATGTCTTGCTGGTGAGCCTAAGTTTTTGTGGAAAGCTAGTCCACAATGGAAGTCCAGAAAGAAAAAGAAAGGTATTCCCCAGGAATAGTATATTGATTTAGAAAATCACAGATTTACATTTTTGAAATTTTATTATATATTTTTTATTTTGTTAAATATTCCCCAATTATATTTTAATCTTATTCAGACTACACCTCAGCTATACACATTGATGTCTCTCATACAAAATATTTATAAAATAATCATGAGCTAATGTACTTTGGGGAGGAAAGGGCTGCTATCTGGAGGTAGGAAGAAGGACTAGATATAGGAAGTGATGCCTAATTTTAACTTTGAAGGAAGATAGAGATTATATGAGGGAGATGAAGTAGAAATGCATTCCAGGCATGGGGAACAGATCGTGTAAAGTCACAGGGCTGAGAGATGAGTTGTCTTATGGGAGGAATTATTATTATACTGTTAAAAATTTTGAAGTATATTGTTTTCATATATTCGGTATTCATAATAAATGAACTCAGAATCATGACATTTTCCTTATGTTTATCAGGGAAAAAAGGTGTGTAGATAAGTGTATGTGTGTGTTGCTAAAAGACAAAACTCATTTCATTATTTTTTCTCAAATTCTTTGTTTAACATAATACAATATGGGTTAGATCAATTTTATTCAATAATTTGAATAAATAATAATTTATTGAATGGTTATTTATTCAAGAAGGCTCCTTTGATTGGAATTTAAAATATAAGAGGTGCTATAGTACTTAACAATCCTAGAAAAAATAGCCTGAAGCCAGGGCTGTTCATTGTTTTTGGACACATCTAATTTTTCATGACTCCATTAGGATTTTGTTGGTACAATGCATTGTCATTTCTTTCACAGTTCATTTTACAAATAAGGAAACTGAGGTAAATAGGGTTAAGTGAGTTGTTCAGGGTCATACAACTACTGTCTGAGGTTAGATGTATGTATATGTGCATATATATCCACATATTATGTATGTGTGTACGGAAATATATACATAATGAATACATGCAATATTGTTAAATTTTCCTTATATTTATCAGGGGGAAAGGTGTGTATGTATGTTTATGTGCATATATCCACATATATGTATGTATATGGGAATATATATATATGTATACACACACACACACACACACACACACATGTTGTTAAAGACCAAAGTCATTTTCTCTCAAATGTTTGGTTTACCTTTGTGTAATATTTAGAGCTAGATCAGGGTCATAGGCTCCTTCTTTTGGGGATATTTCATGCCATTTCTTACCTGTGGTTGATATTTTGTTGGTTTTAGATTTCAAGTTCTTACTTTTTATACTGTGAGTACACTGACTGACAGGCTCAGAAAAATCACTATACAGAGGAAAAATAAAAAACAAAAGCCAGGAGAACCTCTAGGGCTTAGATAAGAAGGGAATATAAGGATGCCACTAAGAAGGGTGTGATAGGAATCATGGCTAGAGAGATCATAGATTTCATGAATTTAGAGCAAGAGAGATCTTGGCTGCTCTGCTTCCTTCAGTGAGGAAACAGGCAGGAAGAGTGACTTCCTTAAGAGTCACAAAGCTAAGTATCTGAGGTTGCATTTGAATTAGGTCTTTCTGATTCAAAGTCCAGCTCTCTGTGAGCTAATTGATGAGTGAATTTCTATAAAGCTATCTGAATTGAAGTCCCCAAATCATAGTTTTGATCTGTCAAAATATAATGAATTTGGTACCCATCCCACCAAGTGTTGTGGTACAACCCTGAGATTTGAAGTATACAAAATGTAACCCAAAGTAGCAGGCGGGAAAACTATATTGAACATTAGCATATTTCTTTCTAGGCAATTTTGGGGTACTATAGCAGGAAAAGGGGGATAGGAGGAGTTGGAAATGGGAGATGGTAATCATCTTGTTCTAACTCAGAGCCTGCCCCTGTTGAGGTCTAGACCAAATGTTGAGGTCTAGATTTGGGGTACCTAAATGAAATTAGGGTTTAGTTAAGGTCTAGTGGCAGGTTTGGGGTACAGGAAGTCAAACAGAGCTCCCCTGCAACCCCCCTTGGATTCAGCACAAGGATATGGGGGTAAATGAGGTCTAGTAGCGGCGGGAGTCCCCAATAAAAGCATTTATTAGCCCAAGAGCTAGATTAATAAAAGAGGTTTATTATTGAGTTTAGAAGTAGGAGATAGGTGAAGATAGAGATAAGGAGGGCACTGGACAGAGGGTCCAGTGGACAGAGGGTCCTCACATGGCTGGCATGTTTGGAATCTCTGCCCAGAGGGGTTCCCAGTGTGGCCCTTTTAAGTCGGAGACTTAGCTTGAGGGGCTTTTGGGTGTAGCCCCAAAGTTGGCTCAGATCCGGGTAGGGCTGGGACAGGTCCAGATCTTCTATTGGAATTCAAAGGGACCAGGATTTGTGAGTCAAAGGGTAATTTACATTAACTAGGGGGGGTTGGGAATCAAAGATTGGAATCTTTCCCACATCATTCCCCCCTCAAGCAGTTGGAAAGTAAAGTAAAAAAATTAAGGAAAAAAGGAAAAATGAAAAAAGGAAAGTAAGGAAAAGACACGGGGCAAAGCCTGTTATTGAGACAGAAGTGAAGATTTTCTCCTTCCAGGATTTTCCAAGTTCAGGGGTCTTCATCCCCTCCCTCAAGCAGTCACCTCCAAAGGCATGTGGGAAAAGGGGCACCAATCTCCTCTTAACTGCTTCGAGCTGGCAAGGGTCGTAGAGATTTGGGGGTTCATGCCAGGAGGTGAGGCGTGAGGTGTGGGTTTGGGGATGGCAGCAGGGCATCTAAGGGTGTTTGTCCTGGTCAGTCATCCCCAGTCAGTTGTCCCATGTTCTCTAGGTTGAAGGGCAGTTGAGAATCCAAAGATTGAAACCCAGATCTCGGGAACAGGTTAAAACCGGGGTGTCATCCAGGGTGGAGATGAAGCAGGAAATGCATCAGGTCCTTTCTGTGGGCTGCCTGTAAGAATGCTGATGGCCCATCTAACAAGGAGAAGTAGGAGAAAATGCTGGGAGCAAAAGATTATTTGTCTATAGTAAAAAGTGTTAGGTAGCCTAGAGTTTAGCCCTTTCACTCAATTTCCAGGAAAGCTAATTTCTCCTGGGGTTGGTATTAAAGGGTGTGGACTAAGAAGTCAGGGTAGGTAAGAGGCCTATATCTCTAGTCAAGATAAGGATGCAATTTAAGCTCTTAGAAATCTTTTAACTGTGCTGCCTTTCTTTAAAAAGAGTTGGTTCCTTAATAAGCAAAGACCTTGAGCCTTCCCCCCACTTTCCCCACTCTTATGGGGGAGGGGTAGAAGGGGTCAGAGGGAGTGTAAAGTATCTCAGCACTGCCAACCCAGCTTACCAGCCCCTGAGATGTTGGGATTGTCCTAGGATAAAAGGGGAAGCAGGGCCAGACCCCAATTCCCTACCGGAGAGCAGGATGCCGGGGACCAATTCAGCCCCTGTGGTGTGATGCAGTTTCTCCAGTGTTCCTCCTGCTTGATCTCAGGACAGAGACTGGGGTCTCCTCAGACAGTTTCCGGGGCACCTACAGGTCTAAGTCTGGGAGAGATTTGTATTAAAAGGCGCTTCTGCTCCAAGTGTTTTTTTCTTTTTAGGAGGCAGAAGTTGCCCTGAGAAGAAAAAAGCTGAGAGTTTCAGGTGGGAGGTAAAGGGAAACCAACAAACAGCTGTTAGTAGCAGAGTGAAAGAAAATATCGAGTTTTGCACCCAGAAAAAGTTGAGGAAGTGGGTGGGTCCTAGGTTTCATTAGGTTGAGTTTTTCAGCTTTAAAAGAGACAAGTGTGCTGGGTGTGTTTTGGTTCGCCGGTTTTGCCTGAGGGCACAAGTGTTAATCAGTCCCAGGATAAGAAAGAAAAAAAAAAAAAAAAAAACACTTTAAAGGATGGACTTGTCCGGAGAGAGATTGGAATTCAGCTAATCTATTCAGAATTCAGGTGTTGAGATTAAGGCATTTTTCTCAAGCCCAGTGTTGTCTCTGCATTGAGACAGTTTAAAATCTCCAGGGATGGGGGAGGGAAGCCAATTCATTGCAAAACCCGAAGACTTTCCCATTCTATAATGTAACCTTCATAGATGTCTCTAGAAGGTGTCACAAAGGGCCTCCTAGAAGGCCATTTGCCAAAGAAAAACCAGGATTTCATCCCCATGGCGTCCCTCAGGCGACTAATTTCCTCAAGACTCCCGGAGCCTGACAGCAAGCTCAAATTAGCCCAAGACTTTGAGCGCCCCCCCCCATTATAGAAGGATGATGTGGTGGGCTTGCCTCAGTGAAAACCTCCTAAGAGGGCCACCATCATTGAGGGCAAGGTAGCGGAGAAGTGTGCTAGGCTCCCTTAGCCGTAGTGTCTCAAGGAATGGGGGAGGGAAAACAGGGTACAAGTCTAGAGAGCTTGAGAAAAGCACCCACAGGAAAGACAGACTTCTTTCGTAAAGGTGTTCACCGAATTCTTAAATGGCTTCAGTTTCTCCCATTAACTCATTTCTTCCTGCAGTCAAGGAATGAGGGAAGAAAAAAAAAAAAAGCCATTTTCTAAAGAATTTAATTTGCCTTGACCTGGAATTTTATTCCCCAGCCATCATTCCAAAGGTCTTTCTTGAAGCTGCAACCTGGCCAGGGTTGGAGCCCAGAAAAGAATCTTTTAATTGTTGGCAGGGACATAGAATGCCAATCCAGAAAATAGAACAGAGTGTGCTAAGAGCAAAAGGTCTTAGAACTGAGAAAATTAGGAGCAAGAGTTCCCACCTGTAGGGTTTGGTAGGAAAGTGAGAGAGAGAGAGAGACAGACCTAGCCTGGTTTACCTAGGTTATCTCTGCACAAGCAGCTGAAAAAAGGTTTTAAGTAGTGCCCTGAGGCTAAGAAAAAAAGCCGAGAGCAGTTTAAAATCCCCTGTCTTTGTAGACAGCCTCCATGCAAAAGCGAATTCTAAAGTTTCTATAGTTAAAAGGCTGTGCCAGGAGGGGGCATTGCTCTAACACAGGATGACTAAATCAGGGAAACCGAGTCCCGTTTAAAATGTATGGGACAAGCACGCTTCCTGAGGGCTGGAAGCTGCGGCTTTAAGAGCCAGGTAAAGGTCTGGGAGGGGCCCGGTTCACTTGTCCAGATTGCCAGCAAAGTTCTATTTTAAAAGTTTAAAACCTATCTGGAGATTTTTAAGATTGAGTCCCCAATCTCCCCACTGTACAGTAACCCCAAGAAGGGGACAGGATAGGAGCATTTAAATGGCAGGTTTCCAAGCCACATGGGAGAGGTCTGAAACAGGCCTCAAGTTCTATACTCCCCACTCCATGGAAGAGGGGGAGGAAAGGCCGGAGTGAGGGTGGGAGAGAAAGAGATACCATCTTACCCAGCGGGTGCGTCCCGAATGGCGAGGGCTCCTCTGGCGATTCCACATTGGCACTTGAGGGTGGGGAAGCTCATCTAAGCCCCCAAATCTTGCTGGGACAGCAAGACCTGAAGGAGAGACCACTCACCCCTGTCCAGGGAGTAGCAGCCGTGGGCAGAGACATTCTCTAAACTCACCCCAATTCAGTGACCTTTCTCCTCGTGGCTAAAGCCTGACCACTAGAGACTCCATTGCATTTAACAGTGGAGTGGGAGAAGGGCTCAAACACAGCTCCTTTTACATTTCTCCGGTTATCTCCCCAGCACAGATCAAAGAGAGCACTGGCCTGGGACCCCTGAGAAGGGTGGGGTCCCCAGAACGGCCATGTGTCTCCTTGGTCTGGGGGTGTTAAAGAGACACTTCCTTTCGGGTCTAGGAGTCCCTGCCTGAGAGCAGTGCTTTCTAGTGACCAAAAAAGATTAGAAATGATTTGAGATGCAAAGGAGCCTTTGTCTCTCAAAAGGATTTGGACAGAGGGAGTTTCCTTAAGTAAAGAATCTGCTCCAGGAAAGATTTTAGAGGCAAGGGAGTGTCTAGATTGTGGACAGGTAAAAACTTTTAGTTTTCCAAATCCTTGCAGCCTCTCTCCTATCTCTTAGAGACAGAAAGCCGACAAAAGAAGGCCTTTTGTCAATCCACAGCAATTCCTCAAGAATTGTGCCAGAGCTTAGAGCTCCCAACAACGACCAAAGCCTGACCCAAGGGCTTTGGGTGTCCACTGCAAGATTAGGAAAGAAAAAAGTCTTTTACCTTGTCCAGAGTTTTCACCTGAAATGCAAATAGGGTGAGACAGAACGCAGATATTCTCCCCACTACCTTTAGAGAGAGAGACGAAAGAAAGAACGCAGATTCTTCCCAGAAGAATATTGCCTGAACAGCTCAAAACCCAGATCGATTCTGAGTGCCCCAAAACGGTTGGGGTTCGGTGTGGTCGCCAAATTATCTAGTTTCCGGTGTTTATTTCGTCAGGGAACCAAATGTTGAGGTCTAGATTTGGGGTACCTAAATAAAATTAGGGTTTAGTTAAGGTCTAGTGGCAGGTTTGGGGTACAGGAAGTCAAACAGAGCTCCCCTGCAACCCCCCTTGGATTCAGCACAAGGATATGGGGGTAAATGAGGTCTAGTAGCGGCGGGAGTCCCCAATAAAAGCATTTATTAGCCCAAGAGCTAGATTGATAAAAGAGGTTTATTATTGAGTTTAGAAGTAGGAGATAGGTGAAGATAGAGATAAGGAGGGCACTGGACAGAGGGTCCAGTGGACAGAGGGTCCTCACATGGCTGGCATGTTTGGAATCTCTGCCCAGAGGGGTTCCCAGTGTGGCCCTTTTAAGTCGGAGACTTAGCTTGAGGGGCTTTTGGGTGTAGCCCCAAAGTTGGCTCAGATCCAGGTAGGGCTGGGACAGGTCCAGATCTTCTATTGGAATTCAAAGGGACCAGGATTTGTGAGTCAAAGGGTAATTTACATTAACTAGGGGGGGTTGGGAATCAAAGATTGGAATCTTTCCCACATCACCCTATCAAGGCAGCCTTGGCATTTTGTGGTAACATCCATAAACCTGAAACTCAGCTTCAGGTGCTGTTCTGAGAATAGATATTAAACAGGATCATCACTAGTTCGTGCCAGATTTCAGTTGGTTGAAGGTACTAAAATCAAGAACCATAAATAAAGTGACTTGCGATGCTTGGAATCTTCAGAATGGCTTTGGCCTGTGGATAAAGAACTTGGGTTAAAGTGAGGAGCATAACTTCCTCATAATTTCCCTATCCTATCCTGATCTGGGGATGGAGGGTTTGTGGGGGAAAGAGGGAGAGTTCATGTTTATTGATGGATAAGTTAAAAGCACAGGCCTTGGCTGAAATTGTATTGAAATAGTAAATCTCTCTTCTTTAATTTTGTGGAAGGAGGGGTGAGAAACACAGCAGAGAAAGAAGAGAAAGAAACTGAGGGGACTTACCCTATCTATCTTCTTGTATGGTAATATATTTGGGACTTTACTTTTTTGATGGAACTGAATACTTGACCTTTGTCAAACTCATATTTGAGACAGAAGCATGGGGGAGGATTAGAATACAGGAGTCAAAGGGAGATTTCATGTTTTCTTTGTTTCTATAAGGGAAACTGCATTCTTGTCAATGTCACTAGAACCAACTAGTCTTGAGATAGATCTAGAAAAGTACAGAAAAAAATGATAGTGGATTAAGGATAGAAATCCCAGTTTATTTCACATGTTGGCTCATTTATCTGAAATCCTGTTCCTTCAAAGTAGCAATGATTCCCATGTTTTAATTTGGATCAATGGGGGTGGGAGGGAGGGAGAAACTAACCTGGACAGTCTAGCTGCTTCCATCCAGCTAATGACTTAGGATATCAGCAAATGAGTTGTGGTCATTCACAGATTCTCAACACTTGGGACCCAATGTTGACTTTCTGCTGGTAAACTCCTTATTTGCTGAATGGGTTTCTGAGATCAAAGTAAAGACTGTAAGTAAGAAAGAGGATTAACTTTAGTTTTCTATTCAATATAGTACCTAGTCCTTACCGGTCTGTAGTGTTTATGTTCATTGAATGGAGGAGAAGGAATACAGAGGGAGAGGTTAACTGAGGGGGAAGTGGGAAAGCCTCAGCCAGAAATGTCTGGGCTGAAGCCAGGATTAGGTCCCAGCCCGGATGGAACCATCTGCTAGGAGTGTTCTAGTTATGGAGATTCCTCATCCTTTCATTGCTCTTTCCTGGTGACACCTGCCCTGAGGATCTGGGACAGTCCTTCCGGCAATTCTGCTTCCTCCTTTCTCTCCAACATTGAGGACTCAATCTAAGGAGGAGATATGTGGAGATTTTAGCCTAAAGAAATTGATTAAAGGCTCCAATTTGTGTTCTCTAAGAGACTACGGATTTCAGTAAGGAATTATAACTGTGAAAATTGAATGATTTTATTTTAAAAACAACAATAATAACAACACTTTCTCCTACCATTTATTTATTTTTTTGGTAATTTGCCCTTAGGCTGTGTGCCTGAACCCTGTTTGTTCTTGGCTGCTTGCTGCTGCAGATGGTTTCCTTCTGTTTTCTCTCTCCCTCTCCCTTTCCAGAGTATCTGTCTTCAGCGGAAAGAGGTGCTTTTCTTCCACCTTCCCTCCCCCTCTTTTCCCTCTTCCTTCTCACAAGTAGTTCTCCCCTTGCACCTTCAGGCATTAATTCTTGACTCCTCTTAGAACAGTGCCCTAAAGTATGAAAAATGGCCCTTTCACTATTGCTGCCTCTGTCTTCACGCTCCTCCATCCTTACCCTCCCATTTCTGAAGCAGCCCCTAAGATGCTGTCGGTTGTTTGGTTGTTTATGGTGGAAGTCAAACACACTGCCCTCCACCCCCTCCTAATTTCATCTAGGTGATATTTTAATAAATCTTGCAGACACAGCTAGACTCCATACATTACTTACCAACCCCCTGAAGGTTTTCATGTTCTTTGATGGATAAGTTAAAAGCACAGGCCTTGGCTGAAATTGTATTGAAACAGCAAATCTCTGCTCCTCTTTCATTTCCCAGAGGGAGGGATAAGAGACACAGCAGAGAAGGAAGGAGAGAAAGAAACAAACTGGCAAGAGATCCTTCTACCTGATATTTGACAACATAGTCATCTCTGAGACAACAAGGCCTAATGAAACTAGATTACATGGTTTTACTTTGACAGATCATTTTGAAAAATGTGATATTTTTATTCTGTTTCTCTTATTTGTCATTATTCTTCTGCCTGAAGGAGTGGGAAAGAGACACCTCTACTGAGTCATGGAAGACATTAGTATAATATTTGAGGCATACTAGGGAGCAGTGTTAGAGGTGGGAAATTGAAATTAGTGAATAAGATAATAAAGTAAGATATAGAAATCGATCTTAGTCATCTTTTTTTTTTTTTCTTATTGCTCTTCATCTGGGTCTTACTATTTCTTCTTTCCTGCTTTCTTTCACCTTTCCCAATTATTCTTCATGCTTCATTTCTTCTTTATCTGTTTTTTTCCTCCCTATCCTCTCTCATTTTTTCTTGACTTCTCTCTTTTTCTCTCCTCCAAAAATGATCAAGTTAGAAATATAGAAAATGTGTATCTTTGCTTTGAATTACTATTTAATAATTATTTAGTGCTTTAAACTTTACAAAATATTTAACATATTTTAAAATAATATTTCATTTTTACTCCAATTACACGTTAAAGCAATTTTTAACATTTAAAAAAAATTCAATTCCAAATTTTCTTCCTTCCTCTTTGCCTACAATTCCCCTCTCCCTGAGACAGTAAACAATCTGATTTAAGTTATACATGTGAAATAAATGTTTTACATATTTTATCGATTTTCTTCCCTCACAAAAAGCTTTGACAAGGGACAAGTGACTTGTCTGGGTCAAACAGCTAGTAAGTGTCTGAGGGTAAACTTGAACTCAGCTCTTCCTGACTCTAATTCTTGTCTATGGATTATACCATTACCTTCCATAGAAGAGCTAAGATGATTATTTAATTTGCTTATCCCTTTTTTGACATCACAAGGAATGGAAGCACTTGGCTTTTTCTCTATTGAGAAACAAGGATAGGCTTGAACTGGTGAGAATCTTAGGTCAAGGAAACACCTTAATCATCACACTTTTTAATTAACTAGAAAATTAATCATAGCATTGGAGTTGAAATGGAAGTTAGAGTTCATTTAGTTCAACCCACTCTATGTATAGGCAAAGAAACTGACCAATGGGGTTATTTAATGATGTACCCCAAAGTCATACTAGGAGGCTTACTTGGAACCCAGGATCTTAAACTACAATTCAACCTGCTGATGTTGAAAGATAACTTGTCTTCCCTAAAACTACTCCATGTTTTCTAGTTAGCAGTGTATGTCATTAAAGGGATTGATCATTTTTTAAATTAAATTTTACTTTAAGTCTAGCTAACAGGGTTTTATAGCTATGCTAGATAGTAAAGTTGGAATATTTCAAGGCCTTCTTTGCCCTCCTTTGGACAGCATGGCCCTGGAAGTGTTGCTGAAATGAGACACAACTTCTTTGTACCCCCCAAAAAAATTGCCCCAAACAATCTGATGGAACTACTGATTGAGCAGTAAGAGGTTAGCTTGGATATTCAGTCTTCAGAGTACTGACCTGTCTAGCTTAGAGACCCTACTAAATAAAGCAAGAGATAGCATTCCTCCTTTTGGGGTCAAGCTTCAGGTCAACTCTTCCATTGAGAGTTTATCATCTGAAGAAAATCATAGAACTGAATATAATCAATTGGGGAGAGATACTGGAGAACAAATATCTAGATATTTGCCAAGGAAACAGCCAACCACAATAAATATCCTAAGTAGCCTTGGAAAAATGTTTTAATTTCACTTCATTCATTTCATTTCTTTTTTCTTTTGTACTTCATTGTAGTTTTGTTTTGTTTTTTCACTTACATGTAAAGATATTTTTTGTAATATTGTCAGTTCCAAATTTTTTACCTCTTTCTCTTCTCTCCTCCCCAAGACAGTAAACAGTCTGATATAGCTTATACATGTACAATCATGTTAATATTTCCATATTAGTCATGTTGTGAAAAAAGTCATAACAAAAGGGTAAAACCATGAGAAAAAAAAAACAAATTTCAAAATGTGAAAATAGTTTTGCTTTGATCTGCATTCAAATTCCCATAATAATTTCTCTGGATATGGATGGCATTTTCTATCACAAATCTTTGGATCTCTGTATTATTGAGCTAAATCTATAATAGTTAATCATGATATAATGTTACTCTTATTGTATACAGTGTTCTCCTGGATCTGCCCACTTCACTCAGCATCAGTTCATGGAAGTCTTTCCAGGTTTTTCTGGAATATATCTGCTCATTCTTTCTTATATCTCAATAAGATTATATATATCTCAATAGTATTCCATTGCATTCATATACCACAACTTGTACATATGGGTCCTTTCCCCTTTTTTATGATCTCTTTGGGACACAGACCTAGCAGTGGTATTGCCCTTTGGGCATAATTCCAAATTGCAATGGTTTGATCAATTTACAGTTCCAACCATAGTGCATTATCTGTAAAATTAAGGAGTTGAAATAGATAGCTCCTAAATTATCTTCTACTGCTAAATCCAGGATACTATGATTTCCCCCATAATTCCAGTGTCTTCCCTCTGTTGATTGTCTTTAATTTATTTCTTACATAGCTTGTTTTTACATAATTATTTGCATGTTGTTTCTCTATTAGACTGAGCTCCTGGAGAGCAGGGACTCTCTGTGTGTGTGTGTGTGTGTGTGTGTGTGTGTGTGTGTATGTATGTTCTTTAAATCTGCAGTACTGGCACATAATAGGTATTTAATAAGTATTTATCAATTGAGTGACTAGAAGGAGTGTATTTTCAAGTAGGAGGAACTTTGTGAATGCAAAAAGATAAGAAAAGCATGTAATTCCATAGAGTATTGGTATTAAAAAGACGACCTTTTGTTTATGAGAGAAGTTTGAGATCATTAGATGAGCTTTGCGGTTTCCCGAAAGACATCCAGTTCTTTTCCCTCCTATTTTATTCATTGTCCATTTACACTATTCTTTTTCTTAAATTAGCAATGCAACGAAATAGAAAAAAATCGAATGCAAAAGACAAGAGATTTCTTCAAGGAAATTAGAGATATCAAAGGGAGGGTTTCATGCAAAAATAAAAAGATAAAAATAGTAGAGACCTAACAGAAGTAGAAGAGATGAAGAAGAGGTGTCAAGAATATACAAAAGAACTGTACTAAAAAGATCTTAACATGATGGTATAGTTAATAATCTAGAGCCCCATATCCTAGAGAATGAAGTCAAAGTGAACTTTGAGAAGCTATAAAGCTAGAAGAAGTGATGGAATTCTAGCCGATCTATTTAAAATCCTAAAAGATGATGCTGTTAAAATACTGTACCCACTATGCTAGCAAATTTGGAAAACTCATTAATGACCACTGAAAATTCAACTTATGTCCCAATCCTAAAGAAGGGCAGTGCCAAGGAATGTTCATATTATCAATATTATCAGTTACTTCTGTTATTTCACATGGCAGAAAGATTACACTGAAGAGTCTGCAAACTATACTTCAGTATATTAGAGAATTCCCAGAAGAGTAAGCTGCTTTTGGAAGAGGCAGAGGAACTAGCAATCAAATTGTCAATGTTTCCTTGATTATGGAAAAAGTTAGAGAGTTCTAGAAAATTATTTCAGAAAAAAAACATTAACTACACTAAAGCCTTTGACTATGTGGACCATAATAAAATATGGCAAATTCTCATTCTCTCTCTCTCTCTCTCTCTCTCTCTCTCTCTCTCTCTCTCTCTCTCTCTCTCTCTCTCTCTCTCTCTCTCTCTCTGTCTCTCTCTTACTGAGGCAATTGGGGTTAAGTGACTTGCTCAGGGTCACACAGCTAGGAAGTGTTAAGTGTCTGAGGCCATATTTGAATTCAGGTCTTCCTGACTTGCTGGTGCTCTATCATTTGTGCCACCTAGTTTCCCCAAATGTGGCAAATTCTCAAAGAGATGGGAGTACCAGGACATCTTAGTTTATCTCCTGAGGAACCTGTATGTGGGCCGAGAAGCAACAATTAAAAATGAAACATGGAACAACTAATTGCTTTAAACTTGGAAAAGGAGTATTACAAAACTGCATATTGTCATTTATTTAAATCATGTGAAATATCAGACTGGATGAATCAAAAATTGGAATTAAAGTGGCAAGGAAAAATATCAATAATTTTAGATATACAGATGATAATACTCGGGCAAAAAGAGAAGAGGAATTAAGAAGCCTATTGATGAAGGTGAAAGAAAAGAATGTAAAGGCTGGCTTGAAATATGGAGAAGCAGCTTGATGGTGCAGTGGATGGTGTACTGGTCCTTCAGTCAAGAGGACTTGAGTTCAAATGTGACCTTTTTTGTATTTTATCTTTTTTGTATGTGGAAATAGATTTTAAAGTATTTTAAATATTTGTATTTCCCCAGTTACATATAAAAAAATATTTTTACATTTGTTTTTAAAACTTTGAGTCCTAGATTCTCTCCTTTCCTCTTTCTTTTACCCCCACCCTGCAATTGAGAAGACACATGTTTGTTATGGCATTTTATCTTGTGCACTCAGGTGCATTTTTACAGCTAGATAAGCACAATGAAATTTTTATTCATCAGGTCATAGATTTAATTTAACTGGGATCCTTGTTGTTCTTGTTGAGTTATTTCAGTAGTATCCTTCATGATCCCATTTGGGTTTTTCTTGATGAATATACTGAGGAGTGTGCCATTTCCTTCTCTAGCCTTAGAAGTCATCTATTCTAAAATCTTCATTTTATAAATGAAGACTGAGATCAGTGATCTGCCCAAAATCACATCATTAAAAGTGATGGATCTGGGATTCCCATTTAGGCCTCTGATGCACTTATCCATTGTATTTTACCAGTCAATTGTTTGATGATAAAAGATATCATTTATTGTGGAATTATTGCTTGTCAATGTCTGCCTTTAATTTACAAACATCCTTATTGAGAATGCTTTCTAAATATATTATGATAATTCTCATAAACATTTCATATAGATGGAAAGATAAACACAGTTTTTGGTAATTATTTGGTCTCTTTTGATTGATTTTGGTGTTACTATATTTATAAGATATGCTTTAAAATTTTAATAACAGCTTTTTATTTTCAAAATGCAAAGATAATTTTCAACATTCACCCTTGCAAAACCTTGTGTTCCAAATTTTTCTCTCTCTCTCTCCATCTCCTCCCTCCCCTACTCAGCAAGTAATCCAATATAGATTGAACATGTGCAATTCTTCTAAACACATTTCCACACTTATCAAGTTGCCCAAGAAAAAATCACATCAAAAGGAAAAAGAAATGAGAGGAAAAAAGCAAAGAACAACAACAAAAAAGATGAAAATATTATGCTGTGATTCACATTCAAATCCTCTCTCTGATGTAGATGGCTCTCTCCATCACAAGACCATTGGAATTGGCCTGAATCACCTCATTGTTGAAAAGAACCAAGTCCATCTCATAATCTTGTTGTTGCTGTGTATAATGTTCTCTTGGTTTTATTCACTTCACTTAGCTGATATAATAACTCTTTTCCGGTCTTTCTGATATCATCCTGCTGATCATTTCTTATAGAACAATCATATTACATTACATTCACATACCATAACTCATTCAGCCATTCCTCAACTGATAGGCATGCATTCATTTTCCAGACCCTTGCCACTATAAAAAGTACTGCTACAAATATTTTTTGCACATGTGGGTCATTTACCCTTTTTTGTGATCTCTTTTGGATAGAGACCCAGTAGGGACACTGCTGTATCAAAGGGTGATACAGTTTAGACATAATAGATATGATTTTTTAAATATATTTTTGACATCTTTACCTTAACATATTTTGTGAAGTCATCCAACACCCTTAATTGCATTACCTTCAATATAGATCTCTTTTTACAATTAGTCTTATTTATCTGTTTCCTTCATTTTGTTCTGTTTAGAATGATCTCTACTTCCATTATAAGCATATTTGAAATTAAGCTTTTTGAATTTTAGGTTGGTATGTCCACTTTTCTTGATGGTCAAAAATTTTTTGCGATAAAAATCTTTGCAGATCTTTTCCATTTTCCTTTTGTTGTTTATATCCTTTACATTTTTACCTTTAAGTGCCTTTGCTTCATTGTTTATTGTCAATTTTTTGTTGTTTGTTTTACTTACCAATGCTTATCTCTTTTTTATGGAATAGTATTAATCATATTTTTTATTAGCTTTTTATGTAAGATTTTACAGATGAGTTCATATTCTAACCTGGTTTTGCCTTTAGTTTCCTTATTCTTTTCAGCAAGTCAGTCAAATATTTCTAAGATGCTTTTTTAGGCTCTTTTTAATTCTTGTTATATCTGATTTATATCAGTTAAACTTCTGTATAAAAATTGATTGTAGTTTGAGTCTTTATCTTTTCATCTATATCCCATATTTGTTCATCAATAATTTAATAATTTAGGATTGAATTTGTCCAACAGTATCTTTTTTATTTTTATTTATTTTTTCTAGAAAAACAGCATAGTAAGATAGAGAGCTGATCTTTAGGGAACTCTAGTCCTACTTATTGATAAATGTCTGTATGACCCTGAAATAAACTACTTAACTTCTCAGTGTATGAGGCAACTTTCTGAGAATATAAGTTGCAGAAAACATATGATCTTCATTGGTAGATGGAACCTATTACATTGATGAGATCACAGGTTTGATCACAAATAATTCTTCTAGCTTTGTGCTATTTTTTATCTTTGTACCAGGATCATGGAACCATTTTGCATAAAGAAATCTTAGAAGTCATCTGTTTTATAGATGAGGAAATTGGGCTCCCCAAAAGTTGTTACCTACCTAGTAACATAGGTAATAAAAGGGATGGGATTTGACTATCTGGGTTTTCTGACCTCAAAGATTATCATTTTTTAGAGCTCACCTTTATTAAAAATAAGTTATTTCCTGTCTTATTGATATGCAACTAATACTATTTCCCCCCTGATGTTATTGAGTAGTTCCCATGCCTAGCTCTTACTGATACTTTTATTGAAGAAAATGTTTATATATATATATATACATACACACATATATCTATATATATCTATATCTATATCTATATATATATACACATATATTTCTACCTTCTCATTGAAATCACTGAATATATGTTGATTTAATTTGGCACATCTTTAACACAAGTTCTTCATAGAATTTCTCTATTTTTGATCCTCCCCAATCAAAGTTAGCATCTAAACTACAGTTATTTAAGGTAAAAAGCATTGTGCTGTAGTGGTAAGCATTAAGCCTGCAGCTGGAGGGCTTGGGTTCAAATTCTGTTTCTGACACTTTCTAGATCACTTATGGCAAGTCACCTTATCTTCATTGCTTTATTAAAAGAGTAGAGTAACTGGAGTTGGCAAACTGTGACCCATAGGCCAAATCTAGCCCATTTTGTATGATCTGAGAACTAAGTTTATCTTTGTACCAGGATCATGGAACCATTTTGCGGAAAGAAATCTTAGAAGTCATCTGTTTTATAGATGAAGAAATTGGGCTCCCCAAAAGTTAAGTTACCTACCCAGTAACAGGTTTCTATGTTTGGCATGTTTTTCATTTTTTATTCATACATACAAAAGAGGCCACACAAAAGCAGGGTGAGAATTAGCTTATAGGTTGTAGTTTGCCCAGTCTTAGATTGTATGTGCTCCGAGGTCCCTTCTAGATCTATAATTTTTATGGATATTTGTTGTAAATACATATGGACACAGCAATATGAGTGGACCAGATGTCCTGTGAAATGATCGTTTTTGTTGTCTTTTGCATTCACAATAAAATTCCTTTATTAGTTTCTTCAAGGAAAATCTGTGAACCATCTTTTGCTTTTGCTATGACTTTTCTTTCCTTCTTAAGGTTTAAGTGAGAATGTCAAGAGTGATATGATTCACTGCTTCTGATATTATATCCTCTGGTTTTTCGACATTCATAGTACCACAGCTACATTAAAGTTATTAGACAAGCTAAAAACCATATGATTCTTAGCACTATCTGTCCCTCTTTCTGTCACTCTGCCTCTGACAGGATCTATGCAGGACTCAGGGCCATTTAAAAATATTTCTTTGTTTTCTAACTTAAATTAAGCTCCAACCTGACTTGTACTCCCAGCATTGGGAAAGGTAGGCAATAAGTATTTCCTCTAATTTTCCTGCAGAAAATAGATGCTTAATAAATATAGGTTAAATAAATAATTACATGAATGAATTAAAAAATAAGGTTCAGCACTCAAGGAGCTAGAGCTTTGCTGTCCTTATATCTTTTTCTCTTCCGTCAAACTCATCCTCTGGTACTAACTTTGTTCTTAGTGAATAGAGACTTTGGATCTTTCCTGTATGCCTAATTCATCAACTTGGGTTAAGGGAGAAGACCAAAAATGATCATTTTTTGCTGTTCAGCTGTTTTTCTGTTTACTTTTCACAACTTATGTTTTTTTCTAAAGGGGCTTTTTTTATTCTATGATTAAGATAGCCCAACTTTCTTCATGCCTTTTAAACACTCTTGTTTCCCTCCTATCCTCATTCCTGGCCTCTTCATCTAATGCTTTCAACCAAATGGCATACAGTTAATGTGTGCACACCTGTATTAAAAAATGTCCAGAGGAGGACAGCTTCTATTTTTGTTCCAAAGGAGGATAGTAGGAGAATCATTATTTTAGGGGATATCCTCTATTATGATGATAACATTTTAATAATAGTGTTTTCACAGAATCATAATTATCTAGAGCTGCAAAAAGCCCTTAGATTCCACCTGGTCCAACTTATTTTTATAGATAATAATAGTCTCACACAGTTTTCTAATACTTTAAGGTTTTCAAAGTATTGGCATTAATACAAGCATTTATATTCCTAGTCTACATATAATGAAACTGTCAAGACGTGTCAAGCCAACAAGCATTTATTATGTACCTACTGTGTGTCAGGTATTGTGTTAAGTATTAGAGATTCAAAGAAAGGCAAAAATAATCCCAGCTTTCAAGAAGCTTACAGTTTAATGGGGGAATCAGTATGCAAACACCTTTGTACAAACAAGCTCTATACAGGATAAATTAGATATTCTCAAGAGGAAGGGTAGTAAGTAACAGAGAAGGGCTGTGAATCCAGGTCCTATTGTTCCATATATTCTTTCTATTACATATATTCTATATATTCTTTCTATTATACTGATTTGGTTCTCAAAATAAATCCTTCCCCTGAGGGAAGGCATCTTACCTCCTATTTATTTTTGGATAAGGAAAATGAGGCTCAAAGAGATTAAATGACTTTTCTAAGCTCACATGTCTAGTAAGTGTTAGCCTGGGATGAGAAATAAGGTCTTCTGACTCCTAATCTATGGTCTTTCCAGTCTATCATATACCCTCATGTTTGTATATATGCTAAAACATTTCTATCAGTACTTATGGTTTCTTCAGCTAAAATAGAAATATTAAGAAATTATTTTTTCATTGAATTTGGAAATATAACTCCTCTGCTATCTAAAAACCCAGAGTAGATTAGGAGATTGATAAACTGCACAAATAGCAACAATTTTATGTGTGTAAAAATTCAGTTAAAGTCTGCAAAGTCTTATTAAAATCACATATAAGGCATTGTCCTAGGTATTATGGGATACAAAGATAAAAACAAGCAGTCCCTGCCCTCAAGAAACTTCTTGTCCATTCTACTGGGAGTATGTAATATGTATATAAGAAATAAATACAACATAATTTCTAGAAGGGAGAGACAGCTAAGTAGGAAGATTAGGTAAGGTTTCACATAGGAAATGGTACCTGAACCAAGTATTGGAGGATGCTAAGAAAAATGAAAAGGCAGGTTGGTGGCTCTGTGGGGGGAACACTGGGCCTGAAGAAGGGAAGCCCTGAGTTCAAATCCAGCCTCAGACATTTACTGTGTGACCTTATCACTTAACACTGTATGCCTCAGTTTCTTCATCTGTCAAATGAGATGGAGAAGAAAAAGGGAAACCACTCCAGTATCTTTGCCATGAAAACCCCATGGACAGTGCTGCTATATGCTGTGATTACAAAGAGTTGGACATGACCAAATGAAGGAACACGAGGGAGGAGACAGGGATAAATACATTCAAGAATATGGGAAAGAGCCATGCAAAGAAACAGAGATGGCAATGTTGAGATTGAGGACCAGGTAGTAGATAAGTTTTGGTTGGAATCTAATGCATATGGAGGGGAAGAAGATGAAATAATTCTGAAAATGTAGATGAGAGTCAGATTGGAAGAATTTAAGTTCCAGTATGAGTGATTTGTATTTTTTTTTCTTAGAAGTAATAAGTAGACACTGAAAATTGTATAGCACAGAAGTGACATGATCAAGCTTGTGTCTTAGGAATATTATTGTGGTAGTTATGTGGAAGATAGATCAAAGAGGAGAAAAAGGCAGGTAGACTAGAGAAGCAGATGAAGATCTGAGCTAAGGTAATGGCTTTGTAAGTGGAAAAATAGGAAATAAATGTGATAGATGCTATGTGGGAAGAATTGGAAAAACTTGGTAACTGATTAGATATAGGGATGAAAAAGAGGTCAGATCCAAAGATAATTATGGGGCTGTAAATTTGAGAGACTGGAAGAATAGTAGTCCCCTTACTAGAAAAAAAAATGTTGAAAGAGGAGCAGATATTGGGTAAGAAGGTAGTGAGATCTGTTTTTAACATCAGTAACTGCCTGTTGATGTCTCCTGGATATTTCTTTAACATCACAAACTCAGTATGTTGAAAACAGAATTAATTATCTTATCTTCTAAGTCTGGAGATGTATATGTGTATTTATATATACACCAAATAGAAGTAATTTATGTTCAGATGATAATAAAACCTGTGGAAATAAGTGCAATAGTCAAGAAAGTGTAGAGGGAGAACAGGACCCTAGATACATCTTTGGTGGATACCCTTCCCTAGCAGGTGGGAGATAGATAATGATTGAATGAAGGAAAATGTCAAGGAGCTATTGGTTATGAAGGGAGAGGTTGACAGGATGAAAGCTTTCAAAATGGTCAGATTCAAAAAGGACTGGGAGAAGAGTGTTGAATTTAACAGATATAATGTTTTTTGGTAACTATCAGGAAAATACTTTCTTTGAAGTGAGGTCAGAAGCCAGAATGTGTAGGTGGAGAATTGAGTTGAGCTAGTCTAGCAACTAGTATGGAGTTTCTTTCTCAAAGAACTCCATGACACCAGGGAGGGGATGCCATGACATGTAAGTTAATTTGGATTTAAGTGAGGCAGGGCTGTGCAAGGTCACCTGTCTCATTTTCTCCTCCAGACCCATCTGGGTCCAGTGGCCAGATATAGAACAGACCAACTGGAGATGGCCCTGGATGTTGGGGGAGACCTCGTCCTTTTTAACCTAAGGTCTTCAACAGGTCTCATTTTGACTGAGGCTGCACCCATTCAATGGTTAAGGTTAGGGAGCCATTAAGGCAGAGAATCTGTTCTTTCTCATTGGCCACCAATAAGTCCTAGGCCAAGCCCCTTTTGGTCATTGTTTGGTGCTGATTGATTCAGATTGAGTGGGAAGTAAGGCAGTGAGGGAGTGGGGAGTGGTGGGCAGCAATCTAATGAGGTGATTGGCTGCTCTGTGACAAGGTCTGGGGAAAACTGTTTTTCTTAGCCTATGCATACCTAGTGACTGTGGGTAGCCTGGAATTGCAAATTTAGTTGTAGTTGTTGAAGGGAGTTGAACAGTATTGGCATTTTCTTCTTTTGATTTTCTAGAATCCTGCATTATATCCACCTTACCCAATAGCAGTTCTTGGGGCATTGGCAAGTCAGAGACGTGTGTGTGTGTGTGTGTGTGTGTGTGTGTGTGTGAGAAAGAGAGAGAGAGAGAGAGAGAGAGAGAGAGAGAGAGAGAGAGAGAGAGAGAGAGAAACAGGGAGACAGAGACAGAAAGAGGGATACAGAGAGACACACACACAGAGACAGAGACAGAAACAGAAAGAGAGAGAATCAAACAAGAGAAAGAGGAGAGAAGATAGAGAGCGCTTCCAAACTAAAAAAAAAAAAAAAAAAAAAAAATTAGTGAGCAGATGAAGTAACAGAAGAGCCATTAACAGCAGCATATGCCTGAAAACACACACACACACACACACACACACACACACACACACACATACACACACCACATAGCAGCCCACTGAAACAGAGAGAGTATGAGAGAAAATGAAATCATTGGTAATTACTTTGCTGCCATTGGGACATTCCCTGCTAATTTACAGCATTAGTAGAACTTAGGGATGCTATTCTTGCTCCTGAGCTTGGGCAGTGTAGTCCCTCGACACAGGCAACCATAATTATCTGCATTTAACTGAAGGCTTGTAAAATCTTATTTGTCTAGCAAAATGTGAGTATAATTGCTGTAAATTAAATAAAGATGCACTCTTAGATATGTCATGACCCCATCCGACTTAGCATATAGAAGGTTCGCCCTATAAACCTGTTTGTCCTCTTACTGCTAAAACCAGTGCCATTCTCACACTTATTCTACACACTCTAACCTAGGGCTGATTCTTCAGATTTTTCTTGTGCTCTACTTGTGCGCATGTGTGTGCATGTGTCTGGGAGGTAGGGTATTTATTTTTTTTAATACATAGCATAATTTCTCTCACAAATCTTTCATCTCTTTTTTAAGTGGCAGGTCTGATCAGAGTGGACTTGCTCTCAAGCCACAGGTGGAACTGTGAGTACTTAAAACATTCTTTGTCCTTTTCCCTTTTCTTGGTTTGGGATTGTGTCTCTATCTTGGCCTCTCAATTTCCTCTTTTCAGAGTGCCCCATACCTCAGAGTTGGAGGAGTTTGATGTAAATCAACTCAAGCCACAATGCACTCCTGTGTTTGTGTGCATCTCTCCTCTTCCTTTCTACCAATGGCAGCTTATCTTTCATTTCCTTTTGGAGAATCTTGCAAATAGCTTTTTACTTGATGCAAAATGCTTAGTGCAGGATGATTAGCATAAAAGGGTGGTTTTATGGATGCTACATGTGCCTTCTCTTGGAAGGACCAATTGACACATTTGGGGGATCTTCTTTCCAATATTGCTTTCTGAGGTTATCCAATTAAAAAAAAAATATATATATATATATATATATATATATATATATATATATATATATTATATATATAAGTATGGGCTGACCTGAGAAGTGCTGGGGTAATGATTAATGTAAAAAGGAAAGAAAGTTTGACCCTGATGAAAGCAATTCCCCTGGATGAGAAGCAGACAGTAGGAAATGGCTGTCCAGATGAAGTACTTTTTTTTTCTCCCTGATGTTCCAGGTATTACAGGGCTCTTCTTTCTTCTACTTCTTATTTCTTTTCCTCTTCCTTTTCCTTCTTTTCTCCTTTTCCTCCTCCTCTTCTTCCTCCTCTTCTTTTTCCTCTTCCTCTTCCTTCTCCCCATTTTTCTTCTCCTTTTCCCCTCCTTCTCCTTCTCTTCCTCCTCCTCCATTAATGCAAATTAGTACTGGTTTCAGGAAGATGTTATGATAAAGAAATTGAAAGTCTTTTTGTCAGGGTTTCTCAAACAATTTATGTTTGAATCTTTAACCCACGGAATATTCACTGAGATGTGTTTAGATTGTAGTTAGTTCATTCACCACCAATTGGGCCATATTTGGTGATTCTGAGATACTTAAAATTGTGCTTGGCAATTTTTAAAATTTTAAAATTGGCAGTGTTCATTTTTAAAAAGAAACCACAAATCCCTATACCTTTCCTTTTTCTCCCTTTCTCCCTCTTGAACTGTGGAGGTAAAATGTAGGTGAATTCAGAGTCAGGAAAGATTGGGTGACTGCTTTTCTCCCCTCATTTCTATCTTAACCAATTACAATGCTGCTTCCCCCACTTTGCTCATAGCAACAATATTGAAGTCTGGTGGGTGAAGTAGTGAGACACTAGAGGGGGATGAAGTAGCGGGGCAAGGTTAATGGGTAAGAAGCTCTTTTCCCTCTTTGATTACTGTGCTAAGGATTTATGTAGGCAGGCTGTAGCATCTGTAAAATTCTATTGCTACTAGGTAAGGATGTTCAAAGTGGGCTTTCCCAAATCACATTTCCTGCTACCCAAAGTTGAGCATGTGGGATTTCATGTCAAGGCTCTGTCCCCCTTTATTCATTTTAGTTTCTAGCCAGCTCCACCTGCCAGGTGGCAGCTTTGACCTTTAAGCTCCAGATTGTTGTAATCAGGACAAACAACTGTGTTGTGACCTCTGAAATCAGATAATAGATCCCTTATGGGAGCCTAGCTCAGAAGGACTTCTGGTCAATTCTCTGTTCAGAAAAATTGTCCTCTAACTGAAGAGTTATGTAATCACAAATTTGCAGAACTGGAAGCAATCTTAAATGTCTATTTACACCCACACTCCCACGTCCACATACACCCACACATCTACATTTTTCTACATGAGGAAAATGGAGGCCTAGAGAAGGTAGCTGATTTATGAGGTCACATCATAGTATGCAGAAGAGAGCTAAGATTCCAACTCAAGATTCTTTTTAAAATTAAATTTTAGCATTTATTTTTCTTCAGTTACATGTAAAAAATAATTTTAACCTTTGTTTTTAAAACTTTGGGTTTCAAATTCTCTCCCTTCCCCTGTCCCCTTTCCCTCATTGAGAAGGTAATCAATTCAATGATAAGTTATACATGTGTAATCATGCAAAACATTTCCTTAGTAGTCATATTGTAAAAGAAAGCATAGACTCCCAAAACAACTCTCAAGAAAAATAACGTATGCTTCAATCTGTATTCAGATACTGTCACTTCTTTCTCTGGGGATGGACAGCATTTTTCATCATAACTCCTTCAGAGTTGTCTTAAATCATTGTTTTGCTAAAAATAACTAAGTCATTCATAGCTCATCATCTTACAGTATTTCTGTTACTTTGTACAAAGTACAGTTCACTTTGCATCAACTCATTTAAGTCTTTTCAGGTTTTTCTGAGAGCTTCCTGTTCATCATTTTTATAGTACAAAAGTATTCCATAATTTTCATGTACCACAATTTATTCAGCCATTCCCCAATTGAAGGATATCTTCTCAATTTCCAATTCGTTGCCACAGAAGACAGCTGCTATAAATATTTTGTAAAATGTATAGGTCTTTTTCTTTTTTAAAATTTCTTTTGGTACACAGACCTAGTCAACTCAAGACTCTTAATTCAGTGTTCTTTCCTCTGTGCTTGAAGGCCTTCTCAGACTTTTTACTCAACATCTTCAGGGTCCACTGGAGGCCTTTAAAGATTATTATTTTTGATTGTTGCATCTCAAAGTAGTCTGGAAAGTGCATTGCTTTGGTGAATCTCTGTCATATCTCTTCCCCATCTCCAGTCAAGTGTCCTATCACTTGTTTACCCTAGTTTAGCATATCACCTAGCTTGTACTATAAACCATGTGGATATGATTGAATGTTCCAATGTGAACAAAAATTCAGAACCTCTTACATGGTGCCCTTCAAGAACATTTTGAATAAGCAAAAATAAGGGATAGGGTGCGATCCAGAGAGAATTTCGTAGATGGACTATTAGAATGCTGGGGGCAGGGGCGGGGGGGAGCAGGAGATGGTCAGCATATAACTTGGAGGCCTATTGACAAAATGGTATGAAGATTACAAAAAAGCCTGGAGTCCAGAAAGGGGTTGAGTTGGCAAGAGATCTGAGAGTAGCAAGAGAGGCCAAGAATTATAGCCAGCATGTGTGTGAAACAGAGTGATTCCAATTTTCATCTATTTGTTCTTGAATCCTGCCAGTTATAATCCCAAACTACAGATCAAAGAGTTATTTTTAAGATTGTGTCCATGTCTCCAAAGATGCTGTATCAGTTCTGCAGGAGCCAAGATCCTGTCAGCCATTTTCTTGCAGGGGGTTATATGGTCAGGAAACTCATACAATTTATTTTAGGGGTACCATGTCACAGAGGGCAACTAGGTGTATGGGGTGGTAGAAAGTTTAGTAAGATCGAGATGCCAGATTTTTCTCAGAATTCTCACTCTATCACTGAAACACAGAATGAATCCGCATGTTGGCACAGAGGAGAGAGAAAGAAACTTCAGTGGTGGTGAAAAGTTGGCTGTTTTAAGAGGTGGAGCTTAACTTCTCCTGGAGCATCCTGAAGCTTAGCTGCTTATAGGCATCACAGAATATTTGTCAAAGTCTTATAAATTTTTGACCTACCTTTATTTCAAAACTCCCTCAGAATCACAAACTTTAGAACTAAAAAAAAGTTTCTTATAGATCATTTAGTCCAATGTCTTCATTTTACAGATGAAAAAACTGAGATCCAGATGTGGGAAATGAGTTTTTCATGGTTAAACATGAATCAGTACCAGAACTGGAATTAAAACTCAGGCCTTTTGATTCCCGGCCCAGTATTCTTTGGACTATAATATAGTGCCTTTTGACTTGAAAGTCTCCCCTTTCTCTCCCTGCTCCACCTCACTCACTGTCCTCCTATTCCAGGAGGAAAATTCTCATTATTTCATGGATCAGCTAGGAGGCACAATGATGTTAAATTCAGATAGAAATGGGGCTACTACCTAAGGCAGGTAAATGCCATAGTGGATAGACTACTGGGTCTGGAGTCAGGAAAACCTGAATTTAAACCCTGTCTCCCACTTTTGCTAGGTATGATTTGTGTCTCAGTTTCCTCAGTTCCCATATGGAGATGGTAATAGCACCCACCTCCCAAGATTGTTCTGAATATCAAAATAGTAATATTTATAAAGCTCTTTGCAAATTGTAAAGCATCATAAAAATATTATCATTATTATTCAATTAATCAATTGATTATTAATTAATATGTGATTCCAAGCAAGTAATTTCATGTCTATTAATCTCATTTTACTCATCTATAAAATGGTGATATTAGCAATAGCTATGTTTTCTATGTTCTGTCTCATTCAATAGAATACCAAATTCCAGAATTAACTTAATCCCATAGATATATTTCCATCCAGTGGCTGGTTAAGTCAATGATTGAACTACAGTACAATATATGCATATTTCACTCCATTTGGATCTGTTCCCTTCCAATGCCATAAGCATTTAGTGTTGTTTTTTCATAAAATCTGCTGTCTAACCTTTTTACCTTATTAATTTGATTAAAATCTGGCATGAGTTTGAGAGGCAGCTTTGGTGCACTGGTGAAGGAGCTGGAAATGGTCTATTTGAACCTAGTCAGAGAACCTTGTTTTAGTTCCTGGCTTTACCACTTATTAATTATGTGGTCCTGAGCAAGTAAATTCATGTCCATTAACCTCAGTTTACTCATCTATTAAAAGTTGATAGTAACAGTGCCTATGTCACAGGGCTGTTGTGAGGATCAAATGAGATAATTTATGTAAAGTGCTTTGCAAACCTTAAATTTCTGTATGCATTATCAGTTATCTTCATCATTATTATTACAGTCAATTTAGCTAGGATATGACATGTATTCTTAAAAAAAAATCACCCTATTATATAGAATCACACAATAAAAACAGCAGAAAAAGTGGAATTAGAGCACATCATTTGAAAATGTCAATGATGTATAAAAAAATAAGATCCTAATAAAAATAGTAGAGTAGTTTTACTTATATGAATTGATTAGGACATACAGAAATATCATACCAAATTGTGACATTTTAGTTTTGGCCTGCTGCTTGGTTGGTGCCCTGGTTCCTACAGCCTGGGCTGGTAAAATTGAAGGCTGTGGATGAGATGGTGGCTTTGCTGAATTACAACTCTGGGACAAAGTGGGGCTGGGATAAAACAGGTTATGAAATTGCTCAAATATAAAGGCAAAATTTTTATTTTTTTCTAACATCTATTATATAGAAACAAATTTGCAGTTTCAAAATAAGCATTATAGTACAACTAATTATATTCCTCTTTTTCCTTCTCCTCCTGTTCTTCCTCCTCCTCCTTCTATTCTCCTTCTCCTGTTCTTTCTTCTCTTCCTGCTCCTCCTCCTCTTCCTCCCTCTTTTCCTCCTATTCTTGGGAACTTGGACATGTCACTTCATACTAAAGAATATTAGATCTAATTAGAGAAATAGAAAACATTAATACACCTCTATTGCTTTTAACTCTAGTTTTCAATGCCAATTAAAGGCAAATATGAAGTACTTGCTGTGAAAACAATCCTATTTTCCTCTCCTTTGGGGAGTGGTTGTGACTATGGCTGTGGATTAAAAATTTCAGTCGAAATTTGTCTGAAGTAGGAAATGAGGAAACTTTGGACAAAACAACAGGTGTTGAATCCCAGTCCCGTAGTAAAAGACATAAGTCTAATCATAGGTACCATAGCACTCTGCTAGTGTCCTGATACCTCTTGACTTATCCATTCAAAAAAAGGCCTTTCCTGTTTCATTGGGAATGCTGAAACTCTGACATAAGTCCCTGGGATCACAGTGCAGCCTGAATCTCTTGGCAATCTCAGAAATTGCTTCAACTCTATAAATTCAGAACCCTGTAGATGAAATTGCAGACTCAGAAACCTGTGATTGTCAGTGTGTATTTTATTTATTCACACACTTTAGAGGTGGGTTGCCACTGCTTTCTTAAAACCTCCCTGGTGTTTTTGTAAATGTGTGTGTGTGTGTGTGTGTGTGTGTGTGTGTGTGTGTGTGAATTTATAGTCCATGGAAATCAATGGAATTTGAGAATTCTAGATTCTAAATACTACCAGAACTTAGAATTCCCATTTCTGGACTCTGATCCTTGTCTGCACAAAATGCTTTAGATTTAGACTACTTTAATTTAATGTTAGCCTATGCTTGACTTCTGTTCCTCATTCCTATCCTCAGCATCAGGCTACTCTTAGAATAGTTTCTATCACATAATTCTGATTTCACTTATGTGAAATGGAGAGGTACTTTCAGGGAGAACAATTCTATGAGGGATTAGTATGTCCTAGGTTTTAGATATAGGTCTGTTACCAATTTTGCTATGTAACCTTGGGCATATAACCTCTCAGAACTTTATCCTCTTCATTTAGTCAATGAAGGATTTGGAAGATTTGGGGTCATCTTCCATATTTCATTGGATAATTTCTAGGGGCAAAGTTGAGGGATCAAATTCTTGTCACGTGTAAGGTGAGATTATGAAAATTTATATTTTTCTCTGGGATTATCAGACTGCTCTTGGGCTTTCAATCATAGGATGATTCTATCTAATTTTGATCCCATATTTCACACAGAAGGTGGCTAAAGCCCAGTGCTTCTTCTAAAGTCAAACAATGGAAGTTAAATAATCAACTTAAGCCAGGTATCTGGACTCCATTGACCCTTCAACTCGACCCTTCAACTGTCCTTCAACTGTATCACCTTTCCTTCAGTTCTTTATTAGAGATATAGTATTTTCCACTTTGGATTGGATGCTTCCCATCTTGGAACAAACCTTAGAGACTCCTCCACTTTGACCTCATTTTACAGATAAGAAAACTAAGGCTCAGATAATACCATGACCATGTCACACAAGTTTCAATGAAGCTAGGTTATGTTCTACCTTTAAAGCTTTCCCCATGCTACTAATTTACTTCATTCAGATGAAAGGGTTTATTAAGCATCATTATACCTTTATTTATCTAGGTTTATTTATTATGAATTGAATGACTACATATTTCCAACCTGTAGCATGAACCCTGAGGGGAGGCAGACAAAGAGAATTAGGGACAGGAGGTAAAGAGAGGGAGCAGCCCAGGTAGTAGAGAAAGGGTTAAAGAACTGGTTTGTATCTTGTGGCATAAACACTTCAAAATGCATGCTCACCTTCATTTGCATATTGAAATATATCCTAAAGGGGGCTTCATTTGAAAAGTTCTGTGCTTTAATCCATCTTCCTATGGAAAGGAGGAAATTATTCATAATTAAAAAGTAATAATAATGTGGTGTGAAGGAACTCAGCTGTATATTACCCAGAAAGAAGAGGGTAGTGTGGGCAATCTATTTTTAATGGTCTCCATGGCAACAGAGATTTTGTTTACAGTTATTTTTCTTCTGTACAGCAAGGCAGTCACTGATTTGCATTTATTAGAAGATACTGCCTGGAAGGCACCATTTGTGGGCTTTTGTGAGATGTTGAGGGTCCTGCCAAGGAAGCATTCTTGGGAGGGTAGTTGGGGATCATGTTAAGTGATGGCATAGAGCCGCTGGGAAGTTTTACTGAGTGCCCAGCAGGCCAAGTAAAGATCACGACCATCTAAAATCAGGCAGATGTCAGAAAAGCTCAACCAAATCTCATGTTCCACTCAAACAATGCATCATTCACCGTTCTCTGGTAGGGTTCTGGGACAAAAGTGTTTTTGGTCAAAAAATACCTTTCTGAGGCTTTTGCCCCACTTCTACTCCATCAGATAAGAGCATGTGGTCATAATACAAAGGCCTTCTTTTCTTTCCTCAGTTTTTCTGTCTACCCACTCAGGTATATTTCGATAATCTCTGATTCAGTCTTTTCTACCTTCAGGCAATACAGACCTGGTGTGATGTACATGTAGAGTTCACAGGACCAGCTGTTATACAGATGGAGTGACAGCTGTCTGCCCTGTGAAAAAGAATCTCAGCAGCAACTTAGGCTTAAAAAGAAAAGAACAGAAGAGAGAAGTGAGGCCAGATAATAGAGGATGAATTAAACATAGTGTCATGATCCTGGAAGAAAACATCAACAGTGCTAAAGCTCAGAATCAGCTGAAGTTGATGAGAAAAACATAAGGAAAACAAACAGATTTATTTGTTTGTTTTTAAAGCTATATTTGAAGAAAAAGGAGAGTCAAATAAAAGCTAGAAATTTTTCTTAGGGTGGATAGGACAATAACTGACAAACAGAAAAGACAGAAATATTCAGATTTCATCTTGCTTGTTTAATTTTCCATGGAGAATCATCTTTGCGCTGAAATTAGTTTCCAGAACTTCATAGATAGTATTTTCATTATGTTTGACATTCTCACTTATATCCCTGACTTTATTTCTGGACATTATTGGACCATCAGCAAGCTTGTTGGAGAGTTGGTTCAGAAAAAGGGAATGATGCAAGTCCACAGATTTGCTTGCATGAGGATCAGTTAAAAGTAGTAAAAATGTTTATTTTTTAGAAGAGAAAGCTTATATGGATAAGATAACTGTCTTCAAGTATTTGGAAGAAGCGGAAACTAGGTGGCACACTGGATGGGTCTGAAGTCAGGAATATTTACCTCTGTGGGTTCAAATCTGGTCTCAGAAACTTACTGGCCATATGACTTTGGGCAAATCATTTAATCCTGTTTGTTTCAGTTAACTTGTTTTTGTAAAATAAGCTAGAAAAGGAAATAGCAAATCACTGCAATGTTTTCATCAAGAAAACCCCAAATGGGCTCACAAAGAGTGGGAAATAACTGAAATGACTAAACAAATAACAGAAACAACAAATATGGAAGAGAGATTAGACTTATTTTATTTGGCTTCAAAGAGCAGAACCAGGGGCAATAGAGAGAAGTTGCATATGGGTCAATTTAGGCTTAATGTTCAGAAAAAAAAATTCTCAACTATTAGACTAAGAGTGAAATGGGTTTCTTGGAGAGGTGATAGGCCCTCCCTCCTAGGATTTCTTTAGACAGAGACTGGTTGACCCCTTTCAGTTTCTTCTTGGATTTATTATAGTATATTTTCTTTTTATATATGGTGATCTAGATAGATGCTGAGTTGGCTAGGTGGAGCAGTGGATAAAGTTCTGCACTTACAACTTGAACACAAATTGAACCTTAGACACTATCTAGCTTTGTGATTCTGGGCAAATCACTTAATTTCTGTGTTCTTCTATTTTTTATGGTTAATGGGGAACTACCTCATAAGCTTGTTGTGAGGATCAAATGAAATAATATTTGCAACAAGTACCTAGCATAGTATCTGGCGCATAATGGGTACTATATAAATGTTATTCCTTTCCCTTTCCCCTTCCAACTCTCACCTTCCTGATTGAGATTATGGGGCCACAGACAATGGGGCTACTGTTGAAATATTTGATGTCCCAGACTGGACTTCTAAGTGATAAGGACTTCCTGGACTGTGTTCCAGTCAATTACAATGGTACTTCAGCACTTCTCTGCTTCAAAACTCTTCATATTCAGTATTTGACACATTTTGATGAAAAATTTTAATGCATTCAGCAGTGAGTTTACTCCTCACACTTGACTGTTGTCTTGGTTGAGCAGTAGGGATGTAAGAGTGGCCAGGTGCCCAATTCCTGTCACCACTACAATTGCCCTTGGCCATAGCTCCCCAGTGAAGGTGGCAGTGTATGGGCTATCAGATTGGAGTCCATGATGCTGAGGTTGTATATGCTGGTGCAGCAGTTCCATTGCAACATATAGTTGTCTGGCTCTCAAAACAGTAGTTGGAAGGGGCGTAGAGCGGCTGGTGTGATCTGCAGGAGGAGAAGCAGCAGTATGAGCAGCAGCAGGGGAAGCCCAGGTGGCGGCCACAGCAAGGATGGACTCGGGATTCCCGGCAGCCTTGAATCTCATTCTGTGGCCAGAGCACTGGGCAATGGAGGGTGCAGGACTTTAGCTTCTTCTTCTATATCCAATCAACTCCATCCGCCCCCCCAATCTGGGGAGCTTGGACAGCATGGGGTAGGGAGAGAATATAAAGTTTGCAGCTCTCAGAAAATGAGTTGTCAAGAAAGGAAGAGTCTGGCCAGGCTGGGCTGTCTTGTTTCTCCACAGCTGGAAGCCCCACTTGCCTCTTTGAGGGACTGGGTGATGAGGGATAGTTAGACTGTGGACTGGAGATGTACTCCTTATGGGAAAAGTTCATTCAGTACTTGTTTTCACTACTTATTGTGTTTCTGGAACCAATTAAAGACAAGTACTGAGGTACCACTATACATGTTTATATTTCTGGCATTTCTCAGTTAGATGTCTGCCTTTATTATGGTGGTAAATCAAATGAATTTTGTCTTACAATCTGGAAGGTGCTCAGTCACTGTCAGTAGAGCATACTTTTGTCTCTGTGCTTGAAAGACTTGGTACCCGTATTTTTCCCATATTAGATTATATGAAAAAGAATATTGGGAACTAAGCCACAAAGAACCAAACATTCTATAGATTTTAAATGGTAAAATAACTTTTGTTCTTGTTCTGATTAGAGAGCTCAAGGATAGACCTTTCCTTTTTGCAGGGATAGAGCTGTACTTTGCAGGTAATGCTTCACTTTCCATATACAACTCTTCTTGATCTGCATATACACCAGATACTCCCTGGTGGTGTCTCACCTGCTGCTTTCCAGCTTCCTTTTATCTGTTGTCTTCCCCAGTTAGTTTATAATCTTAAGGGCAGGACTGTCTTTCTTTTTCTTATTTATATCTATAGCACATGGCACAATCTCTGGCACTTAATAAATGTTTTTTGAATTGAATCATTCTCTTTCCTTTTTTCCTGAATATGTGTTATAGAACTCGATCTATCTGGGGCTTCCCCTCAATAGTAATCATGACTGTATAGAGTAACAGACACATGTTTTATTTAGGTGATCCCAAGCCTGGTTGGCCCCCTGCCTCTGCTCTAGCTTTCCCCTTTCTTTTGCTGCGTAAAGGTGACCACATAATGCTCTTGAAATGAGATAATTTCCAGCCTTGTTTTAAAAAAATGTGAATTTGAGAGATGAGAGGTCTGCTGCAACACTTGGGGCTTTGAGAGCTGACTGACAGCAAAGGGGAGGTTTATACAACTATACATACCCCTCTTGGAAAAGATCAGTCTTTGGCTATCTCCTCATTATATTACCCACACTCTCTTTATTATCCGCATATCTCCCTCCACACTAACCCTACTTCCTAGCTTGGGGGCAGGAGGATAAATGCTTTAGATGAGATTTCACTTTATCTTGACAAAATGCAGGCTTTCTATGTCATTTCTCTATCTCCCTTCTATATTCCACTTTCCTCCCATCTTCCCCATTTATGTATTGTCTTAAGGATAGGGCCTATCTCATTTGCTTATATTTGTTTACTATATTTGACATATAGTAAAGGCTATATAAATATTCTCTCTCTCTCTCTTTCTCTCCCTCTCTCTTTCTCAAACTCTTGCTTTTGCTCTCTCTCTCTTGCTCTCTTTCACTCTTTCTCCTCCTCCTCTCCTTCTCTCTCTTTCTCCTCTCCTTTCTTCTTCTCCTTCTCCTTCTCCTCCTCCTCCTCCTTCTCTTCCTCCTCCTTCATCTCTTTCTCCTTCTCCTCCTCCTCCTCCTCCTTCTCTGTCTTTTCCTTTTACTCCATCTTCTTCTTCTTCTCCATCTTCTTCCTCTTTCTCTTCCTCCTCCTCTTCCTCCTCCCCCACTCTCTCCTTCTCCTCCTCCTTTTCTTCCTTCTCTTTCTCCTCCTCCTCTTTCTGTTTCTCTTTTTTCTCCTCCTGTTCTTCCTCTTCCTCCTCTTTCTTCTTTTCTCTCCCTCACTACTTCTGCATGACCACATGTGTTCCTTCCTAAAGAAAGTAAACAATTGTCTTTTATCTACATTTTAATATTGAATATCTTCCAACTCTTTTTTGAAGTGATCCTAAACATCTAAACAACCTAAGTTTTAACTAATTTTCATTAGGAGTACAGGATAGGGATATATAAGTAAATAACTAGAGAGTAGGAGAAAAAAGACCTTGACCTCTCTTTTTGAAAGCAAAGATCCCACAGAACTGAATCCAAGTCTGCATATTTGAGCCTAAAGCCTAACAGCCTGTTATTAAATTTGCGAAGATAAAAAGAAAACTTGCTTTCTAGTCACCACCACCAACTAATCTTTACAAATAAATATAATGAATTTAAAATTCTTTCTTTGTCCTTTTCCCTGCTGGACTGAATGGATGGCATACTTATTTAAGATCCAGCCTTAGCTTCCTTTTCCAAGCAAACTTACTAGCTGTTCTTCAAATTCTGCATTTCATCTCCCACCTTGGCCTTTGCCTGTCCCCCTATGTTTGTCTTACACTCTCTCCTCACCTATGTCTCTTAGAATCCTTAGCTTCCTTGAATACTTAGTTCAGGTACCAGCCCTTACATAGAAACCTTTTCTGGTCACCTAGTCTCTCTCTCCTTTAGGTGATATCATATTTAACTGTGTACTGTATATGCTGTATCTCTTAAGATAAAAAAGTCTTTGTATTCTCAGTGCTTAGCACAATGCCTTGCATATAATCAGTGTTAATAATAATAAAGTCTTGTGAAATAAAATATACTATTTCTTGATGTATGCAAGTTATTACTCAAAAGGCTACACATTTGGGGGTTGGAGACCCTTAAAAAGGTTTCTTTCCACCTCTGATCTACATGTATGGCAGATAAGAGTTTTTCTTTTCCCCCTTCAACTTCCTTATGTTTTTGCTTATCTGTCACAAATTGAAGTTATATGGACATGTGTGTACACGTATGTATTTGTATGTGATGGCTCCTTTTTAGTATATCCATTAAGAAATAATCTCAGACCCAATGGAAATCCAATATGGCTTTAGAAACTAGTTGATTCTTGGAATTTTGCCAAGAGTGTTTTTCATTCACTTTCTTCCTCTTGAGTAATTTTGAGAGTAGACTGAAGAATTTGAGAAAATTTAGCTTTTACCAAAAAAGCAGCTTCTAATTAAGATAAGGCCATGTATTGGACAGAAACAAAAACTACTAGAGGAGAATGAATGGGCAACTTGCCTTAATGAGAATGGGTCTAGATTTTCTGTCTCCAGGTCTTCTTTTCTTTGTCACCTAGCAGAACTCCATCTGCAAGTAGTTTGAAACATTTTGCTCTGATTTTTTTTTTAAATCAGTAGGACTTTTAAGAAAATGGCCAATTTGTTTCTTTTCTGGAAGCAACAAGACCGCTCTTAACTAGAGAGACATTAGGGCTGACAGAGATTTGTTTCTTCTCTCTCTAGTTGACTGTAATATTAAAAACCAGCCAGCGAGAGAAACCAAGCCGGAAACCAAATCATCTGATATGGCTAGGGATTATGTGTGGAAGTGGGAGTGTGAAGGTTTACATATGTTGTCTACTATGGCAGCTAGAATCACACACCATACATTTAATACTCTAAAAGAAATAGTTGGTGGTCAGTGATCAATATTGTTGACAATTTTTAAAAATTTCCTTAAAGTTTTACTGTACTTTTTTGCTTTTGTTATCTCATGATAACGAAGAAAAATTTAATCGCAGCTAATTAATATGGAGACCATGTTTGACAGTGAATGCTATATTCTAAATCCATAATCTCCAACATTCTACTGAAAGTAGAAAGGATATTTTTTTTCAGCTATTCTCCAGGAAAAAAATTGTTTCATTGTAATTCTTCAGAATTCAGGTGTATTTTGATTTCATGGATGATGGTAATTATGACTTATGATAGCTAGCATTTATGAAGATCTTTGGGGTTTGCAAAATACTTTATAAATATTATACCATTTGATTCTCACAACAACCCCAGGAGCTAGGTGTTATTATTGTCTTCACTCAACAAATAAGAAAACAGAAGTAGACAGAGATTAAGTGATTTGCCCAGGATCTCACAGCTCATGTGTGAGGTCTCATTTAGACTTAAGTCTTCTTGATTCTGGGTCCAGCATTTTCTCCACAGTTCCATCTAGACATTTAAGTATGTATCTATGAATTTTCAGGCAAAAATAATGGTATGGTTTGCCATTTCCTTTCCAGCTCATTTTACAGACAAAGAAATGGACACACAAACAGGATTAAATGACTTGCCCAGGGTCACACAACTAGTAAACATCTAAGACTACTTTTGAACTCAGAGAAATGAGTCTTCCTGATTGTGCACTATGGTGCTACCAACCTGCACAGTATAAATATATAACTACTATTTATTAAACATTCCCTTTGGGTAACAAAAGAAGTATAAAATATGGCCCCTATTTGTGAGATGCTTATAGTGTAGTTGGGTAAACAATATGTACATAGACAAAATAATTAATAAATATGATAATATATGTACAATAAAGTCCTAAATAGTTTATTTCAGCCAATTAGAGAATAGGATTTTGTATGAAATGCCTGAGTTGTATAATACAAATTGCAAATGCATTAGGAATTCAAAGAAGAAAGGGATCGATACAGGCTGGATTCTGCAAGCCTTCATTGAAGAACTGGGGCTTGTTCTATATTCTAAAAGAGTGGCACATATTTGATAGATATTAAGAAGGATGGAAATGATTCTAGGCAGTGGGAACAATAAGACAAAAGTCATAGAGGCAAAAAATGAGTATATTGTATATGGAGATCATATATTGGGTAGAAAGTAGGCAGAAGAGGCTAAATTTCATGTAATAGGCAGGATGGGTTAGGAGAATAACATGACAGAAGTTGGATTTCAGAAAGTTTAATATAGTATTCACATGAATTTCCCTGGAGAAGGGAGAGAGTAGTGATATGAAAAAATATGATGGTGTACTTTTTATATCATTTTAAAGAGAAAAAGCAAAACATACAAGGACTATATGTACAAAAACATTTATAACAGCTCTCTTCTGGAGGCAAACAATTAGAAATTGAGTGGATGCCCTTCAATTGGGGAATAAACTAAACAAATTATGGTATGTGATTATGATAGAATACTATTGTGCTATAAGAAACAATGAGCAGGATGCTCTCAGAAAAACCTGGAAAGATTTACATGAGCCGATGCAAATCAATTGTACTGTGTATGAAATAACAGCAATATTATAAGGTAACCAACTGTGAATGACTTGGCTATTCTTAGCAATACGGTGAGTTAAAGTAACTCTGAAGAACTTATAATGAAAACTACTATCAATTGCCAGAGAAAGAACTGATGATATCTGAATACAGATCAAAGACTGTATATCTATATCTATATCCATATTTATGGATAAATAAATATATGGGTGTGTGTGTATATATATATATATATATATATATATGTGTGTGTTTGTCTATATATACATACATATACACATATATGTGTATATCATTTTTATGTTTACAAACTACATTTTGTACAATCCTGTGAGATATGTAGTGTATGATCATTACTATATTAAAAATAAGAAAATTAGTCTTCAGAGGGATTAAATAATTTGCCTATGGTATTAAAATTCATGATATTGAAAATGGAGTTTTGATGTTCACTTTCACTTCAATCTTTCTGTTAAGGGGAAGAGCATCTGATTTCAAACCAAGGCTCTTTCCATGGCAATACCCCATTTCATATCTTGGACAAAGTCTGGTTATAAAGGATTGGGAAATTAGTGGTTATTAAGGAAATGGAGTGGTAATAGATAACACTAATACTTTGTCAATGAAAGGGAGGAGAAGAGATGACAGAGTCAAATGAAGCCTTTTTTTAAAAAAAATTTTTTTTATTTAATAGCCTTTTATTTACAGGTTATATGTAATGGGTAACTTTACAGCATTAACAATTGCCAAACCTCTTGTTCCAATTTTTCACCTCTTACCTCCTACCCCCTCCCCCAGATGGCAGGATGACCAGTAGATGTTAAATATATTAAAATATAAATTAGATACACAATAAGTATACATGACCAAACCATTATTTTGCTGTACAAAAAGAATCAGACTCTGAAATATTGTACAATTAGCTTGTGAAGGAAATAAAAAATGCAGGTGGGCAAAAACATAGGGATTGGGAATTCAATGTAATGGTTTTTAGTCATCACCCAGAGTTCTTTCTCTGGGCATACTTGGTTCAGTTCATTACTGCTCCATTGGAAATGATTTGGTTGATCTCATTGCTGAGGATGGCCAGGTCCATCAGAACTGGTCATCATATAGCATTGTTGTTGAAGTATATAATGATCTTCTGGTCCTGCTCCAAATGAAGCCTTTTTAAAATACCAAGGAGATTTCCATATGTTTTGAGCTATGGGGAATGAACTAACTAGATGAAAGGAAAGATTAAAGATGAAAAAAGGAGGGAATAATTGGTAGGGCAAAACCCTAGGAGAGAAGGAGAGGCTGAGGTTTAGGAGACAAGAAAGTAAAGGTTAACTTTTCAAGGTGAAGAGGCATCTTTTCTTGTAGAAACGGAGTGGGATTAAGAGTTTAAAGTTCTAAGATGTCAAATAAAATTGGATGAAGGAGCTTGAGATGAGTGGCTCTGATTTTCTCAGGAAAGTTAAGAAGTAAAGTCAATTGAAGAAATGGAAGGCAGAGATGGCATAGGGAGCTTGAAGAAAGCTTGGAAATAACCACTGGGAAACCTGATAGAATGATTGGTAACAATAAAAAAGATTGGGATGCCCCTCTTCCAGGAATTAGCTAAACAAAGAGATTTGGGGATATATATATATGTGCGTGTGTGTGTGTGTGCATGTGTGTGTGCGTGTGTGTGTGTAGATATATAGATATGTATATCTATGCATGTATGTGTATATTTTTGTTTATGATATTAAATAATAATATAGTTGTTTTCCTTTAAAAATAATATTAACTCTTGTTACTTCTGGGTCACCTTTATGATTTGGGTTTTTTTTTTTTTGGGGGGGGGAAGATTGCAAGGCAATTGGGATTAAGTGATTTGCTCAGGGTCACTTAAGTATTAAGTATCTGAAGCCAAGTTAGAATTCAGATCCTCCTGACTCCAGGGCTAGTATTCTCTCAATTGTACCACTTAGCTGCTCTATCTGGGTCACCTTTAGCCTCTTCACTCAGGCCATTATCTCTACCCTCTTCCTTCAGGAAATTAGATTTAACCCTTCAAACGATCTTCAGGCTTTGATAAGGAAACTTGGGCCATACTTTACGAAATCTAGGTCTTGTGCATGCAGAATTTAGGAATCTCTTCCATATCTGTTCTCTTTTTATGGGCTACTGTCCCCCTTTAGGATGTGTACTCCTTGAGGGCTTGTAGCCAGTGATCTGTCTGTCCATTGCTCTGTCTGTGGAATTTGGGTTCTAACCATTTGATGTTATGAATGTGGTGTTTTGAAAAGCGGCCAACCCAAATCCCATGAGCCCTCATTTTGAGACAGAGCTTTCAGGGACAACAAAGTGCTATTGTTTCATGGGCTTTGCAGCAAAAATTCTACAATAGGTATTTTACCTTGCTTAGAGAGAGCCAGGAACTTCAGAATCTGTCAGGGCCCACTTTTGACACCTTGTACTGTGATGTTCAGTAAGTCATTTTTCTCTTGGTGCCCTTGTGTTTAACCTCTTGTTTTCATTTTCTCATTTTACAAAGGGCAGTAATGTCAACTATTTCTCACTTTCCATACCAGGATTTTATAGAGCGCTTTTATGGGAAGAATTTAGAACACCTCAAAAAACATGGTAAACTCAGGACAAAAATGACTTTCCTTTTCATATGTAACATATACATGGCATTAATATTATTATATTACCATCATGTACTGTTATTCATATAAAGCTGGTTATTAAATCAATCATAGCCAAGAATTGCCAGGGCATTCACTACAAAGGATCTATGTAATATTGTCATTGTGGGCAACTCTCTCTTCCAACACAGATCACAGTACTCATAACTTAGTATATCAACAGAAAATAAGAATTTATATATTAAAACTGGAAGGAACTCAAGAAGCCACGTAGGATGACCCTTTCATTTTACAGATGAGGAAACTGAAGGGGAGAAAAATTAAGTGACTTGTCCAAGATGGCTAAATTGATCAATTAACAAGTAGCTAATTTGAACCCAAGGTCTTCCTTAATACAAGTACAAAATTCTATTTCTGCCTCCTGCTATCTTCTAAATTGTTGCTAAAATGCAAGAGTTAGACAAATGCTGAGATAATTGATTTTATAATCAATCATGGAGTACTTGAGCTAGAAGATTCCATAAAGATCATTCAATCCAAACTCCATTATATGGCAGTGGAAAAAATTGAACTTAAGAAAAGTGATTTTACTAAGGTGACAGAAATTTAGTTGTAAAACCTGAATTAGAACTCAGAGTTTTTGACTCCCAAGTTCACTGGTCTTCAGAAATAGCTTATTATTACTTCTTAATTTTGCAAGCCGTAGGTGTGTATGTGTGTGTGTAACATTCATATATATGTTTATACAATACACATATATCCATAGATTTATATTATATATTATTATTCCATTATTATATTAATTATGCTATATAATATGTTATATATTATATAATATGTTGGCATTTTAATTTTTCTATTTATAAAATAACTATATTAAAGAGCTCTACTAAGTCATTAATTTTATCTAGCATCATGTCTAGCCTATTTGTTATTTTAATTGATATTATTATTATTAATGATGATGAGAACTGTTGGCAAATCTAAAGAATTATCCAAACACAAACAGTGATTCAGAATCCTGAGTGGGAAGTAGGTATCCATTTTACACAAACGTCCACTCCACAAATAGGTTGGACTATTTAGTATTCCACAGATATAACATAGAAACCTTATAAATTTCACCTTTATACATTGACTCATACTATTTCCACAGGATTACTTTGTGGCTCAATTTAGAACTATTTCATCCTCTCTACACCTATTTAAATCTTGTCCATTCTTCAATACCCATCTCTCTCTAGAGTCTTTCTCAACTATTCCAATCTATGAAGATCTATTTCTTGGTGGTATTCCTAATTCACTCTTGGCCTAAATTTATCATCTTGTATTTACCAACTAATGGAAGTTAATAATACATCTGCCCCTCTACCTATGCCAGATGTATACATGTGTTATATATGCACACATAAAAGTATATATGTATACATATATGAAATGTATAGGATTTGTGAGTGTTAACATACATTCATATATATAAGAATATATGTATATGCATATACATATGTGTATATGCAAATATATTCATTTATTCTCACATACACACACTCCCATATTTTATTTTTTATCTTCCTAATGATATCATAATTTCATTGGAAGCAGAGACTCATGGTTTCCTATGCATTGCCTAGCATATTACCTTACCTACAATAGATACTAAGTAAATATTGTCTGATTGATCAGTTATTATTATCATTTCTCACCAAGGGGGGATAGGCCAGCCAAGAAGAGTAATACTTGATTGTCCTTTCATAATCTTATTTTATCACCTGCTGGAGCTCATTTTATACAGTTTGGTAATGGGCTTTGGAAAGTACAAACCTGGAAGGTAATTGCATTGATCACATTACATTTGTAGGCATTAAAAGGAATTGAAGGTACCATTTGTTAATTATCTTCATATTTGTGTGGAACCTGGAACATATTAACCTTTTGTATGATCCCAACCCATTAGAAATGAAGTGGAGATTTAATGGTGAGAGAAACAACAACAAAAAAAGACACCTAGAGATATCCTTTTTTACCATTAGCTTTTGAAAGTATCTGGTAGGAACAAGCAGCTGGCTTGTCAATCCTGAAAATATATTGGGGAACAAATTTTCATGCATATGTCTTTCAGAAACCACATTGCATCCGTACTAGGGGTATAATTAGATAGTAACATGGATAGAGTGCTGGACCTGGAGTCAGGAATACCTTAATTTAAGGTTCAGACACTATATGACCCTGGATAAGTCACTTAACACTGTTTCCCTTAATTTCTCCAACTATAAAATGGGCATAGTACTTTACAGGATTCTTGTGAGCATTAAAATTAGCTAATATTTATAAAAGGCTTAGCATAGTGCCTGGCAAAAAGTAAATGCTATATAAATGCTAATTTTCTTCTTTCCTCTTCTTTTTTCCATTGTTTCAGGGAAACTAGAGTCCCTAAATCTAGGACTGGCCTCTCCAGCTCTGCTCCTTTAGAGCCTTGACTCTGAAACTTGCTATTTCCTAGGCAGGAGGTGAAATAACTGTGGTTTAGGCTTTCTTTTCCATAATGATTCTTCTTATTCTAACTGACCCAATATATTTCTGAAATCTTTACCTCTGCAGGTTGGATCTTGAATAGGTCAATAGCCATTTGCTCAGTAATCACTGAGTACTGGGTCCCTCAATTTCTTTTTTTAAAACTCTAAATTTCTTCTATTATTATATACAAATGAGTAATTGGGAAAAAGACTAATGACTAGTACTACAATTTCATTTAACCACTTAATATCAATTAGCTTTTACAAAGGAATATATACTTATATATATTTTCTCATCACTCCTCCCAGCACCTGAGAAACAAACTCTCCCCTGCTCCTCAGTTCATATACATAATCAGTCTTACCTATTGCACATTCAAAGGCAGCACCTCAACCAAATGAATTCTTCTTTCAGATATCATTGGACTGGGATCCCAAAGGTCACTCACACTGTGTTCTTCAGGCCATTGATTCTATATTGTCTGGGAAATCTAGTCTGAAAATCCAGGCTTTAAATTTTTGTAACTTCTCTTTATTCATCTAGAATAGAAAGGAACAAATAAAAAGGTTAAGGTCAGAGACCTATTTTGTGGGGGTGACATATATGTGGTCTCAGAAGGTAGAAAGTTTCTTTATTACAGCATGGTCTCTTATCAGATACCATGAGCTAAGGAGTCACTGCATAAAGCCAAAAGTACAAGTAAAGCAGGAGGCAAAAGACTGGAGCTAAATTACCTTTTTTAACACTTAGACACAGAGACACATTCTCCACTGTTCTTCCAGGACATTTTGTTAACATCATGATTCTCCCCAAAGGTAGTTTCTTATCTTTTCCCAGTGGAGAGACAGTGTCCCAGACACTTTAGGTGTATACCTATTACAAAAATATATTCCAGTACATAAAAAAGTTATTGAAAATTATGGAGGAATTCTTGCTAAACGTGACCATGGAGATAACTCTATTCAATGACCCTTTGATTGTTAATATCAAGCAAGGAATAAAACAGGAAGATCTGTGTTTTCCTAAGATGTTCACCATTGTCATGGATGATGTCTTGTGCCTGGTACATAGGGAAAAAGTAATCCTATAGATGCTGAGGTCCTCCTTTTGTTGCATGATATTATGGATATTACTGTTGAAATCAAACCCTCAAACATTCTGCGATTCAGTTTCAAAAAAGACGATCGAAACAACCATATAGGAAAAATTAAATTGAAGAAAAGTGCCTGGACACCATTACTTTCATATATCAGTATGTGTGTATATATATATATATATATATATATATATACACAATATATGTACATACACAATATACATGTATGTCTTTTATATGTGTGTACATGTGTATGTATTATGCATTTATATTATATATTAGTGAAATTTTTCTTATAGATATCTGTATCTCTATCCAGATATATTTATATATAGATATGAATTTACATCATGATAATATGACTTTCTAAATATTATTTTTTATCTAGAAAGAGATGCAGACAGATATCTGTAACAAACATAGCAAATGGACAATGAGTTGGGCCCAAAAATGAATAAGAGGAAGAGAGTGAATGCATTTGGGATGTTGTACAAAGTTTTCAATGAGTTCAAGTTGATTTCTGACACAAACAACTATATGTTCTGCCAGTTGATGGCATTTGGTTGTGAATCTTGCAACACTGAAGTTCCAAAGAATTTATTTTCATGTTTCCTAAAAGGCAATGGAGAAATGTGTGGAGACTATTACCTACTCTCAAAAACTAATATAAGGTATGGCATCAAAAAATTGTATAATTGAAAGCAGAGGCTGAATATGTAGCAAGGGCAATGGATAACAGTTGAATAGTTGAGTTGCATTATAACACAGAAAAAAGAACTAGAGCAAAACATTTAGCTTATTGGGTATGTTTCCTTTAGAGGATCAATAAGGGAATATGATCAAGCATAATACAGAATGTTACGGTTTGAAAAATGTATTAGTGGAAATAATTCCTACATTAATTAGATGACAGATTCATTAAAATAGATATAGAATAAAAATAGTATATTACTTTAATAAATATAATATATAATATAATACATTTGTTATATATTATTATATTATATATTATTATGTTATGTTATATATAATATATAAATATAATAATATGAAATATATTACTTTAATATTTGCAAGATGCTTTATAATTATCTCATTTAACCTTCAAATGAGATTTTGATTCTTGGAAATAGGTGCATATAATAAACATGCACATATATATAAAAGTATACATACACACACACACACACATATGTCCCATTTTACAGATGTGAAAACTGAGGCAGACAAAAATACAGTTTTTACTCAGTTGCATAAGCTGTTGTCTTTCATTTTTGAAGAGGATCAATGAAATCACAGAATGTATCTTGGTTTGCATGTTAAATGAATTTAAATTCAGAGTTGCATAAAGCCATAAGCTAGTAAATATCTTAGGTCAGATTTAAAGTCAGATCTTCCCTTAAGCTGGGACCAACATTACCAACTGTATCATCTACCTGCCTTTAAGATAATAGAGGAAACAAGAAAAAATTTTTACATCCTTTGCCAGAACAAGGAAAAAATGGGTTTAAATGCAGAAAGTTTCAGATTCACTTTTGTCAATTAACAAATATTTGTAAATATTTGCTAATTGATCATATCTAATATAAATCCCACCCCAGTAAGCTCCCAAGGGCAAAGATTGACTTGTTTTTATTTTGTTTCTCTAAAGATTTGAACAGTGTTTTGTTTATATGGTGTGGGCTATAAATAAATATTTGTTAAAACTGCCTAATTCATTGCTTAATATATATGCTCAACACTGTGCTAGATGTTGTGGAGAAATATGCAGAAATAAGACGTTGTCTCTGCCTCAGAAACCTTATAATTCAATTTAGAAGACAAAACAATTAAGGAAAAAATTGTGCTGAACTGTAAGGTCCTCATTACACATGCATTAGACAAAATAGAGAGGTCATTGTTAGCTAGAGTGGTCCGAAAAAGCTACATGGAAGAAAGGGTTTTTTTTTTGAACTGGTTCTTGAAGGATGGATAGTATTTTGATGGCTCGAGTATATTCCAGGATGGGAGAAACAGAAGGAACACCTGCAGAGAGAGGCAAGCCAATGTGTTAAGTGGTGAGGTGAAAAGGAAGAAATCTTAGTGGACAAAGCACCAGCCCTAGAATCAGGAGGACCTGAGTTCAAATATATCCTTAAAGACACTTAAGATTTACTAGCCATATGACTCAGAGTATGTCAATCCCAATTGCCTTCCTCCCCTTCCAACCCAAAAGAGGGAATGCCTTACTGGAATAGCAAGTGTATTATTGGGATATAGTGGAAAATGAGATTTACTGCATGAAGTAGAATCAAATTAGGATGGATCCTGAAAACCTTACAGAGTTTAGATATGATATAGTAGGGAACTATAGATATGAGTAGGCTCACACATCCTAGTGGCAGAATCTGGACTTGAATTCTGATTTTTCTAGCTTCTAATCCTGCTTTTTTTTCATGACTATAGGCTCCCTCTCATAGGCACATAGTAAGTACTCAATAAATTCTCGATACTTAACATAGCATCACATAGTAGGTACTTAATAAATTCTTAATATAACCACATAGTAGGTATTTAATAATTTCCAGATATTTAATATATAGCTACATAGCAGATATTTAAGAAATTCTGGATACTTAATGGACAACCACATAGTAGATACTTAATAAATTCTGTGTATAACTACATAGTGGGCACTCAACAAATTCAGGATATTTGATACATAGCATATAGCAGGTATTTAATAAATTCTGGACATTTGACACATAGCTACATAGTAGGCTCTTAATAAATTGTGGAAAGTTGTGAGCTGGAAGCAGTGTTTTATGAAGTTTAATCTGTCAGGGACATTTAAGATAGATTGCAGTGGAGAAAGACTTAAGATAGTATCAGCCGAGAGGACATTGTCATCACCCAGATATAAAGTAGCGAAGGTAGGGATGAATGCGATGAGAGTGGGAATGGAGAGGAAGGAGAAAATTTTAAAGATATTATGCAGGGAATTAATGACAGCATTTCTGTTTCAGTATCAAACAAGTTGATATTGTACAGAAAAAACCATCAAAGTTGACATGTGTGTGCACACAAGGAATATACACATGTATGTCTATGCATATGCATGTATACACTTGTATGAGTGTGTTTATACCTATGTGTACACATATTTTTACTTGTCTGCATATGTGTTTTATCATTAAAAAAATAAACTCCTTTGTGAAAAGACTTGTTTTTGAAGCTGTAGCATTCATCAAAGAAATTGGCACATATTGGCCATTTAATATGCTTAGGAAATATACCTATTCTAAACCTACAGTTTTAAGAAAATTTATTTTTGATGAGTTTTTTTAAAGGTAACTATAAATTCTTGGTGTGCAGGGACTTTTAATTTTTGTCTTTGAATATATATTTGGAACATTTGTATAGGGCTATAATGTGATTTTATGATTTAATTAGTATGATGAACTCCCAGATGAGGAAACTGCTCCGACCAATACAGGTCAGCCCCTTCCGTGCAGCTCAAGGATCCGAGAGTTGCTTAGAGTGCTTAAAAAGTGATGTTTTGTTGTGCATACCCTTTGATCCAGCAGTGTTACTACTGGGCTTATATCCCAAAGAGATCATAAAGAAGGGAAAGGGACCTGTATGTGCACGAATGTTTGTGGCAGCCCTGTTTGTAGTGGCCAGAAGCTGGAACCTGAGTGGATGCCCATCAATTGGAGAGTGGCTGAATAAATTGTGGTATATGAATATTATGGAATATTATTGTTCTGTAAGAAATGACCAACAGGATGATTTCAGAAAGGCCTGGAGAGACTTACTCGAACTGATGCTGAGTGAAACGAGCAGGGCCAGGAGATCCTTATATGCTTCAACAGCAATACTCTATGATGACCAATTCTGATGGACCTGGCCATCCTTAGCAATGAGATGAACCAAATCAGTTCCAATGGAGCAGTAATGAACCGAACCAGCCACGCCCAACAAAAGAACTCTGGGAGATGACTAAGAACCATTACATTGAATTCCCAATCCCTATATTTTTGCCCACCTGCGTTTTTTATTTCCTTCACAGGCTAATTGTACAATATTTCAGAGTCCAATTCTTTTTGTACAGCAAAATAATTGTTTGGTCATGTATACTTATTGTGTATCTAATTTATATTTTAATATATTTAACATCTGCTGGTCATCCTGCCATCTGGGGGAGGGGGTGGGGGGAAGGAGGGGAAAAATTGGAGAAGAGGTTTGGGAATTGTCAATGCTATAAAGTTACCCATACATATAACCTGTAAATAAAAGGCTATTAAAATAAAAAAAGTGATGTTTTGCCCAGTGATATCACACATCTGGATGCAATATAAGCTGGGCATTACCCTGGGTCTTCTTAACTTCTAATTCAGTTTTCCAACCACTACTGAAGGCTGTCCCTCAGAGGCATAGGTACTTTATATATTACAAATGAATTGAATTGCAATCTTAGTATAGACAGACAAATCATAGATTTAAAACTGAAAGTTTAGAGTTTAGAGGCCATTTAATTGAACCCATTCATGTTACAGATGAGAAAACTGAATGTTTTATTATCCACAAGTCAAACAGAGAACATATGGCAAAAGTAGGATTCAAAGGAAAAATAAGATTCGAATCCAAATCCCCTGGCTTCCAGATTTCAACTTCTTCCTACTGTCTCACCCTGAATGGATTATATAATAATTAAAACTGACATTTATATGGTACTTAACAATTTACAAAGCATTTTTACATCCATTATCTCATCTGATTCTCAGAACTACCCTATAAAATAGACTTTATGGGTACAATTATCCCCATTTTACAGATTCAGAAACTTAAGCCTGCAGTTTAAATTACTTTCTAGTGGCCACAAATGTAGTAAGTATTGGTGTTGAGATGCAGACTTTGGTCTGTCCTGTCTCTTTGTTAAGTGCTCTTTCCATTACATAACAGTTTATGTGATCTTGAAGCACTAAAATTCTTTTATGCACCTTGATTCTACTCTCTGCTCTTATTACCGTAGATGGGACAAAAAAAAGACAATAAATATCTTCCCCAATCTAGTTCTAGAAACAAAGCCTTGTATCTGTAGAAGGAATTCTGCACTTAGTCTGGCTTTGAATAAAGTGGATGGGAAAATGGAGGACTTCCATTCCCATATTCCTCACTAATTTTTCTTTTGGAAGGCAATGGAAGTTAAGGGACTTCCTCAGGGTCATAAAGCTACTGAGTTATATACTGAGCTATCTGAGGATTGAATTTAATTGAAGTTCTCTTGATTCCAGAGTCAGTAATATAGCCACTTTTCTACTCAACTGCCTTTCCTCATTAATAATCACATTATACACATTTAGTACAATTGGAGAAGAATTAAGAATGGGAGATTGTCTCTCCTAGGAACTTTTTATTTGTGTCATGAGAACTAGAAATGGTAAAACATAGCTAATTGCATTTTACCTATGGGGCAAAACAGTGAAAAACTTTATGATATTAAAGTGGAAAAGGATTTGCCCTATCCTAACCCTTTCCACTAAGGGGAGAATAGGTGGCACAGTGAATATAGTACCAGGCCTAAAATCAGACTGTGGATATAGTCCTAGGTCTAGAATCAGAAAGATTCATCTTTTTGAGTTCATATTTGGCATCAGGTGCTTGATATGCATGACTTTAAACAAGCCCAAATGGAATCATGAAGAGTTGGATCCAGCTGAACAATAAAAGCAACAAATCCTCTCCAGTACACTCTCAGAATCCACTCTTGGACTAATTGATAGAATATGAAAGTTAATATGACTTTGAGAGATCATGAGATCTAATCACTAGAAAGGACAATCATTGAGAAAGTTGTCTTATGTCATAGTTATAAGACCTCAAGTTAGTTGGAGCATAAGCCAAAGAAAATGGATAAGAGGCATTTACCAAATGGGAAAGGGAAGGAATGAAAAAGGGAAATAAAAAAGGAATATGATAATTTTTCCCTCCCCTCTGCCTTTTTAGCTCTCAATTATTCCTTTTCTTCCTTAGTCTCTCTTTGATCCAGGTAACAACCTTGCAAGGTGTAATTATCCCCATTTTATCTAAGGGTGAGGAATCTAAGGGTGGTTAAGTGACTTACCCAATATCACATAGCTACCAAATGAGATAATTGTCAAATGCTTGGCTTAGTGCCTTGCACATAGTAGTTACGTAATATAGGTTTATTTCCTTCCTTTTAGTACTTTATTTTATTAAGAAGAAAACGAGGGAGATAAAACAGAGATGGTTCCAGAAGAGTTTTCACCCATTTAGAAGCAGAATAATAGAATTGATTAAAAAATTCTCTTATGTCAACCTCCTTTTTCTCCAGCCTTTTTCTAACAATGTCACAGAATCATATGGGAATCTCAAAGACCAGCTGCTGCAAAATTTTTCTGAATACACATATTTTTTCATATTTGTGTGATCAACTAGCCTTTACTTTGAAGTCTTTCAGTGAGAGAAACTTCAATGTCAACCGAAACAGAATAGCTATACTTATTAATAAGTCTTTCCTGCCATCAAGATTTAAATATGACTCAATGAAACTTTGAACTCATTGCTTTTAGTTGCAATTCCTTTTCTATATGATGCTCTTTATATCTCTCCCAAGTCTTCTCTTTTTCCAAGACAAAGATTCCATTCCTTTAACCTATCTTTGTATGATACAGTCTCAACTTCCTCCCCATTCTAGTTGTTCTCTTTTGAAGTACTAATTTGTATATAGTGCTTTCTTTACTCCAGGCACTGTGCTGTGTTTCTATAATTATTATTTGATTGTTGTAATACTTACAACATACCTGGGAAGCAGGTGATATTATTATCCCCATCTTACAGATGAGGAAACTAAAGTAAACAGATTAGGCGACTTCCCAGGTTTTTGTTGTTTATCCTTCATTTTCAAAGAGGACCAATGACATTAGGAGGATAATATCTTGATTTGCAAGTGAATTGGATTTGAGTAATGCAGAGCTGTGCAAAGTTATCAACCTCACTCTCTCCTCCACAATCATCAGTTCAATGGTAAGACATAGGTCAAGATGATGCTGTCCCCCTTTCCCCCAATTTCCCACCCCTGGTTCACACAGCTAGCAAAAATTTGAGGTTAGATTTAAACTCAGGACTCCCTGACTAGGGTCTCAAAATTCAGTGCTCTCCCGCTGTGCCACCAATTGTCCCTATCTGTATCCTCTCTATCTTATATCCTTCCTAAGCTCTGGCATCCAGGACTGACAATACTCCAGATATGATAAGAATAAAGAATAGTAAGATCATTATATAACTCGTGCTGGACATAATGCCTCTCTTAATATAATTCCTTGAGTTCCTATTTGTGTTTTCATATTCCACTTCTGCCCTTTATTTGCTTACAGTACGACAATATCCCCAGATCTTTTTCCAGATGAACTGCTATTTAGCCCTATTTCTTCATCTTTCATTTTTGCATCCTTTTTAACCTAAGTGAAAGACTTTTTATTTATCCTGATTAAATCTTGTCTCCTTAGATTTGGTCTGATGTTCTAGCTTAACAAAATATTTTTGAATCTTGACTCTGTTATTCTATATATTAGTTAGCCCTCCCACTTCTGTGTAACCTTCAGATTTGATAAACATCTCAGCTGTATGCACACTTCAATCTTTAACAAAAGTATTAAATAGAACAGGACCAAGCAGAAATTCATATAGACTTTCTTGCAAGCTGGTATTATTATTATAAGTAGTCCAATGGATACAATACCAGTGCTACAATCAGGGAGACCTGAGTTCAGATTTATTTGCCTCAGTTTCCTCTTTTGTAAAATGAGCTGAAAAAGGAAATAGTATACTACTACTCTATCTCTGCAAAAAAAAAAAAAAATCCCAAATGAGGTCATGAAGAGTCAGACATGATTGAATAACAATTTTTATTATACTAGTATCTATTCTTGTTGTTCAGTCATTTAATTATGTCTGTGTTTTTGTGATTTGGTGGATTATACAGCCTACAGGATTTTCTTGGCAAAGATATTGGAGTGGTTTGCCATTTCCTTCTCTAGTGACTAGTTCAAGGTCGTATACCTAATAAGTGTCTGAAGCTGGATTCAAACTAAGATTTTCCTCATTTTTGGCGCAAAACTTCACTGAGCTGTTTAACTGCTTTACAATATCTATTCTATATTTATTTTACATTAAATTCTATATTTATTTATTCTTAAAAATAGCTATGTTATATTTCTATTTCATATTAAACATATATGTTCTATATAGATTTCATATTAAAACAGATGTGTTTTATGTGGCATATTAAATATGTTCTGTGTCTATTTCATATTAAAAATAGATGTTCTTTATTTCATATTAAATAGGTATTTTCTATTTCATATTAAAATAGATGTGTTCTATATCTATTTCATCTTAAAATAGATAAGTTCTATATCTGTTACATATTAAAATAGATATGTTCTGTGTTTCTGTGTTTCATATTAAAATAGATATGTTCTATGTGTATTTCATATTAAAATAGATATGTTCTGTATCCATTTCATATTAAAATAAATATGTTCTGGATCTATTTTAGCAACAAAGCCTCTTAGGCTATTCTTTTGGGTAAAATAAAGAGTTGCAGCATCTATTTTACATCTCTCTATTTTACCCTAAAGAATAGCCTAAGAGGCTTTGTTGCTAAAATTAAAGCAAACAATATCTATAGTACTCAGTACTTCTCTCATCTATCAGAAACCCTGTTAAAGAAAATTGGGTTGTTCTGTCATGACTTATTCTCCTGGAAGCCATTTTAGCATTTTGCTGTTACTTCTTCCATTTCTAGAGATTCACTAATTGCCCCTTTAACAATATGGGGATAGGGATAGGGACAGATCCATTTTTTCCAGAAATTGAAATCAAGCTCATTGGCCTATAGTTTGCATGATTTTATTCTTTCTTCATGAGGACAACATTTATCCTTTGCAGCATCTCTTCTGGTCCCTATAGTCTTCTGAATATCACTAACAGTGATTCAACAATTATATCTAGTAGTTCTTGAAGTATTTTGGGATGGAATTCATCTGTACCTTGTACATGAACTAATAAGTAACAACCAGCTGCTCTCTTATCATATACCTATAATTTTCTGTTATCAACTCCCTTTTAGTTATTTTCCTTCTGTCCTTTGTTGCCCAAAGACTCTTTCCTTTTGGTAGGGGAAAAAAGGAAGTAAAATGATAATAAAGTTGTATCTATACACTAGGGAGAAGTCAAATTCTGTTTTTTCCCTCATCATAGATAAAAGGAAAACATGTACCCAAACAAAAGCCTCATTTGTTAAGTTTTTCATGTCCTTTGGAGGAACTTTAGGGGTATAGGAAGAATTGTAGAATTTTATAGTTAGAAAAAAAACCCTAAGAGCTGTAATTCATATCTGAGTGGGAATCTCCTCTATCACATTCCTGACAAGAGGTTATTCAGTCTCTCACATAATGGAAACACCTCCATTAATGGGAAACCCACTATCTCCTGAGAGAGTTCTTTCTACTAAATTCCAGATTCAGGGAGCTCTAATGCCTTGTCCTAGGATCCATTTAATACAGCCACCTTTGTTTTACTGATAAAGGAATCTGAGATTCAGAAATATGAAAAATTATTTGCCCAAAGTCACAAAGCCTGTCGGTGATAGGGGTAGTGTTAATACTGGGATCTACTTAATAGTATTCTTTACACATTTAGAGCTTTGATGCTCTCATGTGGAATCTGTTATTAGTGTCTCCAGTGCTGGGAGCTGCCACACCTTCCATCCAGAACTCTGGCAGTAGAGTTTCACAAGAAATCGTTAATACCCGACAGCAGCATGCAAACAAACTCCCTGCTCCATTTATTTCACAAGACTCCAGATTTAATTAGGTTTTCCAGTTTTCCGCTTGTCCTGGGCCAATCACTCCTTAAAACAGTGGAGAATTCATTTGCACCTGCTGTCAGAAAGGGCTCTCCCCAGTTAGAAAAATAATTAAGCCATCATCACACATCAGGAGTAATGAATCACCATTTTTCATTCAGTTCGCAGGTCGTTTGTTTTCTTCTGCACTGGCAAAGAAGGTGCAAACTAAATTTGAGCAACTGCCAAGTAGATCCTGCTTCCTTTTCCTCTCCTTTCTCCCTCCCCTTTCATCCCCCTCTAAACACCACCTCTTTTTGTTCTTGATTAGAAATAATAGCCCTGGCTATCATATAAATACCGTGTAAGTAGAATTCTAGATTTCTTCCCAGGAAATCTCCTTTTCTTCTATATCTTTCCAATTTCTGGGTAGAAAAGCCTCTGAAATTCTCCAAGGTCCTGATTATTTGGAGTCTTTCATTTCAGTTTGGATATCATCCTGATGTGCACATTGATGGGGGTTGATTATATCACTTTCCCATAAGTTTTCTACTTCAGAGGTGAAGATTTGTAAGTATTATTGGGGAAGGAAGTGAACACAGGTAACATAATGCAATGTAAAAAGCATTAGATTTGAAATCAGATGACTTCAGATTAAATCCTACCACTACCACTCAATAATTGTAAATTAATTGGGCAAGTTATCTTCTTTCAATAGTAGTTTACTCATCTATAAAACAAAGTGTAGGGGAAGGAGTGAGCTAGACTAAATGACCTCTAAAGGCACTCCAGCTCTAAATCTAAGAATTATGGTTCCAGTTTGGCTGGAATGGAAGATTTGTATAAAATAGATCTTTTTTTTTCCTTCAGAATTCTCACTCTCCATGATTCATGATCTTTTAGCCCTCATCAACTGCTCCCACAATTGCCTAGAGTACCCAGCAAACACATAAACACACAGGGCCTAAATAAAAGTCTTGCTGGAAGATCTGTCCGTAACTCATGTTCCTTCCTCCCAACACACATGCACACATTTCAGAACTGGCAGTTTACTGATATCAGACCTCAAAAGCAGCCTGCAGTTATCACGTCCAGGGTAGTCATTACCTTGTGCCTCCTCTAACTGTCGTCCTTTGTTATTAATGCCTTATGTTTAAAAAAAAAAAAAAAAAAAAAAAAAAAAGGAAGGAAGGAAGGAAGGAAAATTTTCTATCTTTTTACTCTTCTCTCCTTACTCCCATATGGTGAAAAACAAGGGCCTTAGATAACAGAGATAAGACTTGCCTTTCTCTTTGTCCAGCAGCAAAGAGCAGTGACACCATCTAGAGGCAATACTTAAAAGTCTGAAAATTGGGTCTTGGATGAAGGGGAAATGTTTTCCTAAGGAAGTTTCTCTGAATATGAAGAGTCCCTTTTCAATTTTCTGACACTGTTTTGGAATCTATTTATACTGTTTCAGAGAGCTCCATTAACTTTTAGACCATATCTCATCTCTGCAGAAAGTCTATAGGAAATGTTGCCTCATGAGAATACTGACCAACTATGTGACCCTGGACAGTCACTTGCCTCAATTTCCTCACATGTAAAATGTGATAATAATGAGATAATATCTGTAAAGTGCTTAGCACCATATCTGGCACAAAGTAGTCATTTTGTAAGTATTCACTATTATTGTTAGTATTATTTTTATCAACCAACATTAGGAAGATATTAGTAGGAATAAAATTGTCTATTTTTCCTTTTGGGTTAGTGTCAACTTTTTTGTTGCTGTTGTCTTGTCATTGTTTGAAAGAGATAACAAAAAAAGGTTTGTTTTATGTTTTAGAGCATATAAAAATCAGAATGTAGGTATATTTCATAAAAATCTTTAAAAATTTAAATCTCATGTGAGTCCTGTTCTGAATATATCTCTTAGACAATATAGTTAATATAGCTTTAAGAGGAAAATAGAATTGATAGAAAAGCAGTTTGTATAAGCAGTTTTGAAGTGACAATTGAGAAATGTCTGACAGAAGCACTTTTCCCTAAGGAGTTAGGGAAAAAATACATGTTCTATCTGTGACCTATGAGGATTCATTGTAAATATGTAGAGAATATAGAGAAGGAGTTGATGGGAATGTTCTTCCTCATCGGCTCTGTTATAGTAGGTTGCAAATAAACCTTTTAAAGAAGAGTCTGTGAAGAATTCATAAAAATAGTGTATTTTGAAAAGATTGTATCTTGTGATTATTAAAGAGAGAACAGCAACAACCACAAAAAGGACTAATTTAGCATTTATACTAAGAGACTAAACTTAATTTTCATCTTGTGGAGAGACAGAGGTATAGTAGATAGAGAGCTAGTCTCCATTTCAGAAAGACTTGGGGGAAAGCATTGCTTTCATACTTGGGAACTTCAACATACATATTGATGTTCCCTCAAGCATTCTAATTTCCTAGTTCCTCAACTTACTCATCTCCCATCACCTCCTTTTCCACCTGGAATAGCTAGTGTGTGCAGTGAATAGAGTAGCAAGCCTGAAATCAGGAATATTCACCTCCCTGAGTTCAAATTTAACTTTAGACACTCACTAGCTGAATCCCTAAGCAAGTAATTTAATCCTGTTTGCCCTCAGTTTTATTATCTGTAAAAGGAGCTGAAGAAGAAAACAGCAAACCATTTTAATATCTCACAAAGAGAGATATGAGTAAAATGATTGAACAACAAAAATTTCTTTACCCCACCCCAGTTACACACAAAGATGGTAACTCCTTTAATCTTGCTATCACTCACAAATGTACCACTTTCTCATGCTACAAGAGATACCAAGATAATTAAAAGTATGGTTCCTATTCCCATTCAGCTTCAAAATCAGGGACAAAATGACTCCCCTGACATTGAGCAGAAATTCTAGTCAAAAATTTACACCTGACTCTCTTTTAGGAAAACCTTAGAAAATAATACTTCTTGAGTAGGCACCCAAGCTAATTAGGGTTTTTCTGCCTAAGGAAGATACTACAAATTGTATCCTGAACAAAATAATATGTATATTTTTGAGGGGAATTAAATTGCTGGGCTCAGTCCAGCCATTGTCTGGTAACTTGCTGTTTTAACAGCCACTGTCTTGTAACTTCCTATTTTAACTAATTCTTCTTCACTAGATTCTCAGCTTTATTTTTTTCTGCTGAAGGAGGTTAACTCCTAGAAATTGTATATTTTGGGGCAAAACTTTGGTTAGCACACTAATATTACTGGTTGGGGTTTCAGACATTTGTTTCATTCTTGTCTGATATTTTATCTACTCTACAATATACCCAATACTAGAGAAACATTGTATCAAAACTAACACTTTTTACAAGAATGAAGATGTTTATGCATTTGTTAAATTTGCATCAATAATAATTTTATTCTCTACTTCTTACTAATTTCTTATTATGTTCCTAAGGCTTAGGATAATTGAGCGAGTAGAGAGGGGTATGCAGAGATTATACAGTCATAGTTAGGGTAATAATAGCAGCTGTCTTATAGAGTTGTGATGATCTTATGAGATAATATAGGTAAAGTGCACTATGACATTTGTTAGCAATTATTATTACTATACTGCCATTAGTATAGCATTTTCTTGTGCTGGAATTTTGGTGCACATGATTTTTCAATTATAGGTTTAGGAAAAAAGTTAAACTTTTCACAAATTCCAAATTTTTACCTGCTCTGTGCATATTGTTCTCTGAGGATCAATTACCATATTGTGACTACTTAAAAGAACAAAATTAAAATATAAGGAATTGATATGGTTTTTCAAGATACAGCATAATCTCCATAGTTTATATATTTTGGGAAGAAGTTCCTTGTAAAAGTAAAGATAGAATATCTTTCTCCCTTTCCCATCATGAAAGCTACAAATGAATTTCTTCCTGTGCCCACCCTCTGAGATTCTGCTCAATTTCATGCCCAATATTACAGCTAAAATTTCTACTGAACCACCATGACTTTAGGGGAAAAAAAGTCTCCATGACTGACTATCCCCAAACTCTCAATGACATTAAAATGCAAAACACCAACTTTTGTGGGTGGTAAGTCAAAAGGTCAGAAAAAACAAAAGTTAATAGTTTAGTAAGAATCATGCCAGGGTCCATGTGAGATCATCTTCTGGATTACTCTCATTCACAAAATGCCTTCAACTACTCGTTAGGAAATGCCAAGCTCAAACATATTTGGTCAAATCTAAAATCACAAAATTTCAGAATCAGAAGGACTTTAGCAATCATCTCATACAACCCAATCTTTGCACAGATACAAAGACTGCCATTTTTATATTACTGAGAAGTGAAATAATTTGCCAAAATCTATCTTCTGACTTCTTGTTTGTTAATGACATAGGCAGAACTAAAACCTAGTTGTCCTGGCTTTCATTCTGTTATCTTTACAAAGCATCATATATGAAACTGTGAACACTGCTTGATTTAAAGTGCATATGAAATTTAACATGGTAATACACAAATTTCCCTGTTTGTGTCCCCTTCTGTTTTCTTGTTTTATTATGAATGTGCTTCATATTTTGTTGATAATAATTTTTGTATCTCTATCATGGCATGCTAGTTCATCTAGAATTGCCCAAATAGAGGCCCTCCCTTGATAAATAAAAGTAACATTCAAAACTTAGAGTAACTTTGTGCTTCAGTGAATAGAGATCTGAGACTAGAGTCAGTCAGACCTGAGTTCAGATGTGGTCTCAGATACTAATTGTGTGACTCTTCATCTTTCTTTGCCTCAGTTTTCTCACCTGTAAAGTGAGTATAATAATAGCATATACAATAAGAAGATTTTTTAAAGTGCTTAGTCCAGTATTTGACGCATAGTTACTACTAGATAAACACAAACCATTATTATTATTAAGCAAACAAACCAATACATTGGCTATTCATGTGTTGTCTCATTCTACACTTCTAATATATCATCTCCTAGCCATATAAAACTAGAGAAAGAGCTAACTTTGGAATTTGGAAGACTAGAGTTAAAACACCACTTCTGGTAAATACTGGTTGTGTTACCCTTGGGAAATCATCTAACCTCTCAGTACCCCAGGAAACTCTCTAAGTCTATAAGATGCAACATATTTGCTGATCTAGTTTGAGAGAGCGACTGTTTTCACCAAAAAGTCCCTCAAATCAGTGGAATCATATAGGTACAAAACAAAACAACAAAAAATCCAATAAAACTTTCCAAAAAACACTTGAATAATAATGTAAAAACTATAAAAACTCAGCCTTTCTTTCTATTCTTTCCTTTCCCTGCTGCAGTTTTCACAGTGAGAAATTATCTCTCTACTATTCTTTCTATCCATTTCCTCATCCTTTTATTATTTTCATCCAGTATATTTTGGACTCTATTCATTTTTAAAATATTACTATATTTTAAAATTCTGAAGTTATATACCAAATAAAATGAACATTTCTATATGTAAAGGATAATATAAGAAGAGAATTGTACATCAAACTACATAGTTATATTAAGTACAATTTGTTTTTATTTTGAATATTTAATAAATTCAGTCTCTTAACTTTCAAAGCTTTTCTATTTGTCTATGATTTTCTGGCTTCCTTCTATTTTGTTTATTTTTATTTGTTTATTTTATTTTTTATTTTTTGCTGAGGCAATTGGGATTGACTTGCTCAGGATCACACAGCTAGAAAGTGTTAAGTGTCTGAGACTAGATTTGCACTCAGGTCCTCCTGACTTCAAAACTGGTGCTCTATCCACTATACCACCTACCTGCCCCTATTTTGTTTATTTTTTTTTAAAGTTGCTTCAATGATTTTTTTCTTTTTTCCCCCTACTCTACCAACATTTTCTCTCTCTTTCTCAACCTATCACCTATCTCACCTATTTTTCTTCATTTGTGAAAAACAAAAACAAAAAGAAAGTCCATGAAATAAGTATGCATGTTCAAGCAAAATAAATACTTATAATTGTCCAAAAACATAAATCTCATTCTGCATCTTAGGACCATCACTTTTTTGTTATAATGTAGAAAATATTTTCCCTCAACAATTCTTTGTAAACATTCTAAGTCGTTGCTTTGCTGAGTTATTCTTTCAGTCTTTTTTTCTATATAACAATTTTCCTTAAATTTCTTTATATTTTTTTTCTTGTATTGGGTGTTTAGTGATAAGGTATACTATGTATAAAAAACTTTTGTGTTCCAGGGAATAATAGAGACAACACTTTAACAGATAAACAGTAATAATACATTTATGAAACCTCTACTATATATATCATGCTGATACTAAAAGCTGGGAGTTCAAAACTTTTGTTTTCCTTAGCTAAGTTACTTTACCATAATTAATCCTTACTTCTTTTTTGTTTACCAAGTTACCTTACTTTCATGGACTGAAGGAAGCATCATATAATACATAAATTGGATCAAAAGAAATGGTGTTGATGTTTATTAGCCCTGTTATGAGAACCTAATTCATTGATTCCAAAAAAAAAAAAAAAGGGAAAAATTCTAATTTCCTCTATGAAGATTGGTTCTGATTCCCCTCTATAACCCTTTATCCACCTTCTCCTACCCCTCCTACCACCCTATTTTCTGAACAGGGAATTATCACATTCTAACAGATGCTAGAAACAGATGCCTAATGGAGACCCATCTGTCACTTTTCAAAGGGAAAAATATATATACTCAAAATCAGTTGGTCTTTAATTTGATTAATTGGCATTGATACTAAGCTTAACATTTTTATGGACAGGAGTGCGTGCGTTAGAAAGGAGTAATTCAATCTTATCTCCCTTGAGGATTACAGATTCATTCATTCCTCAAGGAATTGAAGTCCCCCCAATTAATTGGTAAGTTTTGATTCAAATGACCTTTCCTTAAGGTATAATGCAAATTTTACATGCACTATAGTAAGAGGCAATGTTATGTAATGAGCAAGAAAGCTCTCACTTTCAGTCAGTAAGACCTAGGCTCATAGCTTCATAGTTTGCCTTTGACATACACCAGTTATCTGACCTTTCAATGCCCTACGCAATAGCCCAAGTTTGCCCAAGAGTTTCCTAACAATAGTGAAAATTTAAGTGGGACTAAACTTGAAAAGTAATTACATTATGAAATTACAGAATAATTCCACTAATTAGTAGAAAACCAATAATTACATTATGAAATTACAGAATAATTCCACTAATTAGTAGAAAACCAATCTAAATTCTTCAGAAATCTTAGTTATAAACAATTTATAGCATTTTTATTTTGCTCAAATCTTGAATCTACTCTTCACAAAGTGTTTCTAAGTAGAACTCCAGTAGACTCTAGCCTAAGATTAGGCTTGGTTGTAATTAGCAGCTCCCTTTATATTCAATTAATATGCTGAAGTCCTTTAAATGATTCCACTTCAAAAAAGGTTAAACAAGTTCATTGATCTCATGTTTACACTATCTGTTTCCTCAGTACAGCTTTTTTCTTTTAATAATTTAAAGACAAAGCAGTTCAAAGTAAATGATTATAAATTTTGAAATAGTAGAATTAAATCATGAAATTCTACCATCTCTTTATTTCAAACCATTATATAGATTAATTTTTAAAATGAGAATATATCTAAGGTCCTCTGTAAATTTTAAAACACTATAAATCTTGTTCCTGTTGCTCAGAAAAATGAAAGCTCCTTGAGGGCTAGGACAAAGACAAGAAGAGAATTTTATCCCTGCCATCACTGGGATAAAACACACACACATATATATATATAGGCCTATATGTGTATATTTATGGATTATAATATCCCAACTACATTAGAGTAAGAAACTTTAACTAAGCTTGACCCTTGGCTAAGGGGAAGAACTCTGGAATTATATCCCTAAATTTGACTAATTTTTAATCCTATCTTCCTGTTTTTTTTCTCTAGAGGCTGTCACTGCTTAGAGGGAAGTATATGTTCTAAATATACAAAAAAACCAATGTATCCAAAATTGAGGGTTTTAAAAATATTAACATTAAAAAATAAATATTAACATTCATTAAAAGCCTGATACTCTGCTAAGTTGATCTCTATGCTCTATTACAGTTTTAATATTCTGTAATTCTATGATATCGTGGGGAATTATCAATCAGTGAAGATAATGAAAATCACTTTGGTTTAGTGTATAGAAAACTGGTGTTAGTCATGAAGACCATGGTCCATGTTCTGTGCCTGCTACATAATGGCTATGTAACCTTGCACAAGTTACTTAAAAACTCTATTCCCCAGTCAAGTCTCTAAGATGAGTTTCAAAAAGATGCTTACCTACATTTGGTATTGATAAAATAACTATTGAGGTGACGATGAAGTTCCTTGAAAAATAAGAAATGATATTTTATATGCTTTTGCAAAAGCAACCAATCTGCAACATCATCAGCAAAACAGTCATCAAAAGATTGCTTATTAATTATGTTACTGTATGGTGATACTTGTTCAGAAAGTTTGCAGTGGGTCTCCCATTGATAACAGTTTCAAACCCTTCAAGAAAGATCAGAACTTGCTTCTTTCCTGGAAACTGAATCCCAATGTTCAGTGGGAACTGAATTAAAGCTTCTCTGTAATTTTGGCAAGGTCAGTACTACTATGAAGACAACAATAGTTAGACCTATAATTATACCACAAAGTTAGAAGTATAATAACAGTTCTTCTGCAGAAGACATATTTCATTGTTTGCCTTAAACCAGAGTCTTGGACCTCGTTATTTGGGTAATATAGTTAGGATTACATTTAGTTCTAGTCAATTAAGTTTAGTATCTGCTATGGGAGAGGTAACTCAATGTGGTTTATTTGGCTGAGGCTGACTTGGGAGCTAAAAATTCCTGAATTCAACTTTTTGTCTTTGACAGTGTAGTCATTGAGGCAGGGACTCTTTTTCCCCCTTTTTTCTCTCTCCCATCTCTCCCTGCATTCATTCTTCTTTCCCTCTTTTCTTCTGTCTCTGCCTCCCTACCTCTTTCCCTCCTTTCCTCTCTTCCTTCTTCTCTTTCTTCCTTCCTTCCTTTTCTTGAATTTCCCATCTTTAACATAGTGTCTGGCACATAGCAGACACTTAAGAAATGCTGTTTGTTGATTCATTAATTCATCATGGGCAAATAACTTATCCTTTCAATAATTCAGGCAAATCTCTAATAATATTATATTTATAGGCAAGTTGCCAACATATCAGTAGGGGAAGCTTTTCCACAGGTTTCCCACATGTGTAAAATCATAGGTCTTTGGACCTTCTCCTTGATCCCCTCCAAAAAAAAAAATTCATCATTTTCCATTGCCTAGAATATAATACTGATGAGGCTAAGATCAAATTTTATTTTTTAAAACAATATTTTATTGGTAGTATCTTTTTATATAAAGCTAAGTGATGCAGTGGATAAAGTTCTGGGCTGGAAGAAAACTCATTTTCTTTTTATTTTTTATTATAACTTTTTATTTATGGGTAATGGGCATGGATAATTTTATAGCATTGACAATTGTAAGACCTTTTGTTTCAATTTTTCCCCTCTTTCCCCCCATCCTCTCCCCCAGATGGCAGGTTGACCAATACATGTTTAAAGCATAAATTAAATACAATATTAGAATACATGTCCAAACAGTTATTTTGCTGTACAAAAAGAATCGGACTTTGAAGTAGTGTACAATTAGCCTGTGAAGGAAATAAAGAATGCAGATGGACTAAAATAGAGGGATTGGGAATTCTATGTAGTGGTTCATAGATAGTCATCTCCCGGAGTTCTTTCACTGGGTGTAGCTAGTTCAATTCATTACTGCTCTAATGGAACTGATTTAGTTCATCTCATTGTTGAAGATGGCCATGTCCATCAGAATTGATCATCATATAGTATTGTTGTTGAAGTATATAATGATCTCCTGGTCCTGCTCATTTCACTCAGAATCAGTTCATGTAAGTCTCTCCAAGCCTTTCTGAGATCATCCTGTGGTCATTTCTTACAGAATAGTAATATTCCATAATTTTCATATGCCACAATTTATTCAGCCATTCTCCACTTGATGGGCATCCACTCAGTTTCCAGTTTCTGGGCACTACAAAGAGGGCTGACACAAACATTCTTGCACATACAGGCCCCTTTCCCTTCTTTAAAATATCTTTGGGATATAAGCCCAGTAGTAACACTGCTGGATCAAAGGGTATGCACAGTTTGATAACTTTATGAGCATAGCTCCAGATTACTCTCCTTCTGAAGAGCTGGATGTATTCACAATTCCACCAACAATGTATCAGTGTCCCAGTTTTCCCACATCCCCTCCAGTATTCTGCATTATCTTTTCCTGTCATTCTAGCCAATCTGACAGGTGTATAGTGGTATCTCAGAGTTGTCTTAATTTGTATTTCTCTCATTAATAATGACTTGAAACATCTTTTTCATATGGCTAGAAATAGTTTCAATTTCTTCATCTGAGAATTGTCTGTTCATATCCTTTGACCATTTATCAATTGGAGAATGACTTGATTTCTTATAAATTAGAGTCAATTCTCTATATATTTTGGAAATAAGGCCTTTATTAGAACCTTTGACTGGAAAAACATTTTCCAAGTTTATTGCTACCCTTCTAATCTTATCTGCATTAGTTTTGTTTGTACAAAAACTTTTTAATTTGATATAATCAAAATTTTCTATTTTGTGATCAATAATGATCTCTAGTTCATCTTTGATCATAAATTCTTTCCACTTCTACAGGTCTGAGAGATAAACTATCCTAAATTCTTCTAATTTATTTATAATCCCATTCTTTATACCTAGGTCATTTTGACCTTATCTTGGTGTATGGTGTTAAATGTGGGCCAATGCCTAATAAAACTCATTTTCTTGAGTTCAATTTCAGCCTTACATAATTACTTTATGTGTGACCCTGAACAAGTCACAACCCTGTTTGCCTCCATTTCCTTTTCTGCAAAAGAAGCTGGATAAGGAAATGGCAAATCACTCCAGCATCTTTGCCAAGAAAACCTCAAATAGGGTCATACAAAGTCAGACATTACTGAAATAAGTGAACAGCAACAAAAATTATTTCCCCTTCTCTAAAAGAATCTGCCCTTTTAGCAAAGAATAGTTAAACAAAACAAATAATTATAGTGGCCAACTCTTAAGAATATGGCTTATTCCACATCTGTAGTCTAGACCTCTCTGCTGAATAAAAGGACACGTATCATTAGTCCTCCAAAGTTTTGGCTGATCATCAAATTGATAAAAATTCTGATGCCTGTGGTGTTATATTCTTTTACATTACTGTATTAATTATGTAAATTTTCTCCTATTTTTTACTTGCTTCTCTTTCCACCACTTTATATAATTCCTCCATAGGTTTGATTTTCATCATTTAACACATCTTTAGGCATCAGTGATTTTATAAGTATGAGTAGGCCTTGGATTGATGTAGATGACAGCCTCTTGGTGATTTACTAGATGGCCTTTGAAAGTTGCAAGGACCAAAAAAATTCATCATTCTGTGCCTAATATGGTGATAAGTTTTCCTGAATTTAGCTAGGCCATTCTTCAGATAACTGATGACATCAGTAGGCTCATACTTCAGTGACTTTATAGCTTGGTAATAGGATCTGCCATAGCTTGTGACCTGCTGTTATGGCCTTTGAAAACCCAGGGTCATTTCTATGTAATAATGAGGTCACTGGAGGACTGGAGTAGAGGTTGTTTTTCCTCTATGTTCTATGATTTTTAAAACAGCCCCTCTGACCTTAGTCAGCTATCTCTGAAATGTGTATGACAAAGAAACTATGGGAATGTGGACAGTTTAGCATAAATTCATTACCATTAATAATAGCAACTCATATTTATGTAATGCTCAGTTGGCCTTTAGGAAGATCAGGGTTTGGGTTCTGCTTCTGACATATATAGGAAATGTGAGTATAAGAGAATCACTTAACCTTTCAGTGCCTTTGGCAATCTTTTAAGACTAAATTACAGAGAAGCCACTAGTTTTTATCAGTGAAGAGATTTTTTTTTTATTTTTTTATGTTTAGCATTTGATTTTTGAAATATATACATATATAGTTTTCAACATTCACTCTTCCAAAACTTTGTGTTCTAATTTTTTCTCCTTTTAGTGAAAGGAGTTCATATGCCCATTGTTCTCTAAAATAATGAAATCCCAAGTCTGGATACAAAAAAAATTAGCAGTTACTATAAATTTTAGGATTTACAAAAAAATTTTCTCTGAATAACCCTCTGAAGTCAGGAAATGCAAAAATACATATTTTTCTAAACAGATTTTATAAACAAGATACTTAGGTTCACACATGAGTTAAATTGTGTAAATATCAGGACAGAAGAGAAAGTAGAAGTGATATAAGACACAAAGGAATAATCCTATGTCCTAGAAGTCATCTTGCAGTAAAGGATTCAGATTGAAGCCAACTCATAACATGTACCTCCTCAAGAACTGAGGAAAGTTCCAAGAAAAACTCTCTAATTTCTCCTCCTTGTGCCTGTCAGTGAACAGATATTATAATATCCCAGACTACTTCTTTTTCCAAACATTTCTGGTAATTTATTCTCAACCACTAAAAGGCCAGGAGTTTGTTGTTTAGTAATTTTCAACTGTGTTTGACTTTTCATGACCCAATTTTGGATTTTCCTGGCAAAGATACTTGCCTGGTTTGCCATTTTCTTGTCTGAAACTGAGGTGAAAAGTATTAACTGAATATTCAGGGTCACACAGCTAGTAAATGTCTTGGGGCATCTTTGAACTCAGGTCTTCCTGACTCCAGACCCTGCATTTTATTCATTGTTCCATCTAGCTGCCCCAAAATATAAGTATAAATTACAGCAAAGCATGAAATTTCTGCCTAAATTTTAGGAATTTTCCTACCTGGGTCTTAGAGTGCTCTTGACGGTATTCTTAACTTTTTTGTTTACTACAAATTCCCTAAAGTAGTGGAGGAGGGAAGAATGAGGATTTTATTGCACATTTTAATAGCTTAAAACTTTTGTTATGCCCCCCTCTCCCTGTATATTGTTTCTAGGATTGAAACAGACTATTTATTATAATGAAGTGTTACAATAAGGTTATGTGTTAAGAATTAAAAGAGGTATTAAAGATCATTTAGTTCTGTTCTTTTATTTTACAGATGAAGATATGAAATCCCAGAGAAGTTAGGTTAATTACCCAATATCATATGTTCAGTGCATGCCAGAGTAAAGATTTAAACTTAGTTGCTTTGACTCTAAACCAGCATTTTCTCCACTGTGTCATGTAGGAGAATAATTGGAATTAAAACTGGAGAGACCTCAGATCCCTAGTCCAAATGCCTCACTCCACCAAGCAGTGAATCCACGACTCAAACCTAAGTTTTTTTTGGCTAGTTTAAAGTTTCTAGCATCATTTTATATCATAGACTTTATGCCACCATATGTTTTCTATTTATTTTTCAGACAGAAACATATATATATATATATACATATATAAAGCACATAAATAAACATGAACACATATGTTTATCATATATTTTATGTGATGAGAAGATATACATTCACACACATGTGTGTGTTCACAGATATGCACACATTTAGATAGATAGATAGATGATCAATAGCTGGTTAGATAGATGGATGGATGGATGGATGTTCTGGCAGGGAGATTCAGCTGGGGCCTGTATATTCTCAGATGATTCAGTGTTATTAATTCTTCAAATAAGTTTAAGAAGGCACAAAAATTAAAGCAAAATCACTAGGGGCTGGTCTCATCAAGGACAGTTTCATGGAAGATTCGATGCTGAATTTGGCTTTAAAAAAATATATGCAATATAAATATAATAAATTCTCTCATATATATATATATATATATATATATATATATATATATAATCTAAAGATCTAAATGTCCTCTTCCTGTCTGTCTGTCTTAGTGTATTTATTTTGAATTGTGTGCTAATTGGAGACAATTCCAGGACAGCATTATAATCAATTAAAGCCTTTTATGGTAATAATGATGGTAGTAGTAGTCCTGGTCAGGGAATTTCTATATCCTTTTGTGGACGGGCTATACCTATGCCCAGCATTAAATAAGATCCCTCTCCTAATATGTGGGTCAGGCTAGGAGCTCCCTGGCTAGACTGACAGCAACTTGCTAAAGTGTGCTTAAGTCTCAGGGTCTTCTCTGCATTGCAGAGACTGTCTGATTTGCCACTGCAGTGGTCCTGATCTGAACAAACTTCAGTGTGATTTGTTGCAGGAAGAGAAGAATTGTTTGAATCTACACTGCTAACACTGGAGATGTGGCAGGTTTCTGGCTGTCTTTGTTTATTGCCAGCTTTTGTTTTTAGTTATTTCCACCCTGCTACCTGGAGGCCTCTGGACCCGGGAGCTGTTCTGTTCATATTTATAATGACTAATCAGTGCCCAGTGGACATTTTTGCTCAGTAGAAGTGTCGGCCAGCAGATGAGATTTTACAAGCTGTCTCAGAATAATATATACATAGATTTCTGTCTGGGAGCAAAAGTCATGAAATGAATTGAGAATTAATATTCTTAGGGTTATGCTCACCTGCTTTAATAATTCAGTAGGAGTCAACAAATATTGTTAAGCACCTAGTATATATAAAAGACTATTCCAGGTGCTAAAGATATGAAGATATCAGTATATGCCCTCAAGAAACTTAAAATCTTTTTCTTTTATTCTTTCCTTTCATTTATTTTCTTAATGATTATGTCACTCTTTTCTCCTCCAAAATAAGGCTATAGGACAATGTGGATTGAAGTGGACCCAAGTTGTTGGTATATATATTGGTTGGGGAATGGAACAGGAGGATATGCGAGAGAAAAATGTTCCCTCAGGCTTAAGACATTTTCATTTTCTTCTACTTCCTTTGTAGGGACTTGTGGCAGTGACAGAGGAATACTCTGTAATATGACTGTGGGTCCGGTTATCTTGCTTGTTCTTTACAGCCAGCAAGATTGGGACAGGGAAGGGAAGGGGGAGGAGCCATTATTTTTATTAAGATTATAATATTATATAGAATCAGAGTAGCAGAATGTAGATGGAGAGCTGGCCTTGAGGTGCCAAAAAAGACTGGGATCAAGTTTTGCCTCTACATATGCTGGCTGTGTGACTTTGGGAAAAATCACTTATACTCCAGTGCTTTAGAGGCACTCTCTAAGATTCTACATTGTAGGAAGGACTCAGATCTGCTTGGTTTCTCATTAGGAGCTCCCCAAACTGATGAAATTGCAGGTCTAGACCCTATTCCAATGGAACTATAGAATATAGGGACTTGAAAGAAACTTAGATATTTTACAGGACATTGGAGGGCAGCTTGGAATTATTGATTTCTGTCCTTTGATGCCCTGGAATAAAAAGGAGGTTTAGGCTTGCAATCAGGTATTGGAAAAAAAAAAAAAGATACATGAGAAAGCATGAAGCTGTTACTTTCATTATTTTTCTTTCTAGAAATTAGACAAATTTCACAGTTAGCCTCTGAACCTTCAGACTAGTACCTTTCAGTCTTTAGTTCCTTGTTTCCAGGAGAGGGAGATTGAGTTAGAATATGGTAATATCTGTGTTGGGAAAACTTCATTTGCTAATTTATTATGATCAGGAAGAGACATAAAGCTATGAATGGGGAAAGGATGCTCTGCCTTTGAAATGTCTTGCCACTAGGTGGCAGTGGCTTACTATCCATGAAAATAAGCCATTTACACACACACACACACACACACACACACATACACACACACACACACACACACACGAGATAGATGGAAGTCGTCTACTTTAATCCACCTGTTTTTACAGATAAGGAAATTAAGATCTTTTCAAATGATTTACTCAAGATTACATGGACAGTGGCAGTCCATATCGCCTGTTTTCTTACTCAACTAGTTATAGGCTTGTCACTAAGATTATTGATTCAGTAGATATAGACTGATATGCATGAGAATCTCACTGAAAGAAAAATAAGGGATGGCTGATGACCTAGTGATATAATGGGCAGACTGCTGGGTTTAGAATCAGGAAGTTCAGAATTCAAATCATTCCTCAGACAAAGCTTTGTGACCTTGAACACATCAACCAGTCTCTTTCATCCTCAGTTTTTTCTGGGGTAAAATCAGGATAATAATAATATCTACCTCAGAGAGTTGCAGCAAAGATCGAATAACATTATATATTTAAAGTACTTTGAGAATCCTTGAGTACTACATAAATGCCAATTATTATTATCTGCACTAATGGCAGCAGTATTTCATGGATTAGCACATGATAATTTGATGGATCTTTGATATTATGAACTTGACTATTTCCTCCAGGAATTCTATACTTTCTCATATTCTCTTCTAAGTTCTCCATATCAGTTATTTTACAAGCAATTATTAAGCACCTGCTATGTGTCAGAAACTGTGTTGAGGCTATAAAGACAAAAATGAAAATCTCTATTCTCCATGAACTTAACTTAATGGAGGAGCTGACATGTAAGTATATATTAGCATATACAAAACACACATTCAGGTAGATATGCGAAATGCATTTTTAGAATATACAAGGTAATTTTGGAGGGTAAGGGAACAAAGGTTTATGAGGAACCTTCTAGATATGAAGCACAATGCTTTTACTCATTTAATCTTCACAATATCCCTGGGAGGAGGTTCTATTGACCCAATTTTATAGTTGAAACAGACAGACATTTTCAGTCAGGTCTTCCTGCATCTAAAGCTCACTGTATCCACTGGACCATCTAGCTCTTATATAGTAGTATTGAGAGGAACAAGAAAAGCCTATGTGCAAAGAACTTGAGCTGTTAAGAAAACTGAAGGGTCTCCCCAAAGTTCTGTCCTGGTCCGATTTTCTCCCTAAAAGTTTCACTTGGAGATCTCCTCTACTACAATGAATTTAGTTGTCTTCTCTATACAGGTGACTTGTATATTGGACACCTCTCTCAGGATGTCTTATAGACATCTAATAAGCATACTAAGCACTTATATAACTCTTACCACGTGTGAGGCACTGTATTAAGTGCTTTACAAATATTTCCTTCTTTAATCCTCATAAAAGACTTGGTAGATAGATGCTATTACTGTCATTATTTTGTAGTTGAGGAAATTTAAATGACTAACCTAACCCAGGATCCCACAAATATGAAATGTCTGAGGTTGGATTTGAACTCAAATTTTCCTGACTTTAGGTCAAATGCTCTATGCATTGAATCACCTTTGGATATCTTAGACTGAACATGTTTAAAACTGAACTTATTAACATTCCCCCAAAATTATCTACTTTCTAGTTTCTTTATTATTTTTTTCTTTTTTAGTATTTAAAAACAATGTAATTTAGTATTTTTACTTTTAGCATTTTGGGAGAATTTTGAGTTCCAGATTCTCTCCCATCTTATCCCCTTTCTCATCCACTAAGAAGGCAAACAGTGTGATATCAATGTGGAATCTACATGTGGAATGATGCAAAGCTTGTTTTTAGATTACTTGAAAAAACCAATAAAACTAAAAAGAGAAAATTATAATTCAGTTTTCATTTAGAGTTCATAAGTTCCCTTTCTGGAGGTAGGTAGCATTTTTTTTTACCATGAATACTTTGGGAATTGTCTTGGATCACCATATTGATCAGAATAGCCAAGTTGTTTAGCCAGTCATCATTACAGGATTGCTATTAATGTATACAGTTCTCTCTTGATTCCTCTCACTTCACAACCTTAGTTCATGTAGTTTCATGTTTGTCTGTCATTATCCCCCTTGTTATTTCTCATAGTATAGTAGTACTGCATCAGAATTGTTATGTCACAACTCGTTTCGCTATTCTTTAACTGATGAGCATCATCTCAATTTCCAGTTATTTGCCACCATAAAAAGACTACTATAAATATTTTTATATATATGGATTCTTTTCCTTTTTCTTTGATCTTTTTGGGATAGAGACCTAGTAGTGATACTGCTGAGTCAAAGGATATGTATAGCCTTTAGGCATAGTTCAGACCATTTTACTACTCCATCAGCAATTCATTAATGTACCTATTTTCCAGCATTTCTTCTACCATTTGTCATTTCTAATAGGCATAAGGTCGTACCTCAGGGCTGTTTTAATTTGCGTTCCTTTATTAAATAGGGATTTAGAACATTTTTTTCCATATGAGTATAGATAGCTTTCACTTCTGGAAATTACCTATTTATATCCTTTGACCATTTATCAATTGGAGAATGACTCCTTTTTATATAAATTTGGCTTAGTTCTATACTCAGTATATTTGTTATTTGAGAATTATTATTATTTGCGAAATGAGGTAATTATCAGAGAAACTTCCTTGAATATTTTTGAAATTACTTCATTGTCTATGTCACCTTTTAGCTAAATGTAGTTTCCCCTTATCCCTTTTAATGAAGTCTGTTTTTGCCTTTGTATTGTCTGAGATCTTGATTGCTAACATGTCTTTTATACTTCATTTAACTATATGAGGTTCTGTTCCAATACTTTAACTGTTAACCAAGTATGCCTCTTGTGAAAAACTTATTGTTAGATTCTAGTTTTTAACCCATTTTTGATATTTATTTCCATTTTTTGTGTTAGCACATTCAGTGTTAGGATTAATGTTTATTTCCTTCTATCCCATTTTCCTCTGTTTAACTTTCTCTTCATCCTGTCCCTTCTCAAAAGTCTGTTTTGTTTCTATCCACAGTCTTCCTTAATCTTCTTTCCTTTTATCATTCCTCCTTTCTCATACTCCCTTCTCCTTTTAATTCCTAATAAGTAAGTTACATTTGTACATCCAATCAGCTTTATGTATATATATTCTTCCCTCATTGCAAATGTGACTATTTCATCTCCCTAATGAATATTGATGCTAAAATCTTAAACAAGATATTAGCAAAAAGACTACAGAAAATCATCCCCAGGGTAATACGCCATGATCAAGTAGGATTTATACCAGGAATGCAGGGCTCGTTCAAAATTAAGAAAACTATTAGTATAATTGACCATATTAATAACCAAATTAACAAAAACCATATGATCATCTCAATAGATGCAGAAAAAGCATTTGATAAAATCCAACATCCATTCCTATTAAAAACACTTGAGAGTATAGGAATAAATGGTCTTTTCCTTAAAATAATCAGTAGCATCTATTTAAAACCATCAGAAAGCATCATATGTAATGGAGATAAACTGGAACTATTCCCAATAAGATCAGGAATGAAACAAGGTTGCCCACTTTCACCATTACTATTCAATATTGTATTAGAAATGCTAGCTTTGGCAATAAGAGCTGAGAAAGAAATGAAAGGAATTAGAGTAGGCAATGAGGAAACCAAATTATCACTCTTTGCTGATGATATGATAATATACTTAGAGAAGCCCAGAGATTCTACTAAAAAACTATTAGAAATAATCCACACCTGTAGCAAAGTTGCAGGATACAAAATAAATGCACATAAGTCATCAGCATTCTTATATATAACTAACAAAATCCAACAGTTAAGAGTTACAAAGAGAAATTCCATATAAAGTAACTACTGACAGCATAAAATATTTGGTAATCTATCTGCCAAGAGAAAATCAGGAACTATATGAGCAAAACTACAAAACACTTTCCACACAAATAAAGACAGATCTAACCAATTGGAAAAATAATAAATGCTCTTGGATAGGGAAAGCAAATACAATAAAGATATCGATACTACCTAAACTAATCTATTTATTTAGCACTATACCAATCAGACTCCCAAAAAATTATTTTAATGACCTAGAAAAAATAACAACAAAGTTCATATGGAAAAACAAAAAGTCAAGAATTTCAAGGGAATTAATGAAAAAAAATCAAATGAAGGTGGCCTAGCTGTACCAGATCTAAAATTATATTATAAAGCAGCAGTTACCCAAACCATTTGGTATTGGCCAAGAAATAGACTAGTTGATCAATGGAATAGGTTAGGTTCAAAGGATAAAACAGCCAATAACTTTAATAATCTAGTGTTTGACAAACCCAAAGACCCCAGTTTTTGGGATAAGAACTCACTGTTTGACAAAAATTGCTGGGAAAAATTGGAAATTAGCATGACAGAAACTAGGCATTGACCCACACTTAACACCATACAGCAAGATAAGATTAAAATGGGTTCATGACCTAGGCATAAAAATAAGATTATAAATAAATTGGAAGAGCATAGGATAGTTTACCTCTCAGACCTGTGGAAGAGGAAGGAATTTATGACCAAAGAAGAACTAGAGATCATTATTGATTACAAAATAGAAAAATTTGATTATATCAAATTGAAAAGTTTTTGTACAAACAAAACTAATGCAGACAAGATCAGAAGGGAAGCAATAAACTGGGAAAACATTTTTACAGTCAAAGGTTCTGATAAAGGCTCATTTCCAAGATATATAAAGAATTGACTCTCATTTATCAGAAATGAAGCCATTCTCCAATTGATATATGGTCAAAGGATATGAACAAACAATTCTCAAATGAAGAAATTGAAACTATTTCTAGCCATATCAAAAGATGCTCCTAGTCATTGTTAATCAGAGAAATGCAAATTAAGACAAATTTGAGATACCACTACACACCTGTTAGATTGGCTAGAATGACAGAGAAAGATAATGCAGAATGTTGGAGGGGATGTGGGAAAACTGGGACACTGATACATTGTTGGTGGAATTGTGAATACATCCAGTCATTCTGGAGAGCAATTTGGAACTATGCTCAAAAAGCTATCAAATTGTGCATACCCTTTGATCCAGCAGTGTTACTCCTGGGCTTATATCCCAAAGTTATTTTAAAGAAGGGAAAGGGGCCTGTATGTGCAAGAATGTTTGTGGCAGCCCTCTTTGTAGTGGCTAGAAACTGGAAACTGAGTGGATACTCATCAATTGGAGAATGGCTGAATAAATTGTGATATATGAAAATTCCTAATCCCTATATTTTTGTCCACCTTCATTTTTTATTTCCTTCACAGGCTAATTGTACATTATTTCAAAGTCCGACTCTTTTTATACAGCAAATTAACTGTTTGGACATGTATACATATATTGTATTTAACTTATACTTTAACATATTTAACATGTATTGGTCAAGCTGCCATCTGGGGGGAGAGATGGGGGGAAGGAGGGAAAAAATTGGAACAAAAGGATTTGCAACTGTCAATGTTGAAAAATTACCTATGCATATATCTTGTAAATAAAAAGCTATAATTTTAAAAAAACAATCTATTGGCCTCAGAAATGTGTTTTTTAGGTTTGTATGTTGATTCTCCAGGATATCCTAAATAAACCATAATGTCATTAGGAAAAAGAGATCAGTTTTAAAAAAGAGAGATAGGTTTTCTCCTCTTTGCCTGTCTTTATGGCTTAAATTTTTTTCTCTTGTCTTTCTATTTTTGCTAACATTCTTATAAACATGTCATGTAATAGCAGATAATGGAGATGTCTGTCCTTTATTTCTGTTAAATTTCTAAAGTTTCTTCATTGTGTTAAATACTGGATTTTGGTTTTAGATGGTTAATTTTTTAAAAATCTGTGCCTATACTTGGGTGAAGTTTTTTGCATAAATTAGCATTATGCTCTGTTACTATCTTTTCATTTTATTTTAACTATAATCATTTATATTCATTTATGTCTTAGTTTCAAATTACCTTTGGATCTTTGGTATGTGAATGTTTTTCAGATAAATTGATGTAATCTCTTCACCAGTATTTTATTTAAATTTTAAAAATTCATTAATGATAATGGCAGATAGTTCTTCATTGTTTTAGCCTTTCTTAGTTTAAGTATTAGGACCATATTTTCTGCATAAAAGGAGTTTGATATAATGCTTTCTTAATTTTTGAGAATAATTTGGATAATATTGGCATTCATTCTTTTTAAAAAGTCTGATAGAATTCTTCTGCTAATTTTCAACTTTTTGCAGGAATTCAAAGAGCATGGGGGAAATGTTGTAGAGAGATTCTTTGCACGTTGGTGGTCTCTAGGGACTACAGACAAAAGGCAGCCTGTTTTCATCCCTCTTTTCCAACAACAACAAAAAGAAGTTAGGTAGAGTCAGTGTTTGTTAATTCATTAAAGCTGATTTGTGAGCCTCTTCTAGGAATGCAGAAGTTGATGGTATAAGGGTGTTCATTTACAAGGATTTTACTTTGGAGTTCTCTCTTATATATCTTATGGATTTGATAAGTACCCCACATTTGACCTATATTTCCTCTTTGGAGACATATTAGAAAGTTAGTGGGTACTGGGAAAGTGCCTATTTTTCATCCCAGTCCTAATTGTCTCAAAGTTTTTACTTACTTCTTGTACTTTATGAGATCACAGTTTAAAGTAGGATGAGCTCTTATTGATCATAGGGCATTGAGATTTGGCCATCTCATATCACCCCTTATTTTACATATAATAGTAAAAATCAGCCTTCCAGGTTGTGTCTGGGACATATGAAAATATTCTCTTGTTGTGGAGACTTTGATAACATAATCATTCTTGTTGGTTGTACTCTATATAAATTAACTTGCCCAAATTCACTCAGATTGGATCTGAGCTCCAAATTCAACATTCTTTCCATTTTATAACAGTGCTTGTCCATTTCCATACTAAGTCTCCATATGTGCCAAGCATCTGGGGATACCAAAAGAGGTAATTATATTAGTAAAGAGCTTGCCATCAAAGGGCTTCCAATCTAAAGGATATATATTTATTTTTTCCAAAACAACCCTTTAAGCCCTAAAGACAATACTACTGCCTACTACAAAGAAGCTTAGCTTACTAATTGATAACATCCAGGAAAAACTTATCTGGGACATCTGGCTTCAGTTTATTTTAGAGCCATGTTTCTAAAAGCATTGTTCCATGATACCTAAGGGTCCCTTACAATTTTTAGGCTTATTAAATCGAAATTTTCATAATACTAAGATATTTTTATTTATGGTATGGTAAATATTCATACACATATATATCTTCATAAATATAAAATTTCTCTCTCTTTCTTTCCTTCCCCCCTTTCTTCTTTCTCCCTCCTTCACACCTTTCTTTTGTCCCTCCTTCTCATGTAAACAAAAATTCTTTAGTGAGTCCTCAATTTTTAATAGTGTAAAAGGGATCCTGAAACCATAAAATCTCAGGACTTTTCCCCAAAGGTAATTATACTTCTTTGTTTTCTTGTATTTCTCTTCTTTGGTGATTGCTGCTTATGTGTACTTTCCAAGTACTCTGAGAAATTTGTTAGAACAGTCCTGAGATGGTTGCCACCAGCTCTTCTCCTGCCCCACTATGCATTCAGTTTTTTTCAGAAACTCTGGTCTGTTGAAAAATAGCTCTCCTCTTCATCTATTCTATGCAATAAAGAAACAATAGGATTTTATAAATAGTTTTCCTATTTAATTAAGGCAAAGAGTAGCAGAAAGAACACTTGATATAACACATAGAATACTGTTATAAAAAGCATGTTAGTTCCAAATTTTTAGTCTACAGATCTGCTTAAGTTCAACCTTACCTTATTAAAAAGTATTTTATTTATAGCATGATCTTCCAGACACTAGAAATCTTAGATTGATGAAAATAGGGATCATTCCTTTCATCCCTTTGCAGATCAAAGATTGATTTCTGGAAAAAATTAATATGTTTTGTTATACAACAAGAACAACAACAACAAATATCACTGAAGGGATTCCTTCATATGGAAAATCTCTCCATCAAAATTAACTATATCTATCCCATCCCAAGCTTGCCCTTGATATTTTGACAATTTAATAAATAGAACTAATGATTTGATAGATGCAAATAAGTGGCCAAAGAAGTAACTATCATCAGATCCATGAGCAATAATTTATTAAACACTCATTACAATAAAACTAGGTAGCACAGTAGATAGAGTACTGCCCTGGGGTCAGGAGACCCTAAGTTCAAATGTGACCTCAAGGCACTTACTATCTGTATGATCCTAAATACATCACTTAACCTCTATGTGTTTCAGTCCCTACTTTCCACATTTATTTATTAATTTTCTACAATTAAATGATACATATAAAGTGCCTGGAACATAGTAGATATTTAATAAATGCTTGTTTCTTTCCTTTCTTACTACATGCAAACAGCTATGTATATTCAAGATGTATATACAGTGTAAATGGAAGGTAATCACAGAAAGAAAGATAATAGTGGAGGCACTAGGACCTCAGAAAGACCTCTAGTGGAATGTCATATCTGAACTGAGTCTTGAAGACCAGAGATATCTGAAGGAATAGTTAAGAAAGGAGTTCATTCTTGGTATAAAGGACAGCCAATACAAGGGCACTGAGATAGGAGATGTAGTACCATGTACTAAGACTAACAAGAAATCTACTGTTAACTGTATTATATAAAAGGCGGTTAGGTGTAAGACTGAAAAGATAGAAAGGGAAATGGTTATGAATGCTTACAAGCCAAAATGAGGAATTTATATTTTATCTTAGATGTTATAGGAACTCACTATAGTTTATTAACTAGAGAAGGGAAAGTGACTTGGTCATATCTTCCAATCACTTTGACACCTAAGTGGAAGAAGTCCTGGAAATGAAGCAGGAAGAAAAATCGACAGCTATTGCAGTAGTCTAGGCATCAGGTGACTTTTAGATGACTAAACTTTCCAGTGGAAAAAATTTTTCCCCTTATTTACTTTTTATCACATAGGAATTGTCTGTCCCAAGAAATCTCTAGAGCAGGCATGATTTTGGTTATCCCATCCTTATCTGGAATTTGTTTAATGAAACGGCTCCATATCTCCTTCTTTCCCCTATTCTTTATTTCTCATCTTTTCTTAAACCAAAGACTCCATTAAATTAGCTGTTACTAGCATTATGCCTTTTGTAGCAATAGTCTATACAATATACCAAGTATTCTTTCTTATAATCTTTGCCTTAATTAAATAGCAAAAGGTTCTCTCTAAATTCAGTCCATTTAATCAGCAAGCATTTTATTAAGTACTTACTAAGGTACTATATATATAAAGATAGAAATACAGAGGTAAAAATAAGGTTCCATATCCAAGGAACTGAAATTCAAATGTAGGGGACAACTGAGATATGATAAAATAGAGGCTGGCAGGTATTAGAGATGGTCAAATGAATTGTTACATTTTATTTTTTAAAAACATGTTTCCCTATTTGTCATCTTGTATAAAAAAATTCAGACCAAAAGGAAAAGAAAAACATGAGAAAGAAGAAACAAACAAACAAAAAGGTGAAAATACTATGCTTCAATTCAGTCTCCATAGTTCTCTTTTTGGATATGATTGATATTTTCCATCCTAAGTCTGTTGGAATTGCCTTGAATCATTGCATCATTGAGAAGAGCCATGTTCATCACAGTTGTTCATCACATAATCTTGTTACTGTGTGCAATATTCTGGTTCTGTCCATTTTGCTCAGCATCAGTTCATATAAGTCTTTCCAAGGTTTTCTTAAATCAAGCCTGCTCATCATTTCATATAGAAGCAAGTTTCTCTGCTAAGGCCTCATTTCTCAAACATAGAGAGAACTGGGCCAAATTTATTTAAAAACAAATAAGAGGCTTCAATGATGTAGACAATGTCATGCCTAGATGCATGTATTTCTACATATGATTTGGAAAATAATTTTAATACTATGATTTGGAGTGCTTAAGTAATAGTTTTGATATTGGAGACCAAAATTGAAAATTTTCAGATACAAATTAATTTAAGTCAATATGTCTCCAATGCTAATGAAAAAGTGAGTGAATTAGACAATTTCTATATTTAAAAATTGATTTCTACAAGTTAATAGACTGACTAGATTTGGAGAATTTAAAACCTCAATATTAGATTGAAAGGCTTTTGTGAATTTGGAACTCAGTTATAGAGGGGAAATGTTTTAACATAGAAACATGTACTAGATTTGTAGAGATAGCAGTTTTCTGCCCTGCAAATTAAGCCTTTCTACTTTTTTACAATGTAATCCTGAAATTAATAGAAGGAATGACATACCTGGCAGCTTCCCTGTCTTCCATAAAATTGTTACCCAAGATCAAAAGCAGATCATTTACCTTCTTGATCTTTAGTTCCTTCGTCTTTAGCTTGTGCTGCAAATCTCATTAGGTCATCCTGAGAACTGAGTGAGTTGAAAACTGTAAAAGGTCTTGACCAACATGTAGTATTTTTTTTATTTTTTGCCTATTTTGGTAATTATTATTGTTTTAGAAGATATATATTTAAGCTTGAATCAGCTTCTTCCAGAAATGATGTTCATATTAACCTCATTCTGCCCCTCAAATCAAAGAATTATGGAGTTTCCTGCAGTACTGTTCATTTATAACCACAAAGATTCTAAAATCTTGAGGCCTCCTGTGGCATAGTCACATTTATCTGGGGTACAAAGTGCCCTTCAGATAGTAGTGTGTCAAAGGTTAATTTAGTTTTGGTAAAGAAATACAAAAGACCTTGGAAAGTTTGTGTCAGAGATGCTTTCATTAATTTTCAGGTTTGAAATTACATAGACTTGCCACTAAACACCTTTATATTTTAATAGAATTTCAATGGTCCCGTGAACATAATATTTAGATAAAGAAGTAAGATCAAAATCTTGAGAAATGATACCTACATTATAACCCAAAGTAGCTGATGGCACAATGACAGCACAAAATGTTCCTTTTTGTTTTTATCCAATTTGAAGTGGGTATACCCTAGTTTCACCCCACACAAAAATTCTTTAAGATAGGGGAGAGTGCCCACAATAGTGGCCAAGATCTCTGGGCTTTGCATAAAGGGAGTCTAGAAAAAAATGTTATATAGTGTTGGCATTAGTGCTAATGCTGTACATTTAATGCTAGGCTACCTTTCAAGGCTCTCTTCTTAATGTTACTCTAATTAACAATCCTTGTCCAAAGCCCAAGATGGGTATAATATCCTAGGAGGATTTGAAATCCTGAGGTTGATAACACATGTGATCATTTTCGTAACTTTATTAGCTTCAGGATTGTATTGTTTGAAACATTTTGCATTTCAAGCAGGGTCTACAGGACTGTATCTGTGTATCAAACCCATTGTCATAGATAGTAAATGGAGAACCACAAGGGGCAAAGAGTATGCTCTCCTCAGTTTATCTCTTTTGTTATTGACTTCATATCAGTCCTTTAATAAATTTCCATCTCTCTCTCAATGGAGGTACAAATTTTGTTTTAAAAAAGTAAATATTCATAATCATTGATGTTTGCTTGGAAAAATTTTAAGCTGGAGAGAAAGAAGAGATCTGTGTCCAGACATCTGAGTACTGGGATGAATGGAGTCTGAGAATAGAATCCACTATAGATTTATAGACAGTATAGTGTCAATGTCCAAAGGAGTAAATCTTTGATACCCAAGCTAACAGTAGTTGAGGTAAATCTAAACTTGATACAAATGCTATGTAGAACTCGTATTAAGTCTGACAGTACTCTCCCTCAAACCTGGTGTGTGCTGATGAAATGTTAGGGATTAATTGCTTTTTTCTTCAAAGTAAGTTACTCTGTGTGTGTGTGTGTGTGTGTGTGTGTGTGTGTGTGTTTTAGAAATATTTTCTATGGAGTATGTGTTGATAAAGGGGAAAAAACCATTAACACTGCTGATAAAATTAGAGTAAAAATTTTATTTCAATAACACACACAGAAAAACAGATGTAGTCATTGGAGAAATCCATTAGACAAATTCTCCCTGAGCAAAGTTGGTCAGGAGTTTTTTATACTTTTGAGACCCAGTTTTTGGCTTTGTCAGCAAATTCTTTCAGTGTTGTCCTGCTGTCAAAATTCCTTTCTTATTCCGTATAGGAATATCTTGCTTATTAACCTTTCAGTACAGACAGGATGGGGATGGATGAAGGTATTTTAACATTAAAGATATGGGGTAAAGAGACTGCTTGCTTGAATAATATGGTGGTGAGTTATTAAAATGAAGTTTCTTGCGTCAACATGGACCCTAGATTATCCCTTTTTCTTTTTGTTACCATTCTTCACTCAATCAAGCTTAATAATAAGCAAATAAGATAAAGATTTTGAGAAATTGCTATGTATTATTCTATTGCTATGAACTCACTGATACTGATCTTAAAATCATAGATTTAGAGATGAAAAGAACCTTAGTATTCATTTAGGCCAATTGCCTTGTTTTACATCTGAGAAAATTGAGGTCCACAAAAATAAATTTTTGACTATTCTAAATTCACATAGGTGGAATAGTAAGTATTTTAATCCAGCTACTTGCGATTTTTTTTTTTTTATCCAAGAGCCTTTTTTCTAGATCATATGGCCATTTCTCATTAACTGAAAATAATTGTATTCTGCCTTAATTGTGAAAGCAGAAATTTATCTTTTGTATCATGCATTTGGATTGTTGTTTGCTTATTGTTTGCCTCCACTAGAGTGAGCTCCTTAAGAGTTTAGCATGGTACCTAGCACAGAAACTCTTAATATACCTTGTTTATTGCATATGATGACATTTTGATGCTAATAAAGGTATTTGTGCTGATGAATCAGCAACCCATCGTATAAGGAGGCATACTAATAGACCCCCTACTATAGTATTCTGAGCAGCACATTCAAAATAATTGGTTCCTGGTAGATGTAGATTGTAAGAAAAAGGTTGGAGTAGAGTAATTAGAAGTATGAACTATGGAAGTGAGGCATTATGAAAGTAATGTTGGACTCCTTAAATCTATTCTCTATTGCTCTACCTTCCTCTCTTTAAAAGGGAAAGTTTCCTATCCCACAAATGAACTACTGTCTTGTCTGTTATATACTTTGAATAATCTGAAATTTCTCTGACATTTACCCAGTATCAAAAATAGCTAAAGGAATTTTGTCCCTAAGTATATATGAAATACTTCTGAAAGATCAATGTGTGACTTCCACACAGAGTCCTGACAGAATGTTCAGTGTTGGTACACAAATGCCCCTCTTCCTTTCCTCACAGTAAATTCATATGATTGTTGCAAGGATTTTATATATCCTTGAATGCTTAGTGATGGAGATACTAGGGTGGAAAAACCTTTCTTGCTAAAATGAGCTGAGTTGGGGGAAAAGTATAGCTTGCAGGTGCACCAAGCTAGTTTATTGCTTTCTATCTCCTGGGGGAAACTGATTTGCATAGACAAGGAGCATGATTTTGTACATTGATGGAATATCTTGAAAGAATTGTTATTTGAAGCCCTGTATTTCCTTAATCTAGTGCCAAACCCTATTGTGCTAAAATATATGTATATATTTTACACTGGAGTTGTTGGATGAATGATAAGCTATCCAAATTGGAAAACAAGTCAGTTTGGAGAGGGGATTCAAGATGGATCTCTTAGAACTATTTTAGCAGGCTTTATATGCATGTGTATTACCCTAGGCCTTTTTAACAAGACAGAGGGTCTTAACTTTTTTATTGACAGTTTTTGAAACCTTTGGACTCCTCAGAATAAGTTTTTTTAAATTTTTTTTTTTTTTTACAGAATGCTTTACATGCACAAAATAAAATACACATGATTACAAGGGAAGCAAAATTATATTAAAATAGTTATCAAAATGTATTTTCTTAAGTTTATGGGCACAAATTTAAGAATACCTGCTTAAGATTCTGATTTAAAATTAATAATGGTCACTCTTCTCATGCCAAAGGGCATGAACTTTTTAGGGAACAGGTAAAGGTTTACCCTAATGAGACATCTGTCTAATGACCCTGTTGTAAACACGTCCTCTTGAAATTAAAATTCCAGGAAGTATTCCTGTTTAAATATACCCCAAAACTATTCAACTGACCCCAATAACAAGTGCAGTTGTATCCAACTGTTCAGCTTTGCTGAGGGATAAATAATGCATACTGATAAAAGGGAAACACCAGATGACACCCCAGATTTAGAGACCTCCCCTTGCATGAGTATGGAACTTTATCAGGGTTTCCAAACAGGTGCTTCTCTGGGGAACTTAAGAAAAGAACAGGAATACTCCATGTTAGCCAGCCTCTGAAATGCCACAAACATTGCTAAGTATCCTTGCTTTAATTATATACCATTGCTTAAATAAGCCTTAGCATTAGAAACAAAAGCCTCATTTTTGAGTCATTATTTTAGTTTCCCTCAGAGTCCAGCATAATGTATATATACACACATGTATATGTGTGTGTATACATATATGTGTGTATATGTATATATAAGCAGAAATTCTCTAAAATGAAGTTTGTAAAATCTAAAAGAAACTGAAAGCCCAGTGACCTAAATGCTAAACGGATTACAGAACTTGCCTGCTGGGTAGAGGTTATGGAAACGCAATATCTTTGAGCTTGGAGAAAAGAAGATTAAGGTAGAAGAGGGAAGGTCAGGGAAGTTTCATAATGTGTAGGTGAGTTTCATTATTTACTGAGACCTGGATAGTCGAGCCTTGAGGAAAGACTATAAGCAAAAAACGGATTAATCTTAGGTCACCTTAGGTATGGGTAAGCTCCTGATAAAGCAGCAAGTGCTTCATGAGGCAATATTCAAGAATAAAGTTACTTAAAATCTCTAACAGAGAAAGAAAAAGAATGACTTTTCTCCAAATCTGGGTTGTGGAGGCCTAATACAGAGAACCTGTATCTTTGACTACTTTGAAAGTAAGAGAGAACATGATAGAGTAATAGAAACCTGTCTTGTCCCACTAGGAGGTTCTGTACCTTTAGATTCCCCTCCTTCCCCCAATTTGTTTTTCTTTGTAGAAGAATCTTTGCATGTTTCAAAAAAAGTGACTTTTCTCTCTTACCCTGGTGATATGATTGACTTTGGGGGGAGCTCTGGCAGTATAATCAGTTTTGCTAAAGTCAAAGCTTCATATACTACATTTACTAGCCACTTTTTCTGTATGAATTGTTGATCTGTCTCCAGGAGGGATAGCAGGAAAAAGTGCAATTCCAAAATGCTGCGGGGATAAAGCAAGAAACCTTTTGCAGTCTCTTCTTGGCATTTAGAGGTCTTGCTGTTGCTGTGGCAGCCTGCTCTGCCAGGGCTTGGTAAAGCAGATACTAGGAAAAGGGAACAGTAGAGGGCACTATAGCTGCAGGAAAAAAATGAGAAAAAGGAAAGCTGTTGAAACAAATAAATGAATATTAACTGAAATGCTGAAGTGCAGCAGTAAATCCTCCTTTGGGAGCAGCAGGAGCTTACAAGAGATTTCCTTTGGACCTCTCAGAATCAGTTTAAATCACACGTTCTTTTTTTTCCTTTAAAAAAAAGAAAAAGAGAAAAAGAAAAGAAAAAAATCAGTTTTGGTGTTTGAGACACAGAATGGAGGCATTTGCCTATGAAATGTCTAAAGCCACCACAACCCTGTGACTCATTCATCAAGATATGAAACGTTGCTTATTTAATTAACCTTGGTTCATAATAGCTTTGTTGTTACTTTTTTCATCAATTTATTCAATCAGAAAATATTTAATAAGCATCTATTTCATTCAAAGAACTGTACTCGGTTTTGTGGAGGATCCAGTGTTTATTTAAAAAAAAAAAATGCAGTATCTCCTTCATGGGAGCTTTTGAAGTGGTGAGGAAATAAGACACACATAATATAGAAATAATTTAAAGCACAGGACCCCCAAACCCTTTGATTTCCTACCTATCTTAGAATTGGAAAATACTTGAGGACACAGAGCCGATCCATTTCATTTTTTAGATGAAGAAATTGAAGCACAGAAAAGCTGTGTCTTAACCAGACTTGCATAGGTAATCCAGTGCCCTGTCCACTTCAAAACACTACTAATTATGAAAATAGAGCTCCAACTTCCATTCCAGGGCATTCAGGCCCCTGAAGGAACCATAAATCAAAAAACTAAATATTTAATTAAGATAGAATAGCATGGCTGTCCACAAAAAAATAAAATTGCAAGTGAATAATCTTTACTCTTTCTTTTCATATATAAAAATTATCTATAATCTGCTGCTCATACCTCTGGAAAAAAAAAGTAACTCCTATGGGAATGGGAAAATTATTGCCTCTTGAAGGGGATTTAGTGGTAGGTACGGTAAAAAGAAAAGGAGGTGTACCTTAAAACTTCTTAGTTTTGTCTCAGAAATCACGTTTGATGTTTGTAAATGCCTCTGGGATAGGTCCAATCACCTTCCTGGCTCTTGGGGTTGTAAAGATTCTAACATAGATTCAGGGATATCATTATAGAACCATCAGTAAAGCTTCTCTTTCTTCTAATTTGGGCCAAAGGCTGTCTCTCCAAATACAGCTTTCCTAATTTATTCTCACTAAAAAAAAGGTTCCATTGAGGTTACTTTCCTTTCAGTCTTCTTTCGGGGTAATGCTTTAAATTGCCCCTTCTTCTTCCCTTCTTTATTTTGGTCAGGACTTTCTAATTTAATTTTTGTCCCAGTTACCAATCTCATGGAATTCTACTATAAAATAGCTTGCTTATTTAAGCCATTAGGGACAAATGATGTCAGGAACAGGCATTGTGAGGAAACCCACATTACAGCTACACAATATAAGTTAGTCATATATAGAAAATGCTGTGTGAAGTCTTGTGTTTTTCTAGGAAGAAATTTATCTGAGAGGCGTTCATCAATTGGTTGGCCCCCTCCTATTTATACCTGGTTATTTTTTTAAGCCCCAGTGGGCAATATGCTTTATTATTCCACTTCTCTGGTCCTTAAATTAATACTTAAGCCAGTAATATTAAGTATTTGTCCCTTTGCCACATCAAAGTTTTTATGAAGCCTAATCTTTGCATACTTTTGGCCCTAAAATCTATCATAGATGCAGAAAAAAATATAGCACAACTTCAAGGTTTTAGAGAAAAGATACCCATCAAAGAGGGGTTTAATAAAGCTGGAGAGGGCTTCACATACAAGTAAATGGTGTCATGGAGGGAGTAGAGAAACTTCCACTAAAAATGCTGGGGAATGAACTCCATGTCATCTGATTTGTGTAATCAGTGACCTTGCAAAACATAATCAGGACAGATTTTAGAGATAGAAGCATAAGGTTGGTCCAGTTACACATACAATATAGCTATAGATATATATTTGCTTCTACAGTGAGACTTCTATAACCAGGTGTTCTATAAGCTGGGGAAATGAATATGTTGTACTTCAAAATAATCAGTTTCCATTGTAATAAAATATTTCATTTTATATATTTCAAAACATTATTCTGAAAGAGGGATGCAATCAAAAGTGATAGAACCTCTTGATAGATAGTATCTATCATGACAATGTCTTCTCACTTTTCTTAGAAAGTACATTGAAGGATAATAATTCTTTTTATTAGGCCTTTACATACAGTTCTGGAGATGCGTTTATTCTTTTCTTTCTCCAGATATTTTAAGTAACTTTATTCTAGATTTTACCAAATTGTCAGAAGGGTCCATGACCTGCCCACATAAAGATTAAAGCCCCCTGCTTTGTAGAGTATAGAATCACTGCACCATAGAATGTTAGAACAAGAAAAGACCCCAACTAACAGGGCTGTTTAATTTAGCAATTCAATTCAACAATTGAATGGATTCCTTTATTAAGTGCTCAATCTGTGTAAATATTGGACAAAGTGCTGAGCATACAAAGACAAAAATACACAATTCTTATCCTTGTCTTCAAGAATCTTACATTTTATGTATACATATATTGGATAACATATACTTTAATATATTTAACATGTATTGCACTACCTGCCATCTAGGATAGGGGGAAGGAGGGGAAAAGTTGGAACAGAAGGTTTTGCAAGGGTCAATGTTGAAAAATTACCCATGCATATATCTTGTAAATAAAAAGCTATAATAATAATAAAAATAATAAAGAATCTTACATTTTGATGAAGATATACCAAGTGAAAATTATCTATTTATTTACCTATAGAATGTCTCTTTCTGCATATATATTTATGTACATACATATGTACATATATTTAGAATGAGAACATGTAAAGGGGAAACATTATGAAATTAGACTGGAAAGGTATGTAGGAACCAGAATATGAAGGGTGTTTAGTGTCAGAGGAGTTTTAATTTTGTATGTAGGAAGCCAATAAAGATTTCTGAAAAAAGGAATAGCATGGTCAAATTTGTATTTAAAGAATATCAATTTTGCAGCTATTTGAAGGAAAGATTGGAGAGAGTCTGTGGGCAGGGAGAAGAATTAGAAAGCTATGACTACAGAATTAATATTTAGTTTAACAAGGACCTGAACTAAATTAAGGGAGTATACAGCAAAAACTCACAAGAGATGGATGTGGAGATAATGGGATCAAGAAAACTTGGTAACATATTGAGGGGAAGGGTGGAGGGAGAATGAAAAATAGTTTATAAATCTTAAAAGTTTTTCATAAGTGGGAGTTATTATCTATTCAAACCCTTATATTTTCCATATAATAAAATTATTGCCTGCAATAGGAAGGTGACTAGTCTAAGTTTGCATAACTAATTAATAGGCAGAACTAGAGTTTGAAGCTCAATTGTAGGCTCTATAAAGTAACCATAATCAGAAAGTTAAAGTTACATGCTTTATTGTTACTATAGAAACAGGATTTAAGAAACTATTATGTTTAATGTTGTGTCTCTCACTAAGGGTAGGACCCAGGTCACAAGATAAGTCCCCAAGTACTTATTTAATGCCATGCTATTATATCACTCTCTCCTGCCCCTTTTGTAAGCAGTATTTGAAAGAAGCTATAAAGAATATAATATAAAGAATCTATAAAGAATCAAGGAATTATTTTTTTTGATATCCTAAAGAAGGAATCTGTTTGACTATTAATGTCTTATTTAAGTTTGTGAATTATAAGTAAAATAGGACTTTTTTTCTTTTTAAGTAGCCCTCATAATGTGATCAAAATGTTCATATGTGTATACATAAAACCCTATTATATTCGTATGTATATACATATATATCTGTGTGAATATGTGCATGTGTACATATATGTTATATGTATGAAATAAAGAATCATTCTTTATTGTTTGATTGTTGCTAACTTAAAACTGTCCAATTAGAAAAGTAAGAATATAGGTATGGATAGTTATATATTGTGACTGGATGCATATCTCATCAGAGTCATTGTTCATTCCGGTAATGGTGCTAGAGGTGAACTGGCTGCCTAATCTAATGAGATTAGTTATGTTTATTGGAACAGGAGTAAAAGAAGCTACAGTAGGCTTTTCTTTGAAGTTTTCTTTCCTATTTTTTTCTATCACTAATTTGCATGTTTTTGGGGAATAGTACAGAGAAAGGTGTTAAAAGGGAAGTGTTGATATGGTAGAGGGAAAAACAGATTTGGAGTCAAAAGACTTGGTTTAAAATCCTGATTCTGCTATTTGCTACCTTGGGTAAGTCCATCTTTCTGGACCTCATCTATGGATGGAAACAAGTAACCTCTAAATTTATGATCCAGCTCTAAATATGTGGTTTAAAATATAGTTTTCAAAGTGTATTCAGATTGTTTGGGAAGACAAACTCTTCCTCCACAAAAGAAGACAAAGCGAAACTGAAGAATGCTTATAAAACAATATATGTATAGGACAAAAATAAGAGAAATTGTATACCTGTATACTGAGGGGAAGGGTGTCCATTCCTTCAAAGAAGAGAGTAGAGGGATAAGATTATAGACTCTAAGGGGAAAAAAAGACAAGAAGATTCTTGTATAGGTTACTGATTTTGAATGCATTTGAAGTCTTTCAACTACAAGAGGAAGGAAGGAAGGAAAAAAGAAAGAAAAGAAAAAAAAAGGATTTTTGGTGTCTTGAATCCATAACGTTCCTGTCAGAAAGAGAACAGTTTCATCTTTAGTTCTCTAGAATCATGGGTAGTTATTGTGTTGATCAGAGTTTTTATGGCTTTCAAAGCTCTTTGTTTTTACAGTGTTATTGTCATGATATAAATTGCTGAGAATAGACTTTTCATTCCCACAAGAGGGGAATGGCCAAAGTATTATTTATGGAGTTATTAAACAGTAGTGATAATCATGTGCTTTTGCACATGGCTTTAGAGTAGAGATCCTAAAAATGGATTTTTTTTCTTAGCATTGGATGTTACTTCATAAGTAATCACCATTTTGTGAGTTTTCAATTCAAGTTTGGAACAAGTGCCAAACACTGTGCTACATGTTGTGGATGTAAGCAAGACAGTTTCTACATTCAAAGAACTTAATTCTAATAGTGAGAGAAAACAATAAATAGCAGATGTTCTTAATATGGAATATGTAAACTTGTTTTATTAAAATATTTCATAGCTGTATTTTATTATAATTGTTTCCTTTGTAATCATATATATTTTTTACCTTCTGAATCCAATTCTTCCTGTGCAACAAGAGAACTGTTCAGTTCTGCACACATATATTGTATCTAGGATATATTGTGACATATTTAACATGTGTAGGACTGCTTGCCATCTGGGGGAGGGGGTGAAGAGAGGGAGGGGAAAAGTTGGAACAGAAGTAAGTGCAAGGGATAATGTTGTAAAAAATTACCCAGGCATGGGTTCTATCAATAAAAAGTTATAATTATTTTTAAAAAAATAAATAAATCATATATATTTTATGCATTTAAAATATTATTCAGAGGAGTCTATAGGCTTCACCAGATTGCCAAAGGGGGTCCATAATACAAAAAAAAGATTAAAAACCCCTGAAATAGAAGAGGATTTCCTTAACACACTTCTTAGAGAAGGTAGAAAATCACCAATGTAAAAATTTTTGACTAAAAAATTAAGGCATATTGTGGGGGACTAGAAAATCTGATCTTTACCTACCCTTCATTAATATTACCCTGAGTTTCTTGGAGAGTATAGATTTGAGGTTAATAGAACATGTATGTTCATCAGTCTTCATAGTGACAAAGTAGAATGTATTCCCTTTCTATCTATATATACATGAATATCTCAGAATATCTAGATTCCTTCAAAGATCAGCTTAAGCACCACCTACTGAATGAAGCCTTTATGATCCCCTCAGCTAACTGTCCCTAGAATAAGATTCTCCCCAAGATTACATTATATTTATTTTGTAAGTTGCAGAGAAAGTTGTTATCAATCTACTTTGAAAAAATGAATTTCCTTTCCTGACTCTCTTATATCAATTGAACCCACAAGTTCAGTCTTTCTGCCTAGCCTTATATTTTGTATATGTTGTTTTCTCTAATGGAATGAATGGTTTTTCAGGACAATAGCTATTTGTACCCAGTATACCCAAAAGCACAAAAGCTGTTGACTGGCATATAGACTTAAGGAAGACATATATCCTCTTTGTCAGATCCAGTCTACAGCATTACATTTATTTCTAGCCACCATAATTTGAAAATGATGCATTGAAGAGTGTCCAGAGTAGGACAAGTAGGATGGTGAAGGGTCCTGAGGCCATTTCTTGTGAGAATAACTGTCTGTAAGGCCCCAGGTATTGAAGCCACTCTAAAGTTATGGGGGGGGGGGGGAGGCGTTGCTGAGAGGACCTCACAAGAGGAAGGAGAGATCTGCTGAAAGGTCTACTTATATCCAGTGACAACTGACTGTATTTGAAAGAGTATTCATTCTGTGGAAGAGAAATTTAACTTATTCTCATTGGCCCCAGAGAGTAGAAGTGGAGCAGTAGATTGCCTCCAAGTTTTCTCTTAGTTCTAAATCTATGATCTTTTTTTTTAATTTTTATTTTTATTATAACTTTTTATTGACAGAGCCCATGCCTGGGTAATTTTTTACAACATTATCCCTTGTACTCACTTCTATTCTGACTTCTTCCCTCCCTCCCTTCACCCCTTCCCCCAGATGGCAAGCAGTCCTATACAAGTTAAAAATGTCACAGTGTATCCTAGATACGATATATGTATGCAGAACCAAACAGTTCTCTTGTTGCACAGGAAGAATTGGATTCAGAAGGTGAAAATAACCTGGGAAGAAAGACAAAAATGCAAGCAGTTTACATTCATTTCCCAGTGTTCTTTCTTTGGGTGTAACTGCTTCTGTCCATCCTTGATCAATTGAAACTGAGTTAGATCTCTTTGTCGAAGAAACCCACCTCCATCAGAATACATCCTCATATAGTATTGTTGTTGAAGTATATAATGATCTCCTGGTTCTGCTTATTTCACTCAGTATCAGTTCATGTAAGCCTCTCGAAGCCTCTCTGCATTCATCCTGCTGGTCATTTCTTACAGAACAATAATATTCCATAACATTCATATACTACAATTTACCCAACCATTTTCCAGTTAATGGGCATCCATTCATTTTCCAATTTTTAGCCACTACAAAGAAGGCTGCATTTGGCACATACAGGTCCCTTTCCCTTCTTTAGTATCTCTTTGGGGTATAAGTCCAGTAGAAACACTGCTAGATCAAAGGGTATGAACAGTTTGATAACTTTTTGAGCATAGTTCCAAATTGCTCTCCAGAATGACTAGATGTATTGTCAATTCCACCAACAATGTATCAGTGTCCCTGTTTTCCCACATCTCCTCCAACATTCTGCATTTCCCTGTCATTCTAGCCAATCTGACAGGTGTGTAGTGGTATCTCAGAGTTGTCTTAATTTGCATTTCTCTGATTAATAATGATTTGGAGCATATTTTCATATGGCTAGAAATAGTTTCAATTTCTTTGTCTGAGAATTATCTGTTCATATCCTTTATCAATTGGAGAATGGCTTGATTTCTTATAAATAAGAGTCAGTTCTCTATATATTTTGGAAATGAGGCCTTATCAGAACCTTTGACTGTAAAAATGTTTTCCCAGTTTATTGTTTCTTTTCTAATCTTGTCTGCATTAGTTTTGTTTGTACAAAAACTTTTCAATTTGATATAATCAAAATTTTCTATTTGTAGTCAATAGTAATCTCTAGTTCTTCTTTGGTCATAAATTCTTACCTCTTCCACAGGTTTGAGAGGTAAACTATCCTATGCTCTTCCAATTTATTTATAATCTCATTCTTTATGCCTAGGTCATGAACCCATTTTGACCTTATCTTGGTATATGGTGTTAAGTGTGGGTCAATGCCTAGTTTCTGCCATACTAATTTCCAGTTTTCCCAGCAATTTTTGTCAAATAATGCGTTCTTATCCCAAAAACTGGGTACTTTGGGTTTGTCTAAATCTATGATCTTAAGTTACAAAGAGGCCTATTCAGGAGATGCTTCCTAAGAGTTAGAATTGAGTGGAAAGTGCAGTAGTATACTTCAGATTTTCTCTCCTTGGAAGATCTAGAAGAGACTAGATAAGGGAAGGATCTTAAGAAGATAGCAGAGTAGGTTGATAAATTTCAAGCTCTCCCAATTTCCCCCACAAATAGAACAAATTTGCACCTCACAGTGAATATAGACTGGTGAAAAACAAAGGAGACTTGGAACAAAACAGATGTCCTCCTGATACAACTCTCCTTGATCTTTAGAAAGACTTTTCTGAAGTACAGATACCTTCACAGAAATATCTAGTGGGGATCCCTGGGGCTATTTGATTGTGGTTTGGAAGGAACCACAGAAACTTTCACCTCCCAAACTGTTGGTCAAGTTGGGATTTGAGTCAGGGAATAGAGTCAACCTCAGCTGATTGGGAATGCCAGGCCCAGCTGATGAGTGCAGAAGCAGTTGGGCAGGGGCACTGATAGCAGTGGGCACTGGCAGGAGGGTAGAGCTCTTGATTTAGGGTTCCTGGTCAGAATGGAGAACTGAAGGGAAGGTTGAGGAACCATCCCCCCAACCCATGATTAGAGGTATTTACACTAATGCTTCTTATTTAAAAAAAAAAAAGAAAGAAAGAAAGAAAGGTCAAGAAAGAAAGAACCCCACCACTGAAACATATGGGGACAGAAAAGACTGGGATTTATGAAGAACTCAAAAAAGAATTCAGAAATCAAATGAGAGGCTTTGAGGAAAAACTAAAGAAAAAATTAAAACCATCTAAGAAAAACAAGAAGATTATTAAAAAGGAAAAACATCAACCAATTAGAAAAAGATTAGAAAAGGAGGTACAGAGTCTCAAAGATGAAAATAATTCTTTGAAAATTAGAATCAGACAAGAGAAAACCTTTGAAGTTATGAGAGGCCATGAAAAACAAAACAGATTATAAAGAATGAGAAAATAGAACAGAATGTGAAACATCTCATAAGAAAAATAGCAGGTCTGGAGAACACATCAAGAAGAGAAAATATAAAAATTATTGGACTGCCAGAAAGTTGTGACCAAAAAGAGAATCTTTATGCAATGATGCAGGAAATAAACCTTGAAAATTGTCCTGGAGTGATAGAATATGAGGGGAAAGTAGAATTTAAAAAAATCCCCCAATAGCCATCTCAAAGAGATCCTTTGTGGAAAACACATAGGAATATTATTGCCAAATTTCAAAATCCCCAGTTCAAAGAGAAAATTTTGCAAGGAATGAGAAAAAACCAAATCAAATATCCTGGAGCTACAATTAGAATTATACAAGACATATCAGCAGCTACTACAAAAGACAAAAGTTTTGGAATCACATCTATAGACAAACAAAAGAATTAGAGCTGTGGCTAAAAATATCAAATCCAGCAAAATTATCTCTAATTTGAATGAGAAAAAAAGGACATTCAACAAATTTGCAGATTTTCAGGATTTTCTATCAACCAAACCTTTAGCAGAAAATTTAACATATAAGAGCCAATATTAAAGGGCAATTTTAAGGAACTCAACATGGATAAACTGTTTAAACATGGATAAATTGTTTATGGTTTCTTTTTCATGTGAAATGTATACTTTATGTTTAAGATTTACATCATTCTTAGGGTAAGCTCAAAAGAAAAATTGACAGAGTAAAAGTAAAAATAATAATCATGTTCTACAAATGAGGTGCAGAAAAAGAATAGAAATAGAGGCATCAGAGAGGGGAGAAGGGCTCATACTTCTGAAAACCTATTCACATCAGTAATGGGTTTAATAGGCAACATGACATATATACCATGAAGGGTATAGCACTCTCCAAAATGTATAAAGAAATAAGGGGGAATGGAGAGGGGGATGGGGAAGCAAAGGGCCAGGAAAGAAGATAAATAAGGGATGCCTGGATTGAATGGGATTTAATAAAAGAGTCAGCAGTGGGACAGCTAGGTGGAGCAATGGATAGAGCACCAGCCCTGAAGTCAAGAGGATCTGAGTTCAAATCTGGCCTCAGATACTTAATACTTCCTAGCTGTGTGACCCTGGGCAAGTTGCTTAACTTCAATTGCCTCGGCAAAAAAAAAAAAAAAAAAAGTCAGCAGGGATAGAAAAGATATGTGTATATGTGGGGTATGTATGCATATATCTACACACACACACACACATATATATATATATATATATATATATATATATATATATACACACACACCTATAAATATATGTTTTCTTAATTGTAGCTTTGCTTGGGTGTAGTGGGGTGGTGGTGAAAGAGAGATATGTATATATATGTATTTATATATCTTTATATGTATATATAATGTATATATAAATATATCCTTTTTTAACTATACCTGCTTGAAAGTGGAGGGTGAATGAAAGGGGGGAAAGAATAAAGTAAAAAAAAAAATGGTGTGAGGAAGAGAACAAAAGAACAATTTAAACAATTTACAGGGAAATAAGGAAAAGACAGATGCTTATGAATATAATTTCTTCTATTCATATAGATACTTTCTTAAATTGGTATTTGTTGTTATATATTTTGAATCCTCCCTGGTTTTTTCATGAGCACATGATAACGCTCTCTTTTTTGTTTCATTTTGTTTTGTATTTCTTTTCTGTTTTTCTTTTATTTTCTTTCTTCAAATAAAATAAATTTGGGTGAAAAAAGAAGAGACTAGATATCCACTTGTCATGCATATTAGTTTGAATTCTTTTCATTTATAGATTGGAAAGCTACCTACCAATTTTCAAATTGTATGATTTTGTATTCATGGGTTTTTACAAGTCTTTTATATCTGAGAAATTTTTATGGAGGAAAAAATAAAGGCTGTGCCATACCCACTATCAATTTGGACAAAACATGATTGGATGGGAGTTGAAAAATTAAATGCATCTAATCCAATCCTCTCATTTTACAGATACAGAAACTGAGGAACAAAGTGATTAAATGATTTGTCCAAAGTCACATAGGTAATAAATAAAAAAGCTAGGATTTAGCTCCACGACCTTTGGCCTTTTTCTTTCTGTTAAATTTCAGCACTTCTCCCAAATATTGTCTCAGACTTTCTATGCCAGTGGCTGCCGACCCTGTTTTCCTGGGACTCCAATGACGTTCCTCTCAGGCCCACGATGTTCTCTCATGTCTGCTGCTGTACTGAGGGGTAGTTTGGGTGTTGGCTGGCATTTCTGGAGGCTATGGGGGTCTGGCAACTTACCTGGGGCTGGACTGGGGTCCTAATGCTGGTGACTGACTTGTGCCAAGATGTGATCAGCTGTTTCTGTATTTCCTCGGGGCAATACTGAAGCACATGGTACTGGAGGATGCCTGCTTGTTTAAAGCCACGTGGAAGCATGTTAAAAGGTGCCTCCCTACCTGGGGCTACACTGAAGCACACGATGATTTCTGGATCTAGAGTTTATGGACTCCCCTGGCTTTGCCAATGTACATGGAGAGTCCTGATATTGGCACTCACCTGTTCTACCACAGCAAGGTTTCTGAGATGGAGCTTGCTGTTCTGAGAAGCTTCCTGATTTGCTCTGTACCATGCTCCACCTCCCCAACTCTTATCAAAGTGGGACATATCCATCCTGCTGATCCTCTGTAAGTTTTCTGGGCTAACAGATTGTTCCACACCATCTCTTTGCTGGTTTCACTGCTCTGGGACTTGTCTTGTGGCATTATTTTATGGTTGCCTGTAAATGAACATAGGAGAATTACAGCAATTCGCTGTTTACTCCACCATATTGACTTCCAGAAGTTGTATCCAGTACTTGGATTTGATTAAAAATCCAGTACTTTTTTCTTTATGAAGCTGAATGTATTACAGAGTGTTCCTAAGGAGTAGCCCATTCCGACATTGCCATGACTGACAAGGTCAACAGTTTGCCATATGGTCCCATTCATTATATGAGGTTCATCCGTCCATCTTTTTTTTTTGTCTCTGCCACCCTGTAATGGATTCAGTAGCATTTTTCTTATCATTTTTATAAAAGTCAATTCTCTTCTTTAAGTGACCTTTAAGCATAATGCCTGAGTGATAATTGGCTGGCATTGAACACAGGGGTTCTGACATGTCTAAGACTCCTTCCTCATCCTGCTGTGCCATTCTGAGAGCCAATGGCTTCAAGTCAGAACACATATGGCTCCTGACAGTTGATTTCAAATCTGTCAGTGGTACCCCTAGACAACTCCATTTCCCAGTTTTTGCATGCCCATTCCTTGCCTTTCCTCCATTCACCATTATTTTCCCACAGGTATTCTTTATTTCTATATCAGCTTCTTGTGTGCTTAGGACAAGGGCTGAGAAATATGGATAGTTTTGGATCTTAAGAGTGGTGTGCTTGGATCTGGCTAAAGAGTAGTATTATATTATATTGGGCAGGCAGAGGACAGAGCTGAACTAAGGAAAGACTTTAACAAGAGGTTTCTTAGGGACATAATAGCTTAATACAGATCTTGTTGGGCTATGTGTATTTAAAACAAGTGGGAATGATGAGTGATTACACTCCCCCCCCCCAAACACATTCCATCTCAAACATCCCTTAATAATGGCTCTCTGCCATTTGACTCTTGGCCAAGCAGCTGGCAAAAAGCCAGAAGTTCTGTAATAGGGGATGGTATGGTAGTGATGTGCATAAGGGTCTGTCCCAGCAGCTGGTGTTTGCAGCTCTGATTGGCTGCCTGCCAATTACTTCCTTTTCTTACAGTGGAGTGGTCATTGGATGTTGGACCCATTGTGCTGAATGAAAAAGAAGCAGGCAGATCTTTGGATTTCCAGGTGCTCTGTGGAATTTCACATACATGATTTTGTTTTCATTTAGTTCCTGGGTAAAACTGGCTTTTCTGAACTCCTCCTGGTTCTGTACCTTTCACCCCTCTTTGCAGAGTTTCCATTTCTGCCAGTGTCTTTCTTTTGATGATGAAGTCTGCAGTTCATTTTCTATATTCCTCTTTGTGGTACAAAGCTAGTTATATTTTTAAAATCTTAATTCTCACTGAAATCTATCTCTTATCTCTCTGCCCTTGTCCTCCTAAATGGTCTTAATTTCATATACCAGATGCTAAGGAGAATCTTTCAACTCTTAGGAATCTGAAACAACTCTCCCAATGCTGTCATAAGGAAGAGGAAAAGGAGAATGGATTTTACTGAGCTCAGAGCCAATTGTTTGAGCAAAAGAATTCTAAAGTTTTTTTTGGTAATCTTCAAATGAACTGAAAGATCATTTTGTAAGCTCATTCTTAGATCATGGAATCAAAACTTAGATTTGAAAGGAACCTAATAGGTCATTTTATTGAATATCATTAAGGTGAAAGAACAAGTGTTGGACAATTGCTCAATCCTATTTCCCTTCTAGGATTGCATGACTGACTAGATATTCTAATAATCAAGTTGATTCCAAATCACAGAGAGGTCCCAGGAATCAGCACATCTGGGTATACTTTTTTTCATCACAGAGTATTTGGAAAGTTGGTATAGAAATCAGCCATCTGGGTGGGATTCCTCCAGGGAAAGAGTTGTTCCATGGGCAATGAAATTTAATCAGCAGCAATTAATTTTCTGTCAAGAACATGTAAGATTTTGTTTCAAAAGGGGAAAAAATTGACTAAATCTTTGATCAAAGATACTAATACAATTTAAGTACTTTTTACTGGTGTGTCTTTTGTCAGTAAGGGAGGAATAGTGATGTTTTTACCTTCAGATAGAGGAGTTAGAACATAATTTAACTAGAGTATTGGAGACTTTTTTTCAAAAAACATTTTGTCTAGAGGAAATATGAGTATCTATCAGCTTCAAAAAGTAAGAATATAGTGAAAAATTTAAGAAAATAAGGTCTTTGAGCAATGAGACTTTTTGTTTTGTCTTTGTTTTCCTTTCACTTTGTATAGTGTAATTGCCTAATATTGTAACTTTTTTAATTGGATGCTTACAGGATTGTAAGGCAAAGAGGAGGCAGAAAAGTAGGTCATGTATTTTTTGTTAAGTCCTAATGATTTAAAAACAAACAAATCATTCCTCTTAAGGAAAACAGGCCTTGTTTTTATTTCCTTTCAAGCTCTGATCTCAAATGAGGACCTAGTTTTTGAGTAATGGATATAATATAAATTAAACTTTTGACATTCATTGTGTGAAATAGGGAAAATAAAAGGAAATGATATTGTAAAAAGAGAAAGAAAAAAAGAACAAAAACTCCCACCCTTTGTCACAAGGCAGTATATAAATTAGAATGTAAGTCAGTATATAAGGAAGCAATATATAAGTCAGAAGAGACTTCCTAGTCAGTTGGGTTTTACTGTCCATGATAATGTTCTTTTTTTGTTGAAATTCTGAAAGAATTTGTTATAAGAAGAGATCTCTTGGCTTAGTGTTTCAGAAAAAGTAGAATGCTGAGTGGAGATAGTTAAGATTAGTATGACTACATAATGTTCTTTTAAGTAATGATTTTTAAGTTCCTTTTTTATTAACTGCAAGTCATCCACATATATGAATATATACAAAAAAGCCAGAAAAAGAGGATTATATGTGAAGCTATAAATCTGTTGTAGATATACAGATTACTCTTTTCCCCCTATATTTTAAATTTTTTTTATTTTTTTAATATATTTTAAATTTAATGTTGTAGTATTAATACTAACTTGTTACATGCCCTTCTTAACAGAACTTAGTTCTCTTGTTAGTATTTCTTAAACGCTTCACTAATGTTCCTTTTTTAAAAACTTATTTCCATCACTATTGCTACCCTTATACCTATAACTAAATTATTTTCCTGAATAGAATATTTCACAGCTCTATCAGTACTATATAAGTATGACTGTCTTCCCACAACTTCAACATTTTCCTTTTTTTTCATCTTTGTGAATTGCATAAGGTTGGAGTGAGATCTCAACATTTTAAATGTTGAGAGATGTGAATCTCTTATTAATGATTTGCTTGTTGAGAGCTTCGATTTCTTCCTTTGAGAACTGCTTGTTTATAGCCTTTGATCGTTTATGTCTTGGGGATTTTTTTTTCACTTGAATATTTATTTCAATTCCCAATATGACTTAGAAATCAGAAAATTATCAGATACCTTAGGGGCAATTTTTTCCCTCTAGTTAACAGTTCAACTGATCTACATCATTGCCTATGGATCATGTAAGAACACTTCCCCTTCTATCTATAAGGGGGAACACAATCCTTAAAACAAAAATGCATAATAAAGCAAAATAAATTCCCTCATTGGCCATATCCAAAAATATAAAGATAATTCTGCATTGAGTTCATTATCTCTCTTTCATCATTGGTTTTTTGTAATTGCTACCAAGGCCTGAAGTAAGGAAAATTTGAGTTCAAATTTGGCTTCAGAAATTTCCTAGCTCTGTGACTGTGGGTAAGTTACTTAATATCTGAGGCTTCAGTTTTCTCAAATTCAAAATGAGAATGATAGTAGCACGTGTGCCCTAGGGTTGTTGTGAGGATCAACTTGGCACATTATTGATTCTTCTTTTCCCTTTCTCTATCAATCACTGCTTGGATCTTAAGTCTTCTTAGTCTTTGAAAGTTGTTTATTTTATGTTGTTGTTATTGTAGAATGTAAAGTGTACTTATTATTGTCACTTAACTCTGTATCAATTCATACAATTCTTCCTTTTATATTCTTTTATAATTGTTGTATGTCTTGGTGATCTTATATATGAAATCATGTACAACATATTTCCATATTAGCCATATCTTAAAAAAGAAAGTGAGAAAATTATATATTAGCTTGCACTCAGAGTTCATCAGTTTTCTCTCTAGAGGTAGTTAATATTTTTCCACCATAGGTTCTTGGGAATTGTTTTGGACCACCATATTTATTTTTTTATTATAGCTTTTTATTTACAAGATATATGCATGGGTAATTTTTCAGCATTGACACTTGCAAAACCTTTGTTCCAATTTTTCCCCTCCTTCCCTCCCCATCCCCTCCCCCAGATGGCAGGTAGACCAATACATGTTAAAAATATTAAAGTCTATGTTAAATACAATATATGTATACATGTCCATATATTTGCTGCACAAAAAGAATCGGATTTTGAAATAGTGTACCATTAACCTGTGAAGGAAATCAAAAATGCAGTTGGACAAAAATAAAGAGATTGGGAATTCTATGTAATGGTTCCCGCTCATTTCCCTGAGTTCTTTCGCTGGGTGTAGCTGCTTCAATTCATTACTATTCTATTGGAGCTGATTTGTTTCATCTCATTGTTGAAGAAGGCCACTGAACCACTATATTTATTAAAGAAATGAAGCCTCACATAAGTTAGTCACCACTATAGCATTACTGTTACTATGCACAAGGACCTCTTGGTTCTTCCCAGTTCATTTTGCATCAATTCATAGATTTCTTGCCTTGTTTTTTTTTTTTTCTGAAACCTCCCCCTTTTATTTCTTATACCACAATAATATTCCAATGAAATCATATGCTACCAGTTGTTTGAACATTCCCCAGTTGATAAGTATCTCCTCAATTCCAATTCTTCGTCACTATAAAAAAAAGATGCTGTAAATGACTTTATAAGTAAAGATCTTTTTCCTTTTTCTTTTATTTTGTTCTTAGGGTATGGATGTAGTAGTGATATTGCCAGATAAAAGGTATGCAGTTTTATGTCCTTTAGATCTAATTCCAGATAGTTCTTTAGAATGGTTGTACTTGTTCACTTTTTCACCAGTAGTTCATTAATGTAACTATTTTCCATTATACCTTCCAGTATTTTTCATTTCTAATAGGTATGAGTTGTTTTAATTTCCCATTTTCTAATGAATAGTGATTCAGAACATTTTTGATGACTAGATAGCTTTGATTTCTTCTTCTGAAAACTTCATATCCTTTAATCATATGTGAAGAGAATGGCTCTTATTTTTGTGAATTTAACTCAGTTCCTTATATATTTAAGAAATGCGGCTTTTACCAGAGAAATATGCTATAATTTTTTTATATTACTCTAATTGTCTATGATACATTTTAGTAAAATTTAGTTTCCTTGATTATTTCTTTCATTTATGCCTAATTTTCTTTTTGCATTGTCTGAGATTGTGATTGCCACCCCTGCCCTCTTCACTTTAGTTGAATCATAATAGGCCTTACTTCAGTCCTTTATTTCACCTCTTTGTGTGTCCTTCTGTTCCAAGTATGTCTCTTATACACATATTGTTGGATCTTGATTTCTAATCCATTCTGCCATTTACTTCTATTTTGTGGATTAGTTCATTCCAGTCAAGTTTGCAGTTATGATCATTATGTAGTTCCCTGCATCCCATTTTCTCTATTTATCCTTCTATCTCTTTTTATCTTGTCCTCAAAAGTCTGTTTTTCTTCTAAAGACTTCTTAATCCATTCTCTGTTTCATAATCCTTCTTTTCTCTTATCCCCTTTCCCTCCTATTTCCCTATTTAGTAAGTTATATTTGCATGTCCAACTGAGTATGCATATATATATTTTTTCCCTTTGAATTAATTCTTCTGAGAGTGAGGTTCAAGCATTGCCTAACACCCTGCTCCTTTCCCTACAACTATAAAAGCTCTTCTTTTGTGCATATCTTTTATGTAAGAAGATTTACCCCATTCTACATCTCCTTTCCCTCTTCTCCCAATGCATCCTTCTTTCTCAATGTTCATTTTTTGATGGAGAACATTCCAATATGAATCAATTATATTGGATTGTCATTATTCTGTGCTATCATTCTGTGTAAAAAGACTCTTTTAGCTGCCACAATAATGACAAAGTTCTTAGGTGTTATATGTATCCTTTTTAGATGTTAGATGTATCCTGTTTCACTTTAGTGAGTCCCTTATGTAATTATCTTTTTTGTGTGTTTCTCTTCAGTTTTCCATTTGAATGTCAAATTTTTGATTTAGCTGTGGTCTTTTCATTAGAAATGCTTAGAAATGCTCTATTACATAAATATCAATTATTTCCCCAGAAGGATTATACTCAGTTTTGCTGAATAGCTCCTTTGCTTTCTGGATTATCATATTCCTTTCCATCTGCTTCTTTAACATGGAAGCTGTTAAATTTTGAGTGATCCTGATTGTGGCTCCATGATGTTCTTTCTAGTTGCTTGCAATAATTTCTCCTTGACCTAGGAGCTCAGGAATTTGTCTATAATATTCCTGGGAGTTTTAATTTTGGCATCTCAGGAGGTGATCAGTGGATTCTTTCAATTTCAAATTTATCTTCTGGATCTAAGACATCAGGGCAGTCTCCCTTGATATATCTTGAAATATAATATGTTAGCTTTTTTTGATCATGGTTTTCATATAGTCTAATAATTCTTTAATTATCTCTCCTTGATCTATTTTCCAGGTCAGTTGTTTTTGCAGTAAGATATTTTGCATTTTATTTTAATTCTTAGTCTTTTTAGTTTCGTTTATTGTTTTTTGATGTCTCATGGAGTTATTGACTTCTACTTGCCCAATTTTAATTCTTAAGGAATTATTTTGTTCAGGGAATTTTTGAACCTCCTTTTTCATTTGACCAATTCTACTTTTTAAGAAGTCTTTCTCTTCAGTAGGTTTTTGTGCTTCTTTTAACATTAACATGTTTTTAAGGTGATATTTTATGTAATAATGTTTTGTGTCTCTTTTAACAACTTTTAACCCTCTTTTCATAATTTTCTTTTATCACTTTCATTTCTTTTCCCACCTTTTCCTCTCTCATCTATATCTCTTTAACACTTGTAGGAATTCTTACTGACAAGGATCAACAAGCATTTTTATAGCTGTTTTTACATTGTTGTCTTATAAGCTTATCTTCTCTGCCACCATAGTAGCTTTTTATAGTCAAAATTTTTAACTTGTTTTTGTTTGATCATTTTGTGCTGTATTTTTAAATTTTTAACTTTATATTAAAATTTGGCTCTGCTTACTTGGAAGTGGGGAAGTATTGTGTGAAGCTTCAGGCTTTTTCACCTTCTGTTTCAGTTAAATCTACAAGTTTTGGATACTTCCAGGGGAGTGTTAACCTGGGAGATGTGCAGTTACTGCTTTCCTGGTCTGCCCTCTGATCTTTATCCGGGAAGGGTTCCTGCTCCCCTACAGCCACAATTATTAGTAATTATCTCAGCTCTAGAACTGTGACCAAGACCCCTGCTTCCTTGTGACCACAACCCAGACCTGTGAATGGGTAATAGAATACCAATTGTCTCCAGTTGCAGCCAGTGTTGGCAATGGGTTTCTTATAATCTCTTTCTGACCAGTTGTCTGGCCCCTTTACCATTTCTGGGTGTAGAGTTCTCAAAGTTGCTGCTACTACTACTGCTGCTGCTGTTGCTGCTCTCATAGTCACCTCCAAGACTCACTGCAGGTGGTCCTGCTGTGCTTTGACCTGAAATCTCTTCACATGAACCTTTTTTGACTCTGCCACTTGAAAATTTGATGTGAGTCATTATTTTAAAGTTGTTTGGAGGTTAATGTTGGCAGAGATTGACTGAGTTCCTAGTCCCCTACCTTCCTTGGCTCCATCTCCTTCTTCCTTTCATCATTTCTTATGACACAATAATATTCTATATTCATATACTATAATTTGTTTAGCCATTCCATAATTGATGTGTACACCCTTAGTTTACAGCTCTGTACAATTAGAAAAAATTGATATAAATATTTTTGTACATAAAGGTTTTTTCCCTCTTATTCTGTTCTCTGTAGGGATATGATCTTGGTGATCATATTATTAGATGAAAGGGTCTGCACAGTTTGTACTCTGATCTTTTTATCAGAAAAGCCTGAAAGAACTCTATTTTATTAAAGGTCCATTTTTGTGTGCTGTAGAATCACACTCAAGTTTTCAAGATCTCTTGACTAATCTCTGTCTCTTCATTCTGTTCCCTTTCTTACCTTGTGTAACACATGGCCCGCCTACACTACAGTATTTCACACTTCTCACACAAGGGAAATTCTCTTTCTTCTAAAAACAAAGAAACATTTACAAGCTTTTTCAATTTACAGTCACCGTTAAAAGGGTGCTGAGAAAGTGTCATACTCTTAATTGGCTAAAATTCCCATTAAGACAGAATTTGCAAAGCTCAGCATGCTTGCTTTCTCTGGCAATGCAGACAAGCCCAGCCAACTATTCACTCACTAGAATGATATATTGACCAATAAGTTTATGGCAAACAGGACTCTCAGCAAAGCAGCTAGAAAACCTGGCTCTCCCCACTGTGCTTTTCCCTTTCATAACTAGAAGTAGAAGTAAGAGAACAAAATGTGCATCTGAGAGACTAAAGCTTTCTCCAACTCTAGGTCAATTTGAAGGACCATAGCTGACACAGATGTTCTTATCCAATGAGCTCCATTATCTCTTTAGTCAATTAGAAACTAGCAGGTTCTTTTCAGCTGCCACCCCTGCCTGATTCTTCTCCACAGAAATCAGATAAGGTCATTTTATTTTCTTCTATTTATTCAATCTTAAACTTTCACTTGCCAGGTTCTTCAATCTTTAACCACTACTCTCACTTGTTTAAAATCCTTGATTTCTGTCTATTCATTGATTCATTTCACAAAATCTTCCCTATAAAATCAATCCTCATTAAATTATCCCATAGAATTCAGTTATATGATTATTTTGTAAGTTTTAATCTTTTATGCCTTAAAACAAATATGTGTAAATGATCTGAGTGATAACAATGTCCTGAAATTCTAGCAGTTCTGCAGTCTTCAAAGGTCTTTTCTTTATATTTGGATTCTGTAAGCTTTTAATAAATAAAATATTGTACCATCCTTTAAAGCTTTATAACTGTTTACATCCCTTGCTTTACATCCTTTTCAAGATGATATGCCTTTTTTATTACCATATTTTAATACCAAACTGTTCATATGTTTCTGAAAACTGTAGATTTGCACACAGACTTTAGCAGTTTTTATTAAACAAAATTTCTTTTCCTACTCCTTTTAGGCTAAAAGAACCAGTACTTTATATCCTATATCAATTGATTTAACTTTTCCTGCAAAAGTTTTTCTTCTTCTAATACCAAATTGTTCCATTGTATTTTTGCACATTTTCTCTGTTTTCAAGCATTGTCATGTATGTGATTCTGTAATTCAGCAAACAGAAACAATTTGTGTAAAATCAAGCAAACAATTATAAAAAATCATTTATTAAGTTCTATATTCCAGTTACTATATGAAATACCAAAGTATAGATATAAAATTGGAACAATTCTTGCCCTTGGGAGCTTATTTTCTAGCAAAGGAAAAAAAAAATATATATATATATTCTTATAAATTTATATGAAATTTATAAAATTAATCGGGAGGATTATTGTCAACTGAAGGGCTACTCAAGAAAGGCCTCAATGCAGGGGGAGGGGGAAGGGAGTATTTGGTCTAAGTTTTTAAGGAAACTTAGAATTCTGAAAGGTAGACATGAAGGGGAGAGTACATCCTAGACATTGCAAATAGCCTGTGCAAAGGCAGAAATGGGATAAGGGATTACATTGTTTAAAAAAAAAAAAGCAAGTTTTATTTATACACTAGATGGTATAAAGGGAAAGAAGTATATAATAAACATGAAAAACTAGGTTAGAATCAGGTTTAAATAAAAACAGAGTTTTCCTACTACTTAGAGGTCTTAGGGAAAGCACTGAAATTTCCTGAGCAGAGGAATGATATGGTGGTACCTATTCTTTAGATATATCGCTTTGGCAGCTTTTTAAAGGATGGATTAGAGTGTGAAAAGATGGGAGGTAGACCACTGAGAAGAATATTTCAATAGATCAGGCAAAAAGATAAAGATCTAAATAATGGTTGTGACTGCCTATGTAAGTGAAGAGGAAGGAATGAATGTGAGAGATGGTGTTAGAAAGAATTAATAAGAGAGTGTTTATTCCAGAGTTTCCTTGTTTAGAAATTGATTCCCTTCCCAGGAAGGAAAACCTGATTCCTCTTCTTAAAAATTCATTTCTTAGGATATTAAAATACATGAAAAATATCAATGAAAAAAGAGGATTTTATGTGAAACTGTGAATGTCCATTGCTTATAGGTTTTTTTTATTAAAAAATGTGTATATTAAATTTAACACAATAAATAAAACAACTTGGTTTTGTCTGTGCCTCTTTCTGAATTGTTTTCTGTCCTGTCCAAAGTATTTTCAAGGGTTTTATTAACATTTTTTTTTACTATCGTTATCACTGTCCACCAGCCTCATTCTCCCTTGCTCTCTACCCCATCCCCTCCCCTGGAAGTCCTCTCTTTTAACAAATAAGAATAGTTAGGCAAAAGAAATCAACATTATTGGCTCTATCTGAAAATCTAAGTGTCATTCTGGACCCTTATCCATTACTGCACTAATCAGAATTCAGAAGTCTTTCAAGTTTGTTTTTATTTTTATATTAGTGTGACCTTTTTATAAAATGTTATTCTTTCTACACATGAGAGCCCACTTTTTCTCTGGATGACCTAGTAAGAAAATATATCACAGAAGGTTAGGGGAGTGATGTTTTTCACCAATTATTCTTAACATGCTACCCTATTGAATTCTCCTTTCTAAAAGCTGGTTAAGTTTGACTGACTAGTTGATATTAACTAATAATCATTGGAAGGACGGGAATATACCAGTGTGAACTTGTGAACAATAGCATTAGAAAAATATGCTCAACTATGTAATTTTAGAAGGACCAGACAGTGTGAGAAGGGAGTTGGGATATGGACCCTAAAGCCCATACCACAAATTCATATGATTGTAATGTTCATAAAATCATAGACTGAGTGCTGCATTGCACTTTAGATGTCATTGAATCCAAGCTTCTTATTTTAAAGATAAGGAAACCAAGGAAAATAACTTAAGAAGTTATTTGCTATTAGTTATCAATAACCAGAATGAAATTCAAGTCTTCCTGTATCTAAATCAAATTCTAAGTTTGTCTTCCTAAGTTTCTTTGAATCATATCCATTATTTTATCTAATACAATAACAGTTCATTAAATCAATATACTACAATTTGTTTGTTACCTAGCTGAGAGAGACCTATTATGTTTCCTTTTTTTCCTTTTTTTTTTTTTTTTTGCTACCATCAAAAAAAAAAATGTTCTGCTATAAATATTTTTCCTGATATGGGTTTTTTGCCTTCTGTCTTTTACCTCTTTGGGATATGTTCCTAGTACTGTTATCACTAAGATTAAGAGAAACTTAGTGACAAAAGTGATAGAATTCCTAATTCTGTTTCAGAGCAGTTGGATTAATTCACATCTTTATCAGCAGTATGTTAGTCCTCTTGAACAACTGGACATTTTTCTATTTTGTTTTTGCCAACCTGATGAGGGCGAGGTGGAACCTCAGTATTGGTTTAATTTGCATTTCTCTTATGTAGTGATTTTGAGAATTTTTCATGATTATTGATATCTTGATTTTTTATTTGCTGGTTTTCGTCCTATTGAAGAATAGCTTGCTTATTCATATATTAGTATACATGTATACACACATGTATGCATACATATACATATAATGGATCCAATACATAGGTAATATCAGACCTTTTTCAGGGAAATTTGCCACAAAGACTATTAATAAGTTAACTGTTTATCCTTTAACTGATTCTTACTACATTAATTTTGCTTCTGTAAAAGCTTAAATATTATGTGATGTCCATTTTATCTTTTAAAATTATTTCCATACTTGTTTGTCTAAGAATTAACCATCTTTCCTCCTTATCCTTTAATTTGTTTATAGTATTTAGATCTATAGAGAATTTAGGTCTATAGAGAATTTAGGGTAGTATATGATATGATATGTCATAAACCTAATTTCTGTCAGATTGCTTTCCAGTTTTCTCAGCAGTTTCTATTTTTGTTTGGCCATGATTTTCAAGGATTTCAGTGATTCTCAAATTATTTTACTTTTGTTGTTGTTCTTTTTGATAATAGATACCACATATATTCAAATTTTCTAGTCTTCTGACTTTGTTCTAGTACTTCTTGTTGTCTTATGGAATCACTATGTATTTCTTGAATCATTCTATTTTTTAGGATGTACCCTACATAACAATAATAATAAGAAGGATACTTATAGGTAGTCTTTATATAACTCCATTATACTAAGTGCGTTACAGTTATTATCTCATTTGATCCTCAAAAGAATCCTCTGAGGTAGGTACTATTCTTATCTTCATTTTACTGATGAGGAACCTGAGGAAAATAGAGATTAAGTAACTTATCCAGGAACACATAACTAGTAAGTGTCTAAGATTGGCTTTGACTTAGATCTTGATTCTAAGCTAAGAGCTCTATCTACTGAGCTATCTAGTTAGTTCCTTGGTCAGGTTTTTCTTCTTTCTGATCTAAACTGTTTATACTTTCTCCAATTTTTGTCTTGAAAAGCTCTAATTTCATTTTTCCCTCTTGCGTCATTTCTTCCATCTACTCTTGAAGCCATTCTCTTTTTTTCTTGAGTTGTACTTATATTAATTTTGGAGCTCCTCTTCATTTCTTCTGGATTTATTTCTTGGGTTTCCCTTTAATCAAAAGGATTAATTCATTGTATTAGTTTTCTTCTTCAAATACGTTCAAATGAGATGTTTGTAAAAAGTGCTTAGTGCAGTGCCTGGTCCATAGTAGGCACTATATAAATACTTATTCCTTTCCATTTCTCTGCTCTTCTTTTTATTCATATCTCTAGCCTCAGTTTCTGAATTAAGACTTTGTGCCAGGGCCAAGAGCTTGCCTCTCCTATATTCTCACATAATAGAGCCAGACTTAAATTCTGTTCTTGCTATAGTGTGCATTTCACTGTCACTGCCTTACTGATATATGAGGGTGATGTTTCCTGGTGCCCTATTCTGGTCTGGGAAAGGGAATTGGTTCTTGTACTGGTACCAGCCCTAGATTCTTTCTCTGTGTCTTGGTTTTCCAAAGATATTTTGGCCCCTCATCCTTATACATCTCTGTCACATTCTCTAATCAAGAGTTGCCCTTGTCTCCATGGAAAATCTTGATTGACCATGACTAGATATCAGAGATCTTGGTTATTTCAAGCATTTTTGAGCAGTGGTGTTAAAATCAAATAGAAAAAGGAGCCACTAATCTGAACATAAAGATTCTTGAGCAAGGCATATTATCTTAATTTTAAAATGTAATATAATCTGAATTTTATTGTTACTTTATTTCTTTTGTTCAGCATTTCCCAGTTACATTTTAATTTGATTCCTGCCACACTTTGGAGTATTGTGGAGCACAGGTCTTAGATGACTCTAACGAGTCATGTACCAAGCAACTTCCCCTCTTCGCTTCCTTTCACAGCCACATACTGTGAGTTGTTTTTGTCCCCTATGTCAAGGCCAGGTTTGGAATTAGGCTGTTTCAGAGCTCAATCTCCCTGGGTAGTCAGTTATCTGTTAGGAGTTGACTTTGTTGCCTATTGCAGATCCGACAGAGCAGGACCCAGATCTTTTTGGCTTCAGGCCACATTTCTGCAAGATTATAGTAGTTCCACACTCTACTAGTTTCACACTTATTACATTGAATTCAGTTATTAAAATATAATTTTTAAAAGTTTGAAGACTTGAACCCTTAGGATCTGAGATCAGAATTTCTTTTTTTATGAACTTAAGTCTATGACCTTTTGTCAATTATATATTCTGTTCGTGCCTCATTTGCTTCAAAGGGAAGAAAATGCAATAAATATTCTACCCAGAAATGGCTAAGATATACCTAGAAAGTATTTTCATTTTGGCAGAGTAATTTATGAACAAACACTGGTAGTTTATTTAGATATTTTGCTTTGATATCCTTACCCTTCTCTTTATGGTATTTGGTTTTAGTAGCTGCAGGGTGGGATAGGAGTGATGTGTAACTGATGGTCATTACTTTCCATGCAGTGAGCCACCTTCATTGTTAATTCGGGACTTGTCAAGCTGCATCACAGGAGCCTTGGATAAAGTGTTCTAGTGAAGAAGATAATTGAAAATCAAAAAAGACTTTGTTAATTTGATTAGGCAGAGCTGTAGTTGAATTGTTCTTCATCAAAAGAGATTTAATTTTGACATGCAATTAAATCCTTCTGCTGTACAACTTGCCCTCTGTGTTTCTTGAGCTAGAAATAGGCTTAGCAAGCTGAGGTCAGAGGAGGGGGTGGGATAGGGAAGACTAGGTTTTAAGAAGCGATGGATGGAAGGAGAAAAGGGAGGGGTTAGAATTTATATGAAGATGGGGAGTAATAGAAAGGAATGGTAATAAGAATGATGAAAGGAAAGAGAATGTGCACTCTCTGGTGGGGGCGAGAGAAGTTTCTTTTAAAAACAGGAGAGAGATGGAAGAAATAAATATAGATAAAAAATTAATGAATAAACAGAAAGAGTTGTGTAATGAAGGGAAAGAGGGGTATGATAAAAGAACAATATTTCTCGGAAATTTCTCTACATTTACTACAGATACATGTTTGCTAAAGGAATCCTGTTCTGCATAGAAATATTGCTTAGAGAATTATCCTGTAATCCTTATGCAGGCAAAGCAACTGTAAGATTTGTGCTGAGTATGAACTCTTTCTAGTCTAAAGTCATCTAAATATACTGGACCATCTCTGTAATACAACCTATTGTAGTGTGGAATTAAGTATTAGGTGAGTCTATTTTTGGACCCATCCAGAGAGTTCCTAGAATATCAGAAAATTTTATGTATAACACAGAACCACAATATGAATCCCAAGAATTTGGGAAAGATTTTAATGTAACACTTTGAATAATATTTGTCATAGAAATGCAAAGATCTTAGGATCCTTCCTATCTATCCCATTTTCTTCTCCTTTTCTCTCCCCTTTTCTCCCCACTATCTTCCATCTCCACTTCCTTTTCCTCTCCCCTCTCCTATCAGATAAGTACTTTACCTAGAATAATTTAATTAAATAACTGATTATCTGGATTAGAATTGAATCCTCGACTCTTATTTTAGAACTGGGCTACCTTTGCAAAGTAAATGGGGAAATCTCTATGATTCTTTGCCAATAATAATAGTTTCCATGATATCAGGTACCTCTTATAAATATTTGGGATAGATTACCCCAAAGCCATAAGTAGAAAATTTTGTGCTTGGGGCAAATGTGACAAACTACGCTTTTAATTGAATATTGGGGAACACAGTCTTTAAAGATAAAGAGACCTGCTATAATAGTGTGAGTCTATTGCTTAGAAGGGGACACAGTACTAGCTCCCCCAGTCTACCATCTGGTAGCTTCCTATTTTAACCAATTATTCTCCCTAATTCGTTGCTAAACTCATTTGTTAAATGCTGGTGAAAAACTTCAAGTACTACTAATCTCACTAAATTTGACGCCCTTGGACAAAGTCTTGGTTGTTTTAGCTCATGGTTCTCCCCACTCCCATCCTCCCAAAAACCTAGAAAATGTGGGCTAAGTATCCTGGCATAGAGGTATATATGGGAGAGTGAATATTCCCAGATGGGCCAATGAGAATGTTCTTCCAGAGTTGGCACAATTCTTGCTCATCTTTGGTTTGTTATCTACAGAGTGGAGTTTTTAGAGATTTGAAGAAATTTCTGACTTTTTTGTTTTTGAGCAATCTTTTCCTTACTTTTTCATCCACCTTTATGGAAGAAAAAGAATACTATTAAACAATGACTCTGAGTTGGAATAATTGTGTAAAATATCAGTATTAAATACCATAAGACAGCATGTAAACTATTGGGAAAAAAACTAGAGAAAGGGACTAAAAAACAAAACTATCTACTTGTCTGCACTCCTTTCTCTTCTCTCCAGTATTGCTGAGCTCAGAAAGAATGAAATTGGGACTGGTGCATTCTCAACCACAAGATACTGATACACACATCTTTACATACTTATAAAAGATACTTTTCAAATATCCACTTAATGAAACAGTAACTACTACATCTTACATTCTAGTAAATTGGTGTTTTTCAGGCAAATAAAGAAATTATGCCTAGGTCAGTCGTATCTGACTCCGAAGTTATTGAACTGTAAACTGCCTCCTGAAGCTTTCTCTTGTTCTGAGGTGAGAGAGTTTGAACAATGGTTCTATTTGTACCTTTTCAATTCTAAATTCATTTAAAAACAAACTTTATTTCTCATCTTTCTTGGTCCAATAATCTGAGCTTAAAATTTGGAACTCTATTAGTGATGGAACTTAATAAAAATCCATGCTTCCAAAATATGTCAAGTTTTTAGAATACTTTCCCAACACTATTAGATAAGTATTATAATATATATTTTACATGAAGGAAATTGGGGTTCACAGAGGTAGTGTATCTTTTCTAATGTCACAAAGCTAGTAAGTGACAGAGCCAAGATCTGAATTCATGTCTCTTGACTTATATCCCTTGCTTTATTTCATTGTTTGTTACACAGCATCCCTAATGGAAAATCTCTGCTTTCTGAAGTTTCTGTATTAATTGGAAGTCAGAACGGGCCATTTATTAGCAATATACCTTTCTATTTGTGTAATTCCTTTCAATGTATTTAGAAATTTTTAGGAGGTCTTGAGATGATCCTAGGTCTTAATGAGGACCAAATTTATTGATACCAGCTCTTAATTATCCAGTGCTACAGCTTGTTTTAAACTTTCTTTTTGGTATTACATCACTTCTATTTACTCAATTCTTTCATTGGAATTATTACTATTTTTATTGTGACTCCTAGTCCTTCAGTGGTTGAAAAGAAAAATCTTTCAAATAAAGATTTATTTATTTTTTTCCACATCTTCAAAGAAGTTATGAACCAAAGAAATGGCAAGCTTGAAAAGAGAAAAGGCAGTGTTTTGCTTAGACTGATCTCAAAGACTGGCATTCCCTAGAACAGAATAAGAGATAAAAGCAGTTAAGTAGAAGAAAAGCCCATGGAAAAACAATAAGCTTTACAGCTTCTTCTAGGTTGGATCTTGACAAGAAAGTTTCCTTGTTTTCTATGCATTATTGGACATTCATGACTATAAACAAATATGAATGTGAATATACTTGAATAGAATTATGCTTCAGCTAGTAGGTGACTTATAGCATCAAAAGCAAGGTTGCAAGCTAACAAAGTTTACATACCCCTATATTGATAGATTAGATTCATAAGAGTTATTTAGAAAGCAACCAACCTCTTCTATAAAAAGTGCTGAAGGGATGGAGGATAAGGCATAAGGTAAAAACATTCTATATTTTTTTAGTGATCTCCATTCTCTACCTATGCTCCAGAGGAAAAACTTGCTCTGTAATTTCTTCATACAACATTAGAAAGTGGCTAAAATGCTTTGAATTAGTGGTCTTTTGTGAGAAACAACCTCTTGTTTAGTTCCTATAAGGACAAAGAAATCTGAAGACTGATTTTAGTCTCATTTCTAGTACTGTCAGTACTGTGATCTTTTATGTGGGTGTATTATTTTGTACATAAATTGTTTCTTGGCTCCATGTACATGGTTGGAGGGAAGCAGAGACTATACATGGATAAACATAGTATATGTGGTAGACTCCAAAAACTATTGAAAGAAATTAGTTAATGAAGTGAAATTTGGGATGGGAAGAGATATTTTATGCTTAATCAGAGAGTCATTAAATAGTGTAAAAAAAATAGAAATGACACCAAAAATGAAAATAATATAGTGTACAATCGGACTGAGACTTTAAAAAAATCAAAAGCATAATCTATTGTTTCACTTACTTCTCATGTTCTCCAAAATACAAAGTAAGCATCTTCTACCTCAGGCTATCTTATACATACTATCTCTCCCATGACTTGAATGTATTTAGAATTCCTAACTTCATTCAAGGCTTAGCTTATGTGCCATTTTCTCCAGGAAGACTTTCCCAACCCATGTACTTGTATTTTTAGTATTTCTCCTCCATGTTATTATTAGTATTTTTCATTTCTAAAATTGCCTTATCTGTATACAGGTTATTGCCTCCTCCTTCAGTAGAAAGTATGTTCCATGAAGACAAGTTCTATTTGTCATTTTATGTCTAACCCTCAGCATCTAGCCCAGTGTTAATATATAGTAGATACTTAACAGTTGCTTACTGGATTGGTTTAGTGGAAGAAAAGAAGAAAAAAGGGACTGGAAACACTTCTCATGTTTTCTATTTCCTTTTTTTCACCCTCTCTCTTGTATACTCTGAATTTAAAGCTAACATTTCTTTTTCTTCTCTTCTTATATCCATGTATCCATCCTTTATTCACTGATTAATGGCATCAGTAATAGGATTTAGTTAATATTACAATATTATAATTTTACTTTTCTGTCATCCTGGTTTGCTCATTCAAGGTGAGGTAATTGAGCAGACATGCAGTAGGCAGGGGATAGAGAAGCCAGTATTAATTTAATTGAGTCAATTTGTTCACAGTAGAATATTAGCTCTTACAATATTTTGAAAAGGAATTCAACTAAACAGTTGGCTTTGCCTGGGTTTAGGAGTGGAGAAAGGACTCCTTGAATGTTATACTTTCCTTGAAGATATCAGTAATTTCTTCCTGAGAAACCCAGGCCAGATATAGAACCAGGAGAGAATCTCCATTTTCTGTCTCTCCCACATTTCTACTTGAAATCTGATCTATTTTCTCCATTCCCCTTTTTATGTAAGTCTTTCCTCTGTTTGCTTCTGCTGCAGCAATGCAGAAAGACAATCTGAATAGTGGAAATTTTTTTATCCATCACCAACCCCCCTCCAATGCCATCTCCCACATATTAGTGGAAACCAAAGTCACAGACAGGTATCAAGCACCATAAAAAATTTAAATTTATTCCTATTTAGGATAAGGAAGATTGGAGGGGATTCTTAGAAAAGATAGAAAAGAATCTTGGATTTAAAGTCATCTATCCTAGGTTTGAATCCCATTTGTACAACTTAATACCTTTGTGGCCTGAGCCAAATCATATATTCTGGTCCTAAATTTCCTCAATGTAAAATAAGTTGGTTGAATTAGTTAAGGTGTTCTTAATCTTTTTATTTAGGTTTGGAAGTTTGGTGAAGTATACATAGCCCTTTGCAGAGTAATATTTTAAAGAAATAATTGAAAGAAATACTAACATTTCTATTATTAAGATTAGTGAAAATAAAGTTGTAATTTCCTCTTCTGAAGTTCACAAACCTCCTGAAATATATCCTCAAAGGGAATGTGTAGACCTCTAAAAGCCTTTGGACTATAGATTAATAATCCCTGGAATAAATTTGCTTCCAAGTCTAGTTCTAAATCTACAATTAAACATTTTCATGGGCAAAGGTAAAAGAAAGTTTATATGGGGAGGGCAAGATGCCATATTATCTGGGGAAGAGGATTGGACCAGGTAGCTGAAGGCTGTAGTAGGTATCACTCCCTCTAGGGAAAAATTGCATTTAATTGGGAAAGGTAATCCATTTAATTGAGACTTGGACCATATCTTTTGCTTATAACAATTGCTGCTGTACTTTTTTTTCTAGGAGAATATTGAGAAACAGGAGCAAAAGTAAATATCAAATCCAAACTTGTGTCTTAGTTTGTTTCTTAGGGGGAATAACCTTAACTTCATGCTCCATCCCTATACTCATCTCCAATTCCTACTGCTTCTGTTTTGTCAAAACTGAACTTAAGCCAGCTGGATGCCATCCTTGCTCCTGACTCTGTCCTTTGCCAAAACAGCAGGAACATTATGTGGTCAAGGTTGGTTGAGCAGGAAACATGAAACCAAGCAGTGCTATCTGGTAGATTCAGGCCAAGCCTCCTTTGTACTAGTTAAGTGTATTTGGAATCTTACCCTTTCTTTCATGTATTTCCTTTGTTTGTGGAATTGATAATATAGTGGCCTTAAAGACATTGGACTTCCTGAAATGAGTCATCTCTAATTAACATTAATCCAGATCTTTTAATTTCTGTCCTAAGCATCCTATTACAATTTTAAATTGTTTTTGCAGGATAATATGCGTGTTATTGGCATGCAGTTATGTCCAAGTTATTTCATATATGTGGGTATATTTTCTAACTAACTTGTAAGATTTTGGGAGGCAAGGACTATTTCTATTTCTTTTCTGTCCTTTAAATGTCTCCACTAAAGCTTTTGACACAGATAAAACACCATTGAAAACATATCGACTGAAATACAGCTCTCTTCAATGAAAAGTCTTTCAGGTTCTAAATGAGCAGGGCCTAATGGGAAACTGGCTGTGTCTCTTGGCCTCCTAAGATCAAAGGAAGCTGATGAAGCTTGGGATATCTGTCAGAGACATGGGGACTCTGAATCTCCATACGTGGTATATCTGGAACATAAGGTAAAAATCATATTTTGCTAAGTTAAGGAGGTTTTACTGAAAAAGAAGTTAGTGGAGAATCTGCTGGATTGAGGGATTCATGAAATTTCAAAAAAAATAGATCTGGGTGAAAAGACCTGGGATTGAAGAATTGGAAAACAGTAACTGTACCACTGAATAACCAGTTATTAGGTAGAGTTTGGGGATTGTTAGCCAGGCTATTGAAGATTAAAAGCCATGTTCATATGTAAGTAGGGCCTATCAGGGAGAAAAGAGGGTCATGTACTGCTTTTGATGCGGTGGATATGAAAAGCTGTGAATAATTTGCATTTTTGAGGATCAGGTAATATTTTAACTTAACTGAGGACAATCACTATCGAACGAACTCTGAAGTAAATTCTTTTGAAAACTTGAGAAATCTTTTGTAATATAATAACACTTTAATTTATCCATTTTGTAAATGAAGACATTTATATTTGAAATTTTCTCAAATCAAGTTTTCCTATAGGTAAACAAACATTGGCAAGACATGTCTGGGGGGTGTGGGGGGTTGGATTTTGTACACCATAGACCTCAGGGTAGCCAGCTTAGATACTTTCTCATTCCCCCAGATCAATTTAAATTAAATCAAATGTTTAAAAATCCTCCCTTCCAGTTTGTATTTGCTGTTCTAACTCTTAACAGCTAATTAGTTTAATGAGTTTTCTTACTTCTCAGTTATTAGAAAATCCTGCTCCTATACAAAAAGGCAACTTTTTGCTAAAAGGAAAACCTTGGTTATTTTTCTTCCTAGCCTTTGACCAGGCTACTGATCTCTTTCTCACTTTTCCCTTTGGCACTGGAGTTTAATGTTTTTGGCATCAGGATACCAGAGCTTCTTTGATATAATTCCTGTTTGTCCAAGTGGAGCCATCCTATTACTAATTTTGGTCTCCTACCTAGTAACTCTGACTGGGCTTGGACAAGCAGAAAACAGCTTTACAGCTGGCCTTCAAAAAAAAGTGTATTATTTCTTCACAAAATTGCAGAGGAGAGAGAGGAAATAAGCCCCTGACATATACTACAGAATCCTTTCATTTCATTTGCCAGCAGAGAGGTAGAAGGAAACAGAGGCACAATGGAAATGGAGCCTCATTTTAGAAAGATACTGACTGTTCAAGGGGAAGCAGAGGAGCAACAAGAGGACATAAAATCATAAGAGAAGATTACCTGTGGAAATTTGGATGATATAAGAGTAGACTGGAGGGGAGGAGAGAGGAGGAACAGGCTATCTGCCTTTAAATATTTGTAGGTCTCTTTGGGGAAGAAGGATTGTATTTGTTGGACATGGTTTCAGGTTATCCAACTAAGAATAGTGGATGGAAGTTTACAGGGCAGGAGATTGAAGTTCACTCTAAATGGGAACTTGATTGCTTGAGAATAAAGTGTCTTTCCCTCTGCTAAAGGTCTCCTTCCAGTAAAGCAGTGAGCAATACAGTAAGGGCTTAATAAATGCTTGTTAGGAACTCAAGAGAAGTATAAGAAGGTAAAAAGGGAAGAAAAAGAACAATTATATTTTTTAAAGGTTAAAAGCTTTTCATCCTTACATGGGAAGATGATATATGTGACTTTTGAGAATTATATCTTTGTTAGGGGTATACTTTGAGGGTGTTTGTATAAAATGACTTTAATGTGATGATATAATGTGATGAAAAGGGATTGCACTGGAAGAAGAGGAAAGGGGAGGTAAAGTAGGCTAAATAGCATCATATGAGGAGGCAAAAAAGAACTTATAAAAAATGAGGGAAAGAAGGGAAGATGATGGGCATTATTTGAACCTTAATCTTATCAGGTTAAGCTCAAAGAGAAAATATCATACATATTTAATTTGGTGGACAAACTTGTCTCACCCTAAAGGGAAGTAAGAGGGGGAAAGGGAAAGGAAAATGAGGGCAGTAGTAGAAGGGAAACGGATAGGAAAGGGAAAGAGAGCAGCTAGGTTGGTCAGTGGACAGAACACCAGCCCTGAAGTCAGGAAGACCTCAGTTCAAATCAGGCCTAATTTAATTTAATACTGCCTAGCTCTATAATCCTGGGCAAGTCACTTAACACCAATTGCCTTAGGGGGAAAAAGGAATTGGGGTTAAAAAAAGGGAGGGCAGATTGAGGGAGGTTGTGATCAGAAGTAAAACACTGGTAAGGGGGAAAGGATAGAGAAAAGTATAATTTGGGAAAAATAGGATGGTGGGAAATACAGAGTTAATAATTTTAACTGTGAATGTGAATGGGATAAACTTCCCCATAAAATGAAAGCAGCTAGCTAGCATCTAGTCTAAAAGTCAGAATCCTACAATGTGTCATTTATAAGAAATACATTTGAAGCAAAGAGATACATTCAGAGCAAAGATTAAAGGCTGGAGCAGAATCTTTTATGTTTTAGCTAAAGTGAAAAAAAAAAAGATGCTTGTTAGATATCCACCTTTTGGGAATGTTTATTTTTAAACAAGTATTTGTTTACAAATATTTAATAAGGGTATTATCCACTTAAAATTGTTTTTTTATTTAAATACCAGAAAAAGAACATTTCCATATGTACAACAGAATATTTAAAAAATAGGTTGTACTTGAAACTGTTCATTTCTATTTCAAAGGCTTTTTCTCTTTCTTTCTTTCTTTTTCTCTTTCTTTGTCTCTCTCTTTCTCTCTTTCTCCCTCTCTCCCTCCCTCCCTCCTTCCCTCCCTCCCTTCCTTCCTTCCTTCCTTCCTGGATATTTCAGGACAGAGTTCCAGGAACTGTCAACCTCCTGACCTTGACTGGCAGCTGTGTGTACTATTGCTTCTTTCTGATCACTATGGAACATTGGAGCTTTTAATGTCCTCATTGGGGATATTTTAGAGGAGAATGTAATCACATTAGGTAGGCATTCTGGACATCCATTTGTCCTTCTTTTCTCTCCCTGTGAGAGATATATGGATTAGCTTTGAATAAGCTCTTAGGACCCTTCCAAAGCTGAAATTGTAGAATTTTACTAATTACGTTGAAGACCTCTTAGAAAACAATTTTCAGTATTGTTTAGAATAACATAAATCTGAATTCAAACATGAACCATCACACATAATTTAGGGATCTCTTAAGGGAGAAAGCAAGCAACATAGATATTACATATGAAAAAAGGTTCATAAGTAAAGCACCTTTTCTTAGTATTATAAAACAAAACAAGACAAAACCAAACTAGGTGAATACAGATTAAACGCCGTTCCATTTGAAATAATCAAGTGCATCTGTTACCTCATAAATTCACATATTTCTTCCAAGGATACAGATGAGCAATTTATCTATACCTTCCCATCCTGTGCAGTGGTTATTAATATCCTCCCAAAATTTTGCCACAAAGGGTACCAGGGGCCCTCTTCCATTTGTCATCATGAGGCTACCAGTGGAGTACTCTGGTCATCCAATTTCCTTTCCTCCTCTCTCCATATGGCCAGCTTATCTTCTCTTTCTATTATGCAGTTATATTGGATCATCATTTACTCCTGTTCTTCAGAGTTCTTCATAAGTTCTATGTTTTAGTCTGTTCACACCCACCAGAAGCCTCTCTATTGTCCTTTGACTACTGTTTGTCTTCAGTTCTTTAAAGGCATTCATTTTCAAGGTCTTGTGACTATATGGCAGCATTGCATTGTATTTTCAGTACAAAATATTTATATTGAAATGTTCAGCCTTTGCTGTTATGGGAAGTTTAGTGTCAGTACACGTGCTTTGCTATTTCCTGGAAGCCATCCACCTACTTTCCTCCTTTTTATCTCTAGATCAGTAAAGCCTAAACTACATTCTAAACTCTGTTCTAAGAACTGGGGATACAGAAGAAGGCACTGAAGGAGGCATTCTGTCACATGTAGATAACTTAAATGTGAGCAAGATATATATGCAGATATAGATATAGATATAGGTATTGATATATGGGGTCAATGGCAGGTTATCTCAGAGAAATAGACTGTAGCAATTAAATTGAACCAGAAAGGCCTGAAGAAGGTGTTATTTGAGCTGAATTTTAAAGGAATCTAGAAAAAAGCCTCTACAAATAAGGAAACTGAGGCCTATATAGATGCAATAATGTACCCAGCATCATATCTTATGTATGATTGGCACACAGGTATTTTTGTATTTCAGTTTCAGTGTTCTATTCAGTCCAACATCCTAACTACAGGGCTTTTTAATTCTTTCAAATTCTTTAAAGAACACATAGTATAATTTTTATTAGCCTTTCAATTGTATTTTAGTTGAACTAAGAGTTTAATTAGGGAAAAATAAATAAGTTGGAGAAAAAAAAGCTTACTTAAAACTGAAGTCACTGAACACTGAAAAATTTTTTACACACAAAAATAATGTTTATTACAAATAGTTCTCATCAACTTATGACATGAGGAAAAGATAATATCAGATTATTACCCCAATTAGAATATAAAATAACAGGAGATATATTTCTTTTAAAAATATTTTTCAAGATATCTATCTCCTCCTTTGTTCTATATTACTTTAGTTTTAATATGTATATTGATTAGGTTCTTTCCTTATGAACTGAGACATATTAATACATTTATTTCTCTCCAATTAAAGATGAGAAATTTCTAAAAATCTTAGTTAAACCAGTATTCTATTTCACAAAACAGTGTCTAAAAACTTTGTGGTTCTCAAAAAAGCAGAGTATAGTGATATAATACAAATAACTCACTAGGGAATATGAATTATAAATCAAGACTGAAACTTTTCAGAAATAATATACCATCTCCATTTATTTATGGTAATTTTAGGTTCTAAATTATTTCCTCCAACTCCCAACCAAAATAAATAAATAAATAATGATAAATTAGAAACTTCAATGCCATCCTGAGGAAGTAAAAGGGAATTGCATTGGAAATATGCTAATATTTGTTTGGAACAGTTGTCTGGACAGTTAGGAAATTCATACGAGAATATTTACTGCACAGAGCATTGACTTAGGAACAAATCACAGTCACCACATGCTCCTAAAAATAAACAAAAAAATTATTTACACAAAGCTCATCTTCCCTCTGTATTGTCTGTCCCATTTATTAGTACTTTTGGACAAGTTCTATTATCAGTATTATTGAAGTGTGATATTTGTTGTTAGATTGCTTAAGAAATCCTTAATGACCTTGATAAATGTATGGGGGATACCTTGTAAAAGAGCCTGCAAGGCAACTTTTTGTTCTACTTAGTGGAATCTTTTTTGGTACTTTAACAGATCATCATATGTCATATTTATTAAATGCTCACATGAATTATAAGTAACAATCCTGTACGCTCTAATCCATTGCAGGAAAAAAAAAACTTACAAGAAATATTTTCCTTAAGCTCATTCTGATAGTTGTATTTATGTAGACAAGTTTTTGAAAGTGGGATGGTAAGTATAATAATGGACTCCAAGATCTGGGCAGAGCAGTATATTATGTTTAACCTACATCAGATTGCTTGCTGTCTTGGGAAAGGGGATGGTATGAGATGGAGAGAGAAAAAATTTGGAACGCAAAAATTTACAGAAATTAATGTTGAAAAGCTATCTTTACATATATTTGGAAAAATAAACAACTATTAAGAAAGTAAAAGAAAAAGAACAGTATGTTGTCAATGCTTTAACTTGGCTGAATAGGACTCCCAAATCTGGAAATTTTCCATTATTTCATCTATGATCAGACTTTTGGAATATTAGTTCAATTCAGGAAGCACTTATTAAGCTTTTGTTATGTCCACATTACTGTACTGAATTTTACAGATACAAAAACAAAAATAAAACTTTGTATGTCTTCAAGGAACTTACATTCTCCTGGAGGAGTGCAACATGAGCCCCAAGGTTAGATACAAAAGTATGAATATTATCTGACTCCACTTCTCAGAGTTAAGCTTTTCCTTCCCCTGAAGGTTCTGGGGGACTTTAAGGTACTGGACTATCAATTTTCTGTCTGTGGAAAAGTATTGACTTCAGTACCTACAAGTTGTGTTCCCTTTAGAGTTAAAGACCAGTAATCGGTACCCCACCATCCATTTGATTACTTTGTACTGGGTACTTTTTACAAATGGATATTAATGTTTTGATCAAGAATTAATTAACATTTTCCTCAGTACTTTGGTGGAATATTGTCCCCATACTACTTTGATCTCTGATGGGGATGGAGGGCTTGGAGGAGTAAGCTTAATTTAATTCAGATTTTTTTTTTTTGGTAATATTGGTCCAAATGTGGTATGACTGCTGGATGAGTTCTACTCTCAGCTTTCTTTGGCCTGAGTCCGAAATCCCATTCCTTAGTCAGACTGAAAACTCTAGCCTTCAATGCTCAGATACCATATCACCTTCCATATCCTGGAAATGTTAGGATGGCAAGATAATTTTTAAACATTCTGAAGCTCACAAAACCAAAGAGATTTTACTCTTTTTACGTAAAAAGGAAAAGTGAACTTAGAGATTACCCAACTTCTTTTCACAGGGCCTTATGTAGGAAGGAATTAGAGCTTGAGCTGAGCTTTGATGGAAGCTAAAGATTCTAAGAGAAGGAAGTAAGAAAGGAGTGCATTCCAGGTATGTGTGACAATCAGAGGAAAATCATAGAGTCAGAAGATGAAATTGTAGTGTAATGAGAAATGGGTGTTAAATCTGGGAGGATAGGAGTCAAGAAGGGAAGATGTTTAAATGCCAAACAGAGGCAACTATATTTAATCTAGCCCTAACAAAAAATTAGGAAGTAGACTGAAAGAATATGTAAATATAAGCCTTCCTTTTCATTCTTCATTGAACCCACCTGTTGCCCATCATCATAATTTTAAAAATCATCAATCAATTATGAAAAAACTTAAGCAAAAGTGATCAACAAATTGACAGTTGTATCTGGCAAAGTTTGCAACATTCTCCACCTCTGTTTCGATCCCTATATTAGAAGATAGGAAATGGGTTTCATATCTGCTCTCTAGGATGAAGTTTTATAATTGCAATTAATCAGAATTTAGCTACCTTTTATTGTCATGTGCATTTGGAGTTATAGCTCATTCTGAAGTGAGGCATTAATTTTTTCGGGGCTAGTCACTATTCAGGATTATCCATATCACTATGCTCCTTATAAAGCAGGTAAATGAAAATTAATTTCTTTCTAGGGAATTCAGCCACAGTGAGGTAGTTGTTATCATTGTTATTGTTGTTGTTGTTGTTGTTTGCCCTTTATTTTCAAAGAGGAACGTGATATTGGGGAGATGATGCCATGACATGCAAGTGAATTGCATTTAAGGAAGGGAGAGGTGTGCAAGGTGTGCCTCACTTTCCCCTCCAGAACCATTTGGGACCAGTGGCAAGATGCAGATTAAGACAAATGGAGATGGCCCAGAACACAATGGGAGATTTTGCTAAAATCTTCAACTGGTTCAGTGATTAAAACCAAATAGCAATGGAGGCAAAGACTCTCTTCTTTCACCTAGTCCAAAAAAACTCTAAATAAATAAATGAATGAATGAATATAGGAGGGGAAGACCCTCCCGATTTCTGGGCAAAGCAAAAATGGTTGCTATTTACATTTAATCTGAGTCAATCAGAACTCAAACAATGACCAAATCAAGCTTGAACTAGGACCTATTGGTAGTCAATTAAAATCAGATTAATTTTGGTTTAAGACCTGATCCTGAAGAAAGAAATCTGACCAGTAACCCCAAGATACCTTGGTGGTCTGACAGCAGAATTATTGGTGCTGTATTCTGATAGCTCCTCCCTTCTGAGCATCTGTATGTGTCTTTAAAACAGCTTACTATCTATCCATACACAGAAGGAGAGAAGAAGGAATAACATTTCTTTAGCTCAGAATTATCAAACCAGGAACTCATCCTATAATTTTACTGCTTCAGCTGATATCAACAGCTTTTGACAAGAATAAACAGTTCTACTATGCTCAAAGGACTATCACACTGTTTATACCCTTTGATCTAGCAGTGTTTCTACTGGGTCTGTTTCTCTCTTTTTTTTTTTTTTTTTTTAATTTAATAGCCTTTTATTTACAGGATATATGCATGGGTAACTTTACAGCAATAACAATTGCCAAACCTCTTGTTCCAATTTTTCACCTCTTATCCCCCCACCCCCTCCCCTAGATGGCAGGATGACCAGTAGATGTTAAATATATTAAAATATAAATTAGATACACAATAAGTATACATGACCAAAACATTATTTTGCTGTACAAAAAGAATCAGACTCTGAAATATTGTACAATTAGCCTGTGAAGGAAATCAAAAATGCAGGTGTGCATAAATATGGGGATTGGGAATTCAATGTAATGGTTTTTAGTCATCTCCCAGAGTTCTTTTTCTGGGCATAGCTGGTTCAGTTCATTACTGCTCCATTGGAAATGATTTGGTTGATCTCGTTGCTGAGGATGGCCTGGTCCATCAGAACTGGTCATCATATAGTATTGTTGTTGAAGTATATAATGATCTCCTGGTCCTGCTCATTTCACTCAGCATCAGTTCGTGTAAGTCTCTCCAGGCCTTTCTGAAATCATCCTGTTGGTCATTTCTTACAGAACAGTAATATTCCATAATATTCATATACCACAATTTATTTAGCCATTCTCCAACTGATGGACATCCATTCAGTTTCCAGTTTTTAGCCACTACAAAAAGGGCTGCCACAAACATTCGTGCACATACAGGTCCCTTTCCCTTCTTTATAATCTCTTTGGGATATAATCCCAGTAGTAACACTGCTGGATCAAAGGGTATGCACAGTTTGATAACTTTTTGAGCATAGTTCCAAACTACTCTCCAAAATGGTTAGATTCGTTCACAACTGGGTCTGTTTCTCAAAGAGATTATGAAAAAGACCCACATGTGCAAAAATGTTTGTAGCAACCCTTTTTGTAGTGGCAAAGAAATAGAAATTGAGTGGATGCCCATTAGTTGGGGAATGACTGAATAAGTTATGGTATGTGAATGTTATGGAATATTATTGCTCTATAATAAATGATCAACAGGATGTCCAGGCCTGGACGGATTCACATGAACTGATGCTAAGTGAAGTGAGTAGAACCAAGGAAACACTCACAGCTTTTTTTCCAAGTCTTAAATTTGTCTTCTAACACCCTTGATAAAACTTCTCTCAATATAGATTATCCTTTGTATGAGATAACTTAATCCAACTCTGTCTCCAAGAATAATTATAAAAGAATTTTCAATTATAAAATATTGACATGCAAATAATCTTATTTTGTGGTAAACTCTAATAACAATAAAGAATCTAGGATTTTTTTCTGTACTAGGAATAGAAAAACCTGTGTTCTAATCCTGACCTTTATCAATTAATTTCTCTTCTTTGGCTCTCATAGTTTAGACTAAATGATCTCTAAGGTCCCTTCCAGCTTCAAGCAGTTAAGATCTGCCTTGTATCAGAATCTACCAAATATTGTTGTCAGTGGTTCAGTAATCTTGTCAAGTTCTCTTAATACATGAAGATTTACTTCATTTATGCCAAGTAGTTTGAATTCATCAAAGGCAGTTGGATTCTTTCTTCCTATTTCCTTATTTATCAACTCACTATTAAGTAATTATTGTTCTGTCATTTCTAATGCTCCTTATTAGAAAGGTGTTGGAATGTAGATGTGTAATGTAGAAGTAAAACTGACCCTTTCCCTCTCCCCCAAAGTGGTTCTCTGCTCTACACTCACAATAAAGACTGAATTTAGTCTTGAAAAAATATTTCTGAGTAATTGTAACAATATAAAAATAAGTTTTTCTAAGAATCCATAAAACACATGAGGAATCCAACAGGTGATTCAGACAAAATATCTTCAGGTGTATAATTTCTCTTTTTGTCTCTCTGTTTCTCTCTGGATGTTTGTGTACACACACACACACACACACACACACACACACACACACATTTATCTGTGTATTCAAAAACCCTTAGAAAAGTCTTAAAAAGATGTGGAGTTCAATAAAAGGAATAAAGAACTTGGAGTTGAATATTCTGGGTTTATAGACCAACAGAAAAACTATGGGATCACTGCAAATGAGGGTATTTAAGAACCAAGAATTGTGAAAGGGGGAGAGGGCATCCCACTAATGGATCCGTGAAGATGCCTCAGGAATCAAAATATATTTTGGATGTTTTTCTACAATGTAACAGTTCTTTGGGAATTCCTGATTTTTGTGGGGTTACTTCCCTCAACTTGCATTTGCATTCACTATTGAGTCCCTAAGTGGTAACTTCTACTTTGAGTTCTAGGAGTATGTAGTTCCATTAACAAATTGCCAGTACATGCGATTAATTTCTTGCAAAGGCAGTTATATGATATCATAAGAATAGTTAATGCAAAAACTGAGGTACACACACAAATAATATGTCATTGGAAAGAGTGGGCTCAAACTTAAAATATAATGCTAATGAGGTACATGGATAGGGAACATTGTAGAAAATGGATAGCTCACAATTTTTGGTACTGGAAATTTTGTTTTCTTATAGTTTTTATGAAAGTCACTGCTATGTTAGGTCTTAATTGTTAGACTGAACTGGCTCCCAGGATCTGCTCCTTTCCTACGTTCATACCCCATATTGTTCTGGTGGGAATGATCATCCTCCTTGAAATTGCTTGTTTCCTGGATCAAGTATTTTTTATATTTTTGGTGGTCCTTAGTGTGAGTTTTTGCTATTGGCCAGAAGTACTGTCTCTTTCAAAGTGATAAACAGTTTCTTAATTGCCAAATCTTTTCCTCAGTACTAATACTTTTTGACTTTGTTCTATCCCTTGACATTGTAGATAACCCTCTCTACATACTCTTCTTAAGATTTTTGTGGCAAAGCTCTATCATCTTCTTCTACATCTGCTTTTTCTCCTTTGCTTGTTTTTTGTTTGTTTTTACTTTTAAAAAATCCATGTCATGCCCTCAAACTAAGGCTCTGTCATGAGTCTCCTCTTTTTATTCTGTACAGTGTCACTTGATGATCTTATCAACTTCCATGGATTCAGTTGTCATTTCTATCTAAATGATCACCACATCTATACATCCAACCCAAGTACTTTTTAAACACTGCAAGCTTGATACTCCATATATATCTCAAATTCACCATATCCAAAATAGAATTTATTATCTTCTCCCCAATCTTTCCCTTTTGAACTTGCTTAAAATTCTGCAGAGTACTACCATTTATCTAGCTCCTAACTTCAATATCGTTTTCAACTTTTCACTTGCCCACATTATTTCCTATTATTTCTATCTTTATAATATCTTTTATGTATCTACCTCTTTCCATTCATAAAACCATAACCCTAGCTCACATCCTCTTGCCTGCCCTATTGAAATAGCCTCCGTTTATTTTAAAAAGATATTTTTGACAAGACATTTGGGGTTAAGTGACTTGCCCAGGATTCCATAGCTATTAAATAAGTGTTTGAAGACAGATTTGAACTCAGATCCTCCTGATTCCAGGGCTGGTCCTCTATCCACAGACTAAGTAGGGGCAGCCATCTTGCTACCCCACCATTTTTTATTTTTAATTGAATTTTATTTTAATTCAGGTTCTGAATTTTCTTTTTCCTACTTCCTCCTTCCCACTCATTGAAAAGGCAAGAAAAAATATAACTTGTTACAAATTATATAGATTCATTCCCCCCCCCCCACACACACACACACAGAGAGAGAGAGAGAGAGAGAGAGAGAGAGAGAGAGAGAGTGAGAGAGGGAGGGAGGGAAAGGAGAGTTAAATAAAACAACCTAACAACATGGCTCTCCAACTATGAGATGATCAAACCAGTTCCATTTGTTCAGTGATGAAGAGAACCATCTACATCCAGAGAGAAAACCATGGGAACTAAGTGTGGACCACAAACAACACAGCATTCATTCTCACTCTCTCTTTTGTTATTTGCTTGCATTTTGTTTTCTTAGTTTTTTTCTTCCTTCTTGATCTGATTTTTGTTGTGCAGCAAAATAACTGTATAAATATGTATACATATATTGGATTAAACATATTTAACATATATTGGACTACCTCCCAGCTAAGAGAAGGGGTAGGGGGAAGGAGGGGAAAATTTGGAACAAAAGGTTTTGCAAGGGTCAGTGTTGAAAAATTACCCATGCATATGTTTTGTAAATAAAAAGCTTTAATAAAATAAAAAAGAAAACAATCTAACATTTGCGATACCTTCTAAATGGGCTCCATACCTCTACTATTTCTCCATCCCAATTTATCCTCCACACATCTACCAAAGTGATAAACCATAGAATTTCTAAACCATGGCACATCTCTGTTCAGTGAGCTCCTTTAGCTCCCAGTCACTTTCAGGATCAAATATGAAGTCTTATACATGCTTTCCAATCTAGTTATGTTGTATTGTTTGAATTCCTACTATTGATTCCACTTTTAGTTATCTTGCCTTTGTATTGTCTATTCCCTCCTCCCTATACCTTGGATATTTTATCCTATCTCCTCTGACTCTTAGCTTCTCTGTCTTTTTTCTATTCAAACCCTGCTTTTTGTAGATGGCCTTTTCTTCCTCTTTTCCCACCAACTCTTAATGTGTTCCCCTTTCAGATTATTATCATCTACTTTGTATATATTTTGTATATATGTAATTATTTACATATTGTCTCCCCTAGTAAATGTATGCTTCCTGAGGGAAGGGACTTTTTTCCCCATGTATCCCCAGCACTTAGCTTATATAGTAAGCACCTAACAAATACTTGTTGACTGACTGGCTCAGTAGCTGACATGATTTATAGGGGAAGGGGAATTTTATAACATCCCTTCAAGCTCATAATCCATGCTGAAAGAGGCACAAAGGTCTATTTCCACAGTGTTCTGAACTTGGAATTTTCCATCACTAGGTGCTTAGTGTTGAACTTCCTCCAACTTTTTAACACCTCCTATAATATAGTTGTCTATCAGCTATTCCTTTCTTGACCCAAGCAAGAAGTACACACATTAAAATTTCATTTTTTTGTGATTACAACCTGTGATTGCATCTGTTGAGTTGGACGGAGAGACTATATCCCTGCTCCATTTTAGAAGAGAAAATATGACCAACATGTTGATTTGTTTTTCTTCATAATATTTTGTTACAAAGAAAAGTTCTTTCAGAGGATGAAGGGGAGTGGGCATTAGGAAGTAACAATATAAATAAAAGGATGCCAATTGAAATTTTTTTTAAAAAAATAAAAAAACATTATAATTAAAATTTGATTATGGATAATCCACCACAAATACAGGTAAACAAAATTGATTATGAAGTTATTAATTTGTGGGTGACATGATATTTATGCTAGTGAGGGACCTAAGCACATGTCTAATTTTCCTCCTTGCATGAAAGCCATTTCCTCGCTAAAGAAAATAAACTTCTATCTTAGTCTATGCCCAGTTATTCTTGCCTGTTCTGTCTGATTCTGGCCTCTGCAAGACCAAGAGGTTTGGTTCAGATGATACTGCAATCTAAGGACTAGTTTGTTTGGGAATGGAGAGATTGCTAATTAGAAAGTTTATCACTAGCAATAGGCTAACCTTGTTTAAATATATATATTTAATGCTGGAATTTTTTATTTCTATTTGTTGTAGGTATTTATTTTGTGTTGCCTAACAATGCAGTCTACATAATAGGCATTTAATGAACTCTTATTAAGTGAATGAATGAATGAATGGAACAGTGAGAAAAAATTCTGGACTTAGAATCAAAGGACCTCCATTCAAATTATGGCCTTACTATCTACTAGCTATCTCACCTTTAATTCCTTATGGACCATTATTTAATCAACTATAACCTGAAGAATTTGGACCACATGACCTTTAAGATCTTTCTAAGCTCTAAAGCTATAATCAAACCCCTATGTTGAAATGAAATCTCAAAGGACCAGAGCAAAATAACACCCTGGAAATATACTTTTTCAAACTTTCCTTAGAAAGCATCAAAATCCATCCCATCTCTATCTTGGCCCTTGGCAAGAGCCTTTCTTAGAATTGTGTGTGTGTTGGGGAGAGGGTAAATAGTACTTCATGAATTATTGTTAAATGAATTACTAGATTTTGATCTGAATCTCTTTATATGAACACTGGATCTTTCCACAGGAACAGAGCAACAAAGAAAAGAATCCCTTGTGGGGAAACCAAGTATGAGGAGGAAAGGTGATGATCTGGCTCTGTATATATTTAATTGTTTACATTTTGTCTTCCCTATTAGAATGTATACCCCCTGAGGGCAGAGACTTTTTTTCTATGTATCCCCAGCACTTAACATAATACCCGATACATAGTAAATTCTGTGTTCTGGTAGGTTTTTCTATCCTTATATGATGTTTACCTCTATTGTGTTAGCCTCATTTGTTCTTCTCTAATTGGTCAAATGTGCTGCAGGCAATGAAGCTAGGCCGACATTGACTTTATTAGATGAATGCATCAATAAAATAGTGCATATTAGTAGGTTTACTCTAACACTGTCAGACAACTGAAGTTGAAAAGTTGCACTTTATTCATGATGTTTTGATTGCTCTGGCTCTGGGGATGCTGACTTTGATAGATTGTGATGCAGTACTGACACCATATTACATAAAGGAGCAGCTTACTTTCAGAGCTGGCATTTGCCTCTGGAGCCGACCACTTTCTTTAAAAAATAAAACAGATACATTTTTAGGAAGCTCAGGAAAGGTAGAATTTTAGTCTATTGATATCTGTGTCCTATCACTGAATAACTGAACCATGTTTGTTTCTTTAACAACAATGTCCAATAGATAGATGTTGCTTCATTATAGCACCATTGAAGTTTCTAATGATTGCTTATTCTTCTTGATAATTACAGTATTGCATTTACCACTTTCTAGTTTGTTTTCATAGTGACTGAGTTGGGTTGTGGTTTTTGTTGTTGGTGTTGCTTTTTGGCTACTGTTACATTGCTTTATTGCTCTTTAAACTGAAACCTAATTGCTTTCTGTAATGCTACTTTCAACAAGAGGATCCAAGTTGTCCTATTTTGTCTTCTCTTTCACACAACTCTGCTGACTTGTATTGTGCCTTTTTGAGTGTAATACTCTGATGACAGCGTTCTAGAGTGTTACTTTCTTGCAATATTGTGCCTGATCAGGACTGTGTTGTGGTAGAAGTACTGCAGATGTCCTCCTTTATCCTGATTGCTGTCTATTTGTGTGCCTGCTGTTACCCAGGAACTGATTTCTGAGATTATGTCTCTGAGTAGTTGCACAGTGCTAGAGGTGGTACAGCTGTTCTCTTAGAAAGCTCTTCTTTGCTCCTCGTTCCACTGCAGCTATTTTCCCCCCATGCAGGTTACTAATCATAGGTGCTCTCCTTATATTGTGAATTTCATGGGGCTTTAAATCAGATAACAGCTGTAAGTAAAGAATATGGAGCAAAACTGTTTAATCTACATTGTCAGTGTGGGGAAGATATATTCCTTCAGTTTTATTTCTTTAAAAAGGTGTTATCAAATGTGTTAGTGATTCATGTTGAGGGAATATATTCAGTTGAAACATTTTTCATCAGCTGCTGTGAAAGGTTCAGCCAGCATTCAATTGTCTCTATACTCTCAGTAACCCATTTATCTGGTGTTCATGGGGGTACCATAGGGGTTGTTGGTGGAGAACCACTGGAGTTAAGTATGAATTAAATGTACTATTAAAATGAAATGTTTTCACAGTCACTTAATGAGTTTTATTCTTTAACCTTTTTTTTCCCTTTCAATTTTTAGTGTCTGGATAGTTGCCTTGTCATTTTTTTAATTATTAGACTTTCATTGGGAATTTATGTGTTGTATTACTTACTTAAAAGGGACTGAAATTTCTCCCGTATATATTTATAATTTTTACCCAGGATTCCATTGGGGTAGATTTTCCTTTTACATCATAACAAAATTAAGAAAAAGCAAATTTCAAATTATACAAGTGCAAAAAGGAGCAAGAAGCCCACTCTTTTCTAAAAAAGGTGTGTGTGTGTGTGTGTGTGTGTGTGTAAACACACACCTATTTTAGTAAAGAGAACTTAGAATATTTAGTGTAGAGAAATGAAATCTTAAATTTTGAGCTTAAAGAACTTTAAAGATCATTTAGTCCAAGTTCTTTGTTTTTCAGTTAAAGAAAGTGAAGCCCTATCCAAGGCCACATAATGAATGTTAAGAGTCAGGATTTGAATCAAAGTTCTGTGGTTCCAAGTAAGGCATTCTTTCTATTGAAAAGTTGACAGAAAAAGAATAAAATGAATTTTAAAATGCTAAATATGACCAAGGCTGATGGAACCTCTCTGCAAACTTCTTTTAGCTCCAACTCTTCCTCTCCCCTAACAACACCTCTCACACTCAAATTCTTTCTTATCTCTTCTCTAATCCACATAACTCTGCTTGGGTTCACAGGCAGGTTACTTAACTTTGCTCTACCTAAGGTTCCTTAATAACGGAGATTGTTAAGCCCAGTGGTCTCTAAATTTCATTTCATTTCTTTATGTTCCTATTGAATACAATTGGACTTAAAGCACCCCTTGAATTCTGAGGGGGGGAGTTGGTGGCTAGTTCTGTTCATTTTTGCTGGTGATAACAGTACTACTGGGTTATAGACAAATAACAATCCAAGAAAAAGTTGCATTGAATCGGATTTGATAATTTGTCAGCTAAATTTCTGGTAATACATTGACATATCTATTCTATTCCACAAAGGGGCAGCCTTCCCTAGCAGTGGAATAAAACTGGTTTCTACAGAAGAAAAACTAGAAGTTTGTGGTGAGTCAGGCATTGAAATTATTCTTTGTTGTCTTTATAAGGAGTACCTGTATCTAGTAGAATTCTAAACATGTGCATGCTGGCTTTAGCACATGAAGAGAATACTACTGATCCAACCAAATGTAAGACAAGCTTTTCCAATAGAAGGTTTATCCAATCAGGTCTTTAAATTGAAATTTCAAATACTTGTCTATGTTAAGAGGTATTAATGGTAGGGTGTTCTAGACTTGGAATCAAGAATCAAATCCTGCTTCTGGTCCTTTCTGGACAGTGATGAACATTACACCATTTTCTTTACAATTTGATGATAATACCTATAAGTATTTACCTCAAAGATTATGCTTTTATAATATCAAGAGATAATATTTTAAACACACACACATCTTACTGTTATAATTATCTTTTTTGTCTTATTTTTATTTAATTATTGACCAAGAATATAGGAACATATATTTAGAACTGGACCTAATTCAACCTACTCATGCTATAGATGAGGAAAACAAGGACCAGCAAGATGAAGTGATTTGCCTACGAAAGAAAGGTTGGGTCTAGGATTTAAATACAGATTCTCAACTACAAATCCATTGCTCTTTCCACTGACTCCATGTTTCCTCTTTCACCTATATCTCTATAATACATCCCATAGTACTCTCAGAGAAGGCCTCTTTAATTTCTTCATTTTCGCCCTTTTTTCCCAATGGCTAATGTAGACTCTTCCCTCAAAAACTGAATCCTAAATCTGAATTCCTAGGATTTCAAATTGTATGGCTTTCATTTTTCCGTGAAGGGACTTTCTGAATCATCATTTATCTTTGGTCTTTTCCCCATAGATCTTCAGTGGGTTCTCAGATCAATTGGAGATGAGCTTACATAGGGTGGGAATATAGTAACTTGAGTAGATATCAGTTGGATTGTATACCTCAGAAAAAATTCTGAAATATAGAGGTGATTTTCCTACTCTTGGGGGCAAAGGTGTGGTGCATTTATTTTTTTGAATTATCTATGCTCTCTATCCTGTGTTTAATTAAGAGACCGTTTTCCTATAGAATGGGGCATCATAAATCCCAGAATTCTAGGACATATCCAGGAACCTTACATTCAAGAAACGAGTCTCCATTTTCTCAGGACTTATCAAGGTATTTCAAGACAAGTAAAGAAGCCTGCCACTGAGTGTATCTGGGCATTAAAAGTCCCCTCTTTCACTGTTGAACAATTGAGAAAATACAATCTGCTGCTGACATCCATCAGCAATATTTACCCATAGTCTGGGGCTGTCACTGAAATGTAGGGATGCACTTAGATTAGAAGTAACTACCCAAGATTTTGCTATCTCTCCCAATCCCTTGGCAATGATAACCCTGAACTTTAAAAGTCTAGGCTCAGTTCTTGTCTTCCAGATGTTCTACATACACTAACTCCATCCCAAATAACTTAATTTGAATTTGCAGTCAACTTTATCCAAGTCTCTAGTTCCTGGTTAAACCTGATGACAAATTGACAATTCTCTTTCCAATGAAAGTCAGGTAGAGGATGGGGAGATTAATTTTCCAAAAGAACAAAGGTATAGTGAGAAAAAAAAAAAAAAAACCTTTCCCTTCTCTGCCATGCTCAGTAGTTTTCCTATAGCTTTTTAGCTCCAGGTCAAAATGCCCCTTTGTATTTTAGAATGTGAAATCTGTTGACTTAGTGGACCAACAACCTCTTTCTATTGCCAAACTATATTGAGGAGCTGGTAAGAATGCCAGTGATTGAGCAGCCTCTGTTGAAGGGACTGATATGTTACCAACTTCATTTGTGCTTTGATGACTGAATAAATACACAGTAGATTGGGAACATTAGACCAAGGCAGCTGTATTATTTACAGAGAGACTCGGGGAGTCCCCAAGGAAGACCAACACAACTTGCATATTAAAATGGAAATGGCAATTAACTACCAAAATAAGACATTTTTATAGCATTTTTATTGAAGTTTTAATGAACAAAATAAACAGAGAAATCTGCATATCCCTTTTGAGCTGTAGAAAATGACTAAATCAAGATAAAATAGCAAGAAACAGTAACACCTCAATTTCCACTCTTTCCTAAGATATACACACACTACACATACATATATACACAATTTCAATTACAAGGCCAGGAAATAATATGTTGATATAATGCTATTTTAAAGTAAAATATTATAGTATTGGGAAGGAATGAAATAGAGAAACATCTTATATGTGAAGACATCCCTTATATCCTTAATTGTTAGGATTTTCTTTCTCTTCAGTTATGTTTCTAATATACTTAATTGAAAACATGTTTTATCCTCCTGGGAGATTAGAAACTCCTTGACAAGCAAGGTCTATTTTAATTTTTTTTCTTTGTATTCCTTATATCTAGCACAATGCCATAGATATAGTAAGTAGTTAATAAATGCTTGTTGATATTTTTATTAAGCAAATCACCATAAAAATGTCAGTTATCTTTGACTAGGGAAGAGTAAAAGAAAGAAAAAGTTACATCATGGGCATAGTTAGATCTGGAGTTCCCTGAATTAAGCATTAGATAAGAGTTTCTTATCCTTTCTTATGTACCAGACCCCTGTGGTACTCTAGTAATGCCTGTGGATTTCTTCTCAAATTTTTTTGAAATACATGAAGTGAAAAACAAGTAATTACAAAGAAAGCTAATTATACTGAAATCTACTTATCAAAATATTTAAAACAAAAGGTTCATGGACCCCAGGTTAAGAAGCCCTGCTAGCTGGTTACAATAATAGAAGTATGCATATTTTCATATTAAATTAATATTATACAATAAAAATTAGCAAAAATATGGAGATATAATTTTCTATGTCAATTAATGTTAGTAAAAATATGCAAATAGACACTCAGATTCATCCAGATTTTGTAGGAGATATTGTGCCACATTACACAAAGACTTATGAGTATTGCTGGCTTGCCTACAGATGACATTCAGAAAAGACAACCTCAAATGATGATGCATTCTTTAACACATTAAAAAAGACTTTTGATCTATATGGAGATTGATATCCATATAAAAAGGAAAGCACAGTGAAATTAAACTAGAGCTAGGTAAATAGAAGTGCTTATTGTATATATTAGTGGATTGACATATTGATTGAGATTATGGGTAACCTTATTGGCAGATGGGATATCAACTGAAAACCATTCATTGGATACAGGAGAAGAGAATAGCTGATTGAGTGATAGACAGTGGAATGAATTAGTTCAAAAGAAGACTGATCTATTGATGACTAAATGAATAATATAGCTATCTAGATTGAGTAAAGAAAGCAGTTACGATTAAAGTGTGTCAATCTTCAGTTATCTTCTTCAGTATTTTGGAATATTGTTGTTTATTTTGGGTTTGTTTTGCCATTTAAGGAGGCAATTTGAATGTTTCCTTTCCATTCCTTTTCCTTTTCTTTTAGGAAGTTCACTCCTGTTACAGAAAGCTTCTGTTTTCTCTATGCTCAGCTATCAATGAGACCAATTTAGAGAGACTTTTCCCCCAAATAATTGCTCACAACATAGATTGGTTTACAATAATACCTCAATTTTTTCACATGTAATTTAATATTCATTTTACTATTCTACAGCCAATATACTTGAATGTGTTTCTTAAAGGGGAAAAAAAGAATTTGATCCAGGTCAATTTTTCTCAATTAAAATATGTAATTATATTTTTTAGTTTCCATGGTGGCATTTTGAGTGGTTCTCTGATATAATTTAATTTCTCCTAAACTGCTGACATCAGTAACCCTGTAAATTAACAGATGGCTTCATCTTTTCTTTTTTCTTCTTCTAATGGTTTGATTTCATAATAGGGATTTTGGGTCAAAGCCAGGAATCCCTGAACTTGCAATAGTGGGAGTTTATTTCATTTCATTTGTTTTGCATTTGGTCACATAAGAGCCTAGAAAACTGAATTTGATTATGTCTATTTCACCAGGATCCACGAAGGAATGTTGCTCAGAATCTGTTAGACATGAAACATATTCCATCTTGCTTATTTGTATTCTGGCCTGTACAAACAGCAAGAAAGCAAAGGGCATCTGAATTCCAGGATTGGACATAGCTGGCTGAAACTTCTTGGCTTGAGCATAAACTAGTTCTGTTCAGAACATTTTAACTGAATTCTGTGCTCACTTGGTTTCTTTTTATGCTGCCCATGTTTTGATGTTCTTGTATGCTTACTGTTTGTTCTTTTCTTCATTGCAACATTTTTGAATATTTTATGATTTTCTCTTAAGTACTGTAACATTTGTTTGTTATATCCCATGGAAAGTAAGATGGGAACATACCCAGTGAGACATGTAGGCAAGTTGATAAGTTAAAACAAAGAAATAAAATAACGTTGCTGAGAGTAGAAGCATGTACAGATACATATACATACATGCAGGGTGGCAGAATGGTCAGAACATAGAGCACTAGGTCTGGAATCAGGAAGACATGAGTTCAAATATGACTACAGACATTTACTACCTCTGTGACTGTGGGCAAGTCAGCTAACCCTATTTTCTTCAATTTCCCCATCTATAAAATAAGCTGGAGAAGGAAATGGCAAACCACTCCAATATCTTTGCCAACAATTCTAAAATGTCGTAAAGAGTTGGATGTACTTGAAAAATGACAGAATGAATATATATATATATATATATACACACATATATGCACAATATACAAGATTGTGCTAGTAATTTTAGTAACCAACACTTTTAAGTTTAATCTGCATTATTAATCTGCATCATGTTCTTAAGCCTAGAGAGTCATTAAAAAATAAATCAACCCCTTATTTGTTGTGTTCATAGATTTCTAAGTTATAAATGCTCACACTGAAAATTTAAATACCCAGTTCAAACCATCCCAGCCAACTCTTATATTTCTATATCTGGATATATTGACTTGACTTCTAAATAGGCAAACCATATCTTACTTTCAAAGAAATTATAATAATAAGAATGATGCATGAGTGATTTTGTCAGCATTAGGAAATCTTAGTGTGTAGAAATTGCCTCCACAGATGCAGGTCACAACGCATGTATGATTTAGGAAATAGGGAATTTCCTAAGGTACATTTAAATCATTTGCTCAGGGTCACATAACTGTTAAGTGTCTTTGGCAGGATTTGAACTGAATCGTTCAGATTCCCATCCCAGCATTCTGTCTACTACGTTTAGCACAATGCCTCTTGAAAATAACAATAGCACAACAATTCCAGACCTTTAAGGTTTCCAGAATGTTTTCTTTTTGGCAATAACTCTAAGAAGGTGGTGGCTGAGCAAACTGTTTCTCCCAGAAGTGGTTTCTTCAAGATCACACAATTAGTTTTAGGGCTGAATTTCAACTCAAGTCTCCTGACTTGATGTCTCAAGCTCATTCCACTATACCGGATGTTTTCTTTCTTTCTTTTTCTTTCTTTCTTTCTTTCTTTCTTTCTTTCTTTCTTTCTTTCTTTCTTTCTTTCTTTCTTTCTTTCTTTCTTTGTTTCTTTCTTTCTTTCTTTCTTTCCTTTTTGTTTTTTTAATAGTATAAATAATATTTTATTTTTTACAAATTTTATCAATTATGTCAAGAAAATTTTTCCTATTAGATTTTGAGTTCCAAATTTTTCTCCCTTTCTCTCTCCCTTCTTCCTAAAATAGTGAGCATTTTGATACAGATTATATTGTGCTATCATGTAAAAATCTGTTTCCATATTAGTCATAGTTGTGAAATAAGAAACAAATAAAAAGACCAAAAAAACTACAAAAAAGAATGAAGTGAAAAAAGTATGCTTTAGTCTGCATTCAGAGTCCATCAGTTCTTTATCTGGACATGATAGCATTCTTCTTCCTGAGTTCTTTGTACTTGTCTTGGATCATTGTATTTCTGAGAAGAACAGAGTCATTTGATTACCACACAATGCTAATACCATATACCGTATTTTTCTAATTCGGGTCATTTCACTTAGTATCAGTTCATAAAAGTCTTTTCAGGTTTTTTGGAAGTCTGCCTATTCATCATTTCTTATTATACAGTAAGAATTCCATTCCATATTATTATTGTTCTGTAAGAAATGACCTACAGGATGATTTCAGAGAGGCCTGGAGAGACTTACATGAATTGATGCTAAGTGAAATTAGCAGAACCAAGAGATCATTAAATACGGCAACCAGAAGACTATATGATGAACATGGCTCTCTTCAACAATGAGATGATTCAAACCAGTTCCAATTGATCAGTAATGAAGATAGTCATCTACATCCAGAGAGCGGACTATGGGAACTGAGTATGGACCACAACAAAGCATTTTCACTCTTTCTGTTGTTGTTTGATTGAATTTTTGTTTTCCTTCTTAGGTTTTTTTTTTTCTTTCTAGATCCAATTTTTCTTGTGCAGCAAAATAACTATATAAATATGTATACATATATTGGATTTAACATATATTTTAACATATTTAACATGTATTGGACTACCTTCCAGCTAGGGGAGGGGGTGGGGAGAAGGGGAAAATTTGAAACAGAAGGTTTTGCAAGGGTCAGTATTGAACACATTACCCATGCATATGTTTTGTAAATAAAAAGCTATAATAAAAAAGTGGAAAAAAAAAGAATTTCATTCAATTCATATACCATAGCTTGTTAAGTCATTCCCCAATTGATGGGCATCTCCTCAATTTCCAGTGTTTTGTTACCGCAAAAAGGGCTGCTACAAATATTTTTGCACATATACATCTTTCCCCATTTTATGATCTCTTTGAAATACAGACCCAGTAGAGGTATTGTTAGATCAAAAATATGCATAGTTTGGTTGCCCCTTGAGCATAGTTAAAAATTGCTCTCCAAAATGGTTGATCAGTTCACAATTCTACCAACAATGCATTAGTGTCCTAATTTTCCCACATTCTCTTCAATATTTATCATTTTCTTATTTCATTATATTATCCAATCTGTTAGGTATGGGATGGTACCTAAGAGGTGTCCTTGTTTGCATTTCTCTAATCAACAGTGATTTAGAGCACTTCTTCATATGCCTAGTTTTGATTTCCTCATCTGAAAACTGCATGTTCATATTCTTTCATCATATATCAGTAGGGAATTTTATATATATAAATTTGACTCCATTCTCTCTATATATGAGAAATGAGGCCTTTATCATAGACATTTTGTACTCTGTGTGTGTCGCCATGCTTCAACTGTGTTTCTGATAAACAATATATTGTAAAATTTTTATTTTTAATCTACTTCTTGTGATCTACTTCTACTTTATGGGAGAGTTTATCCCATTCAAATTCATAGTTATGATTACTAATTCTGCATTTCTCTCCATCCTATTTGCCTCCTCTTTGTCCTCTCTCTCTTTTCACCCTTTCCTTCCTCAATAATATTTTGTTCCTGTGTGCTTCCTTCCTAAGTTTGCGATCTCTTCTGTCAGTCTCCCCCTTTTACTTATTTTCTCTCCTACTTTAATATTAGATAACATGGACTTCTATATTTACCTGATCATGTATATTATTTGCTCTTTAAGCCAATACTGATGAGAGTAAGGTTCAGCTGATACCCATTGCCAGCTTTTCCATTGTTCTCTCCACTGTAAAAAGTTTTTCATACCTCTCCATGTAGATTAATTTACCCCACTCTCTCTCCCTTCCTTCTCTATTCATACTCTTCTTTCTCATTCCTTAATTTTTGTCATTCCCTCCAATTCACCTTATACCTATACTGAAATGGGCCAGAATTCTGGAGAAATGTACTTAAAACAAGAATTCTTACAACAAGTTGTTAACTTAGTAGAATTGATAAGACAATGATTATTGAGTTTAGCATGGTGATTAATAGTTCTCTAGTTCAGTATGATTGATTTAATCTTACAACAAATAATGGTTCCCTAGTGATATGATGATTGGCTTATATTTAGTATACTGCATATAAACTGGGACAAACTCAGCCAGAGAAGGGCTCTGAGACAAACTCAGAAAAGACAAAGGACTGGAAGTGGGAGCTCAAGCTCCCAGAGCCAAGAAGAGACATTCATTCCATCTCCTACCTTTGTGGTGGCTAGAGGCTGGAGCACAAGCCCTCGGACTCATGGAGACTTCAAGACAGAGACCGTCATGTTGGCCCTCCTGCCTTCCTGAAAGAAACCAAGACACATTCCAGAGTACCTCCAGAAAGTTATCTGAGACTTTGGACTTTGGACTTTTGGACTTTATCCCTGGCTATTCTAATGGTGATTATTCTGCTGAAACAAAGACTGGTCCAAAGACCCCCAGAAAACCAACCAGAACACTACACTATATTCTCTGTGTATATTCCCTCTAACTGTACTATTAGTGGCACAATTTTTAAGAATTATAAGTATCATCTTTTCAAGTAGGGATATAAACAGTAAGTTTTCATTGAATTTTTATGTTTTCTTTTCCTTTTTTTTTACCTTTAAGGCTTCTCTTGGGTCTTGATATTGGGAGATCAAATTTTTGGTTCAGTTCTGTTTTTCTTCTTATAAAAGTTTGAAATCCTTCTATTTCATTGGATGACCATTTTTTCTTTTTGAAGTATTATATAGAATTTCACTGGAAAGGTGATACTTGGTTGTAGTCCTAGATCCTTTGCATTCTGGAATATTATGTTCCATGACCTCTGGTGCTTTCGTGTTTATGCTGCTAAATCCTCCCTGATATTTAAATTATTTTTCTCTGGCCATTTGCAGTATTTTTCCTTGACCTAATAAGTCTGATGGTCCTTGGGATTTTTATGTTGATATCTCTTTGTTGAAGTGATTGGTGGATTCTTTTAATGCCTATTTTATTCCCTGATTCCAGGATTATTTGAACAGTTTTCTTGGATCATTTCTTGAAAGTTGTTGTACAGGTCCTCTTTTTGATCATGACTTTCAATGCTTTTGAAATTATCTCTCCTGGATCTTTTTAGGTCATTTTTTTTTTCCCAATGAGGCATTTTACATTTTCTTTTTTTTTCATTCTCTTGAATTTGTTTGATTGATTCTTGATGTCTCATGAAGTCATTACCTTCTACTTGCCTAATTCTGACTTTTTAGGAGTTATTTGTCTTCAGTTAATTTTTACATTTCCTTTCCATTTCATCAATTCTACTTTTTAGGTAACTTTTTCCCTTATGCTATTGACTCTTTTTTCATAATTCTCTTGCCTAAGTCTCATTTCTTTCCCCAATTTTTCTTCTACCTCTTTTATAATTTATGAGCTCTTCTAAGAGTTGTTTGTTTGTTTGTTTGGTGATTGATACCACTTTCTGTTTTACTGTGAAAAGTAAGCAAAGCCCTTAGGGGTTTGGAAATTGTTTTCTTCTGAGTTGTATCTTAACCTTGCCATCACCATAATTACTTTCTATGGTCAGATTATTATTATGTATTTTTGCTATTTTTTTGCTTATCTTTTTTCTTTTCTTTTAAATTTGAACTCTATAGTTTGGAACTATGCTCAAAAATTTATCAAACTGTTTATACCCTTTGATCCAGCAGTTTCTACTGGGCTTGTATCCCAAAGAGATTTTAAAGGAGGGAAAGGGACGCACATTTGCAAAAATGTTTGTGGCCGCCCTTTTTGTAGTGGCAAGAAACTGGAAACTGAGTGGATGTCCATCAGTTGGAGAATGGCTGAATAAGCTAGAATATATGAATGTTATGAAATATTATTGTTCTATAAGAAACAATCAGCAGGATGATTACCGAGAGGTTTGCAAAGATTTACATGAACTGATGCTAAGTGAAATGAGCAGAACCAGGAAATCATTACACATGGCAATAACAAGATTATATGATGATTAATTCTGACAGATGTGACTCTTTCTAATAATGAGATGATTGAGTCTAGTTCCAATGAACTTGCAATGAAGAGAACCAGCTACAATCAGAGAGAGGATTGTAGGAATTTAGGAACTTAGTATGGATCACAACATAGTATTTTCACTCTTTTTATTGTTGTTTACTTGCATTTTGTTTTCTTTCTCATTTTTTTCCTCTTTGGTCTGATGTTTCTTGTGCTACAAGATTATTGTATAAATATGTATACATGTATTGGTTTTAACATATATTTTTAACATGTTTAACATATATTGGATTACTTGCCATCTAGGGGAGGAGGTGGGGGGGAAGGCGGGGAAAATTTGGAACACAAGGTTTTGTAAGGATCAATGCTAAAAAATTATTCATGCATATGTTTTGAAAATAAAAAGCTTTAAAAAAAAGCTCTATTATCAAAGGGTTGGAAGGGATACCTTCTCAGGCCAGGGATTACAGACCTTAGCTGTTTATCTGATATTGCTCTAATGTTTCCCTGAAGCCCATATGGGACCCTTATGTCTGATGCTGTACTGAGGGGATGAGACAGGAGGTGGCTGATGTGGGTAGCTTATCTGGAGCTGAGGTAGGGTCCTAGTACTGGTGTTTGGTATGTGCTGAGGCTGGTGGTGGGTTTTCTGCATTTCCTTCTGGCTACACTGAAGCATGTAGCACCCTGGTCATTGTCTGCCTATTTGTCTAGAGCTATGCTGAAGCACATGGAGGTCTGTCCCCTGGAGGTTGCCTGATTGCCCTTGGCTATGCTGAAGCAAGTCATAATTCTTGGAGCTGGAGCTGCCCATTTCCCTGGCTATGCTGAGATGTGGGAGTTGGGGGAGGAGGTGGTGGTGACAATACCTGTTTCATCACACTGGGGCTCAGGACTCTAACTAGTGAGGTGAGTAGGGCTTGCTGCTGGCTTGTTGGATGCTTCCTGTCCTAGTATGCACTCTCCTTTCACCTGAATGAAACAGACTTTTCCTGCTGATCTTTCAAGTTTCTTGGGCTAACAGATTGTTTCACCCTGTCTTTTTGCTGGTTTTGCTATTTCAGGATTTGTTTGGGGGTGTTGTTTTATGATTTTTTGAGGTGAATATAAGAGGGTTACAACGACTTACTGCTTACTTTACCATCTTGGCTCCCGGAAGCATACCTTGTGGTTTCTTAAGAGATTGTCCTCCTGGCTACAAGACAGCATCACCTAATATGCTCTTCTTATTAGCTAAAGATGGCATGATGGCTTACTCTGAGGATAATGTGCTTTTGGAGCTGCTATTTAAATAGAGATGATGGATTGTTCTAAGAATCCATATTTTCAAAGCTTAACACTCTAGCAACCCATGACTTGCATTTGTGAGATGTTTTCTAACCAGTTAGAGAATATGTCCAGCTGTGGAACAAGGTGAATCTAACTGATTACAACTTTACAAACTATATAACCTTAGATTTATTAACATGTTATTCTATCTGACCATATCTTTAAGATGTTTAAATTAAGATGTTATTCATTATTATTATTTTTATTATTATTATTATTTCCCCATTCTTCAAAAGCTTACAGCTCAGTAGAACAGAATGAAAGTTTCTGTGTTCCATTTTTCAAGACCATTCAAAATTCCAAATAAGATGTAACAACAGGAAAAGATATTAAGTTTACACCTGATAGCAAATACCAAGCAAGGCATAAAAGAGGGAAATGTGAACTGAAAGCCACATCATAAGGTGAATATAACCCTATCATCCTGGAAAGGCTTTGAGTCTCTTCTTCAAGGACCAGTCTAGATAATCACAGAGAAGCACATGACTAGTAGTCTAGTCACCAATATTTTGTCCATAGCAACGTGAAAAATGGAAATATAAAAAAATGGCCCTTACTGTTTTTGCAATTATGGTAGCAAAATGGTTGGGAAGGGTTGCTAAAAACAATGTTTTTAGAAAACTAACAATCTTTAACTTAATTGTTTCTACTATAAATGTGAAATTCTTGTATGAAGACAAATGACTAAATCAATAATTATATTTCTAAAGGAATTGAAACATAACAATCTTGACATTCTTGCTATAAATGAAACTAGAAGAAAGAAGAAAGTTTCAGCTAGCAAGAAGGATGGTTTACACGTATTCTTGGAGAGAAAAAGAAAAGAGTGAGCTTGATAGAATGACTAGGACTCATGAAAAACTATTTCATGGGACATTTGTTCCTGTCACGTATTGATGTAGTAATGTGTTTACAAAATAATTATTAGAAAAAGTAGCTTATGAATCAGTATCAATTTCTGAGAATAAAGTAGCAGGAAATTTTATGAAAATTGTGAAAAGATCCTCCAAAATAGGCCAACATATACTTTGGTACTTGATGATTTCAATACAAAAGGGAGGATAAAAAGATATATATGGGAAAGTATCCCACATCTTCAAGGAAAAAAATGAATCCTAATACTTCCAGATTATAGACCAAGCTCATGTCTCCTTATCATGAAAGTTTTAATTTAAAAAATGATGGGCATTGGATAAGGCAAGCAATAATCCCTCTCAAAAATGAAATTTAACTACATTTTAACAGCCAAAAAAAGACTTCTTATGGACATAGAAATTATTTTGAGTCATCTAAGACCATTGACTTATCAGAGCTAAGATTAGAATTTTTAATAATAATAATAATAATAATGGAGGAATGATGATGTACAATTAAAACTTGACTCTGAATTATTTTAATAAGCTGTTGAAATCAAAAATAGGAATTGTACAACAGAAATGACATCAACACTGACTTTGATAATTTCATCCAACAGTTAAACTAATATAAATTAATTGCTACAACAAGGAGACCAAAAGAACCCAGAAAGTGCTTTAGTCAGCAAACATTTAAGTTACTTGCCAAATGGAGAGAGATGGCTGCCAAAGGGAATACTGGGTTAGAATATAAACTCAGATCTTTAAGATCTTATGAAGAAGGATGATGAACAATTATGAGCAGTACTTGCTCATAAAAGAGAGAGATATATTGGAGGATAAAACCAGTCAAAAGAAAATTTGGTAAGATATCCAACTATCAGGAACATTATTCCAAGGACATTAAAAGATGAAAATAGAAAGAGTTCTAGGAACAGAAAAGAAATGGAAAATACTTACAAAAATTATTAAAACAAACTATCTTCTCCAACAGGAACAGTGAAGTATATGTGTGCCACATGTGTGTTTGTTTATATGTGTTTTATAAGATCTATGTTAAAGTTTGCATAATTGTAAAGATAGTTAGGAGCCTGTTTGCAAAGTAGCTAAAGAAAGGTAAGAAACCAAAATCATAGAAAAAAATTTTCTCCTTGATTGATTTCCCTGCCCCCAAAGAGACCAAAAAGAGTTAGGAATGACTATTCTCTCTGCTATTAAAAAATCTTTATCAGGATCATCTATTGATGATAAGGATACTATTAGAAACAAGTAGGTTTTTACAAGTGATGTTGAATAGTGGAACACATTTTATCTTTTCAATGTTTGACTGAAAGATACAGATAATATAAATTCCCATTATGATTTTTATCTATAGATTACCAAAAAAAGCATTCAGCTTAGGAGAACAAAACACCATTTTATGTGTTCTTTTATATTAAGATGTCTTTCATCTATATATCTAAAACATTTAAGATTCTTTGGAAGACATAAAAATATAAATATACCTCTACAATGATGTTCTTATAATAAATATCAGGGAAAGCATAAAACAAGGAAATTATGACTACTAAAAGTGTTTATCACTGTGATGGAAAAGACCCTGCAAAGAGGACAAATCCAGAAGACATTCTCTATGGATGCTAAGGTCTTACAGCTATTTCTGTTTGCCAATTCCATTGTATTGATTATATCACCACTAAGACATTTCAAATCCTCCTGGAAATGATCTGTAGTCATTAAAAGTGGTTTGAACTGACCATCCATACAGCAAAGACTAAATGTTATAAAGAACATTTATTACCCAGATTTCAACATGCACCTGCATGGACACCTTATAGATCTTTTCCAATAATATGTTTATATCTGAGACAATACAGATGGAGAATAGGGCCCAGAATTAAAGAGGATAGCAGAATGGCTGCTTTTAGAAAGTTGCAAATCACTTTTACTGATCCAGAGCTTCCATAATAGCAAAGGTTCCTTTTCAGCACTAATATTTTAGACATATTGTTGATAACATTAACTACAGATGAGTATCATACAGAATACAGTGGGAGAGCTCCAGATGTTTGTGAAAAGGGTGGAAACAATGTAAAACTCAAGAAGAATAAGAACACATTGTGATAGAAAAAAAAGAACAGTGCAAATAATGAATGAAATATAGATGATTTCTCCACTGGTGCAATTTGAGTTTCTCCATTTCACAAATAAAGATGACAGACAACACACTTGAAACATTGCATCAACAACAACAACCAAAAAAAAAAAAAAAAAAAAAAAAAAAGAAGCACTGAAGTATGTGATGAATTTGTTTATTTTGAGATTATTCATTCTAAATATATAAAACATGCATTACATAGGCTTATTTTGTATTTGTTGAATTGCAAAAGAGGTCCAAAGCATCTTAAGTATTCAATTACACTGAACAATTTTTAGCATATTGTTGCTATTATTTAGTCATGTCTGATTCTACATTATTGGAATCTTTACAAAGTATTAAGCCATTAGAGTTGATAGAGACAATAATTATCTAATTTGGCATGGTTCAATGATTGATTTGATCTTGGAAGGAGATGTTTTGGGCTCAGAACTTGGAACAAGGTACTAAGTACAACTGATAGACAATAATGCTTGTGTTCATACCTTGAAGTTCTTAGGGCCAGAGAGCATTCTGGGAGATAACCCAGAATCCCATTCTCTCTAGAAGGAGGAGTTAACTTTTGGGAGATCAGATATGTACAGGAAGCTCTTAGAGCTGAGAAGAATTTCTCCAGAACATTGACAGGGGTCGGAGAGGAGCACTCTGGAAAGAATTTCTCCAGAACATTGACTGGGGTCGGAGAGGAGTACTCTGGGAGGAGGCCTACAAGCCCTAGTTTCGAGGCAAGAGAGATTCATTGCATCTTCCAACGTGGTGCTGGCTGGAGGCTGAAGAAAGCAGAGGCAGAAGCTAAGGACAAAGCTGCAAGAGCTCTTGGAACCAAGCAGAAAGATAGGCCTGAGCTAACTGGGCTATATTGAAGGACACAATAAAAGATCTGAACTTTTATCAGCTGGCTGCGATTTTGAAGTAATTATTTACTTGTAACTGAAACTAAGGCTGCCTCCAGAAAACCTCCCAGAGAAATCTGCTTTCTCTCAAAGAGAATCATATTATTATTTTAAAGAAGAAAAACACCAACACTACATGACCTGTCTCGAAGTCTTCTTAGCAAAGACACTTAAGTGATTTTCCATTTCCTTCTCTAGCATGTCTACATTTTATAGTAACTGAGGCAAAGAGGGGTGAATTGACTTGTCCAGGATCATACAGATTGTGTCTGAGACACAAGCTTGTCTGAGACAGGCTTTGAACTCAGATCTTTCTGACTTCAAGTCTGGTGCTTCATCCAATGCATTACCTATCTTCCCCAATTTTTTTTAACTTAAAGACCTTTTGTAAATATATTTGTCATATCAGTTGACAAGTATTTATTGTGTGGTTAATATGAACCTAACACTCTAAAATGTATTTGAGGTAGTAATGGGAAATAAGAGAAAAGTAAAAATTTGATCCTACCTTCAAGGAGCTCAAGGTCTCTACTGAGGGATAATATATACATAAAGCAATTAGAAAATAATACAGGAAAAATAAAAAGTTATAATATGCAGCATAAATATTAAGTGTTGGGGAAATTCACAGAATGTGGGGTAAGCTGAAGGAGTCAGATATATGTTACATTTTGAAAGAAAGGCTAGCATACTTCTCTCACCTTATAACATTTGTTCTGACAGACCTCCTACTTATCTCTGGAATGTACTTCTCCTTACCTTTGTTTGCCAAAATTCTTCAGGGCTCATTTGCAGTGCTGTCTCTTCTATGAAGTCTTCTATTTTCTTTCGCTCCAGATTTTGCAAAACATTTTTGATCGGATCATTCCTTTTCCTTCCATTCCCTACTTTCTTTTTTAATTATGTGAATGCCTTGCCATATTTTTACTTATCAGTATGTTCCTTTCAAATGAATGAAAGTAGGATTTTAATGAAAGAAGAAAATGATGATTATAGAGATTTTAAAAGGATCTTGTATGCCTTCTAATCCAGTTTTCTCATTATAAAATGAGGATAAGTGGTTTGCCCAGATTTACATTGCTAATAAATATAAAGGCAGGATTTGAATCCAAGACTTTATAACACTTAAGAATTTAGACAGAGGAAAGCCAAGATGGCGGAGAAGGCATACATGACTTTCTAAGCTCCTCTCATCCCCTCACAACAACTATTAAATTCAGCCTCAAAAAATAGCACTTGACTGCTAAAATTCATGAAGATCAGAAGCACACAATTTACCAGCTGAAGATAATCTGGAAGATCACCAGGAAAGGTTTGTCCTGAGGGGCCAGGAACAGACCAGCACAGGCAGGGGGGGAGACTAGCTCCTGAGCAGACCAGGGGCTGGGGTGATCTCCATGGCTAGAGAAGTTATAGAGACGACTCTGCTGTAGGCTAACTGCTCTGCCTTGAGCAGTTAGTAAACTGGCAGAGAAATTAAAGCCTAAAACAGAGGGTACTCTAAGCCAGAATCTAACAAGATCTGGCTTTAACCACCCAAACCTAGAAGTGACTCAGGCAGACCTGTAACACAGCCCTGCAGCCACATTCTAAGGTCCTGGACTTTTGCAGGGGGGGGGGGGGGGGGGGGGGGGGGGGGGGGGGGGGGGGGGGGGGGGGGGGGGGGGGGGGGGAGAGAGACACAGCTTAAGCAGCCTCTAATCTGCACAGTGTGGGGCTTGCCCTAGGGCAATAGAACTTGCCCAGAACAACTGTGCTTCCAGGGTCAGAGACACTTCTGGTCCCTGCAGGGCTATTCACTGCTCAGCTGCCAATACCCACAGCCCCAGGGAGGTCTTTGCCTTAGGGTAGTGAAACTCTCACTGCTCAGCATCTAGTCCCAGGGTAGTCTTTAACCTACACAGCAGGGTTCTTTGCAGGGCAGTTTCCCAGTTTGGCCCTGCAGGCCTGAGTTATTTCCTGGTGGGGAATTCTTTCCCAGAGCTCCCAGATCTCACGCTCTTTGTAACCTGTTGGCAGTACAGCTACAGATCCATACACCTATTACTGCTCTGCAGAGGAAGCTGGTAACCTCCTGATCCTAAAGGCAGACCCTACACGCTTTTAAAAATGAGTAAAAAAAAATCAAAAGGACGATTGATAGCTCCTATACAGAAAGAGAGCAGCTTTTCAACCCCAAGGAGACTAATAGCAGACAATCTCCAGACAATTGTTGGTTCGCAACACAAAAGGCTCTCCTAGAAGAGATTATTAAAAACCTTAAAATAGAACTAGAAGAAAAATGTGGAAAAGAAAAAGAAGCTATGCAAGAGAGCAACAATTTCCTGAAATGTAAATTGTAAAAGGTAAAAAACTCCCAAGAAGTGCAGGGAAATAGAATTTGAATTGGAAAAAGAAAATAACTCACTAAAAAAAAAATTAGTGAAATGGAAAAAAATTCCATAGAATAAAACAACTCATTTAAAAACTCAATTGGACATATACAAAAAGAAGTTAAAAAAAAAACTAATGAAAATAACTCACTAAAAATCAGAACTGCACAAATAGAAATGACATTCATTGAGACAGCAAGAATCAGTCAAGCAATACCAAAAAAAAATGAAAGATTGGGAAAAAAATGTCACATATTTACTTGGAAAAACAACAGACCTGGAAAATAGAACTAGGAGAGATAACCAGAGGATCATTGGACTACCCGAAAATTATGATGAAAAAAAGAGCCTAGATACTATTTTACAGGAAATAATCAAAGAGAACTGCCCAGAAGTAATAGAACCAGAAGGTAAAATAGGCACTGAAAAGAATTCATTGAACACCTTCTGAAAAAGACCCTAAAATAAAAACTCCTAAGAATATTATGGTCAAATTTCAGAATTTTCAGACTAAAGAAAAAATATTACAAGCAGCCAGGAAAAAACAATTCAAATACCAAGGTGCCACAATAAGGGTCACTCAAGATCTGGCTTCCTTAATATTAAAGGATCAAAGGGGCTGGAATCTGATATTGTGAAAGGCAAAAGAACTTGGAATGCAGCCAAGAATAAACTACCCAGATAAGCTGAGCATTTTTTTTCCATGGAAGAAGATGGATATTTAATGAAACAAAGGAATTCTATTTGTTTCTAAGGAAAAAAGCAGAATTTGCATTTCTTTAGTCAAAAGTGATTTAGAGCATTTTTTCATATGACTATAGATAGCTTTAACTTTTTTCATCTGAAAACTGCTTATTCATATTCTTTGACCATTTATCAATTGGGGAATGGCTTGTATTCTTAACTTTTTTTTTATTATAGCATTTTATTTACAAGATATATGCATGGGTAATTTTTCAGCATTGACAATTGCAAAACCTTCTGTTCCAACTTTTCCCCTCCTTACCCCCACCCCTTCCCACAGATAGCAGGTTGACCAATACATGTTAAATATGTTGAAGTATAAGTTAAATACAATATATGTATACATGTCCAAACAGTTATTTTGCTGTACAAAAAGAATCAGACTTTGAAATAGTGTACAATTAGCCTGTGAAGGAAATCAAAAGTACAGGTGGACAAAAATAGAGGGATTGGGAATTCTATGTGGTTCATAGTCATCTCCCAGAGTTCTTTTGCTGGGTGTAGTTGGTTCAGTTCATTACTGTTCTATTGGAACTGATTTGGTTTATCTCATTGTTGAAGAGGGTCATGTCCATCAGAATTGCTCATCATATAGTGTTGTTGTTAAAGTATATAATTATCTCCTGATCCTGCTCATTTTACTCAGCATCAGTTCATGTAAGTTTCTCCAAATGGCTTATATTCTTATAAATTTGGCTTAGTTCTCTATATATTTGAGAAATGAAGCCTTGTTAGAAATGCTAGGTATAAAAGTTGTTATTCAGCATTCTACCTTCCTTCCGATCTTGGTTATATTTGTTTTTCTTTGCAAAATCTTTTAAATTTATTGTAATCAAATTTATCCATTTTGTATTTCATAATGTTCTCTATCTCTTGTTTGGTCGCACATTCTTCCCTTTCCATAGATCTGGCAGGTAAATTATTTTTTGCTCTCCTAATTGCTTATGGTATCACTCTTTATATCTAAATCATGTACCCATTTTGACTTTATCTTAGTTTATGGTGCAAGATATTGGTATATGCTTATTTTCTGTTATATTATTTAAAGTAATTAAAATTGTCTTCTGCTATTTTAAATGATATTTCTCTATATCTTCCTGTTGAACTTGGTTGGTAATATATTGAAATGCTGATGATTTATGTGGGTTGTTTTGTATCCTGCAAATCTGCTAACATTGGTAATTGTTTGAAGTAGTTTTTTAGTTGATTCTCAAGAATTCTCTAAGTATACCTTCATATCATCTGCAAAGTGATAGTTTTGTTTCCATTTAATTTTCTTTTCTTGTCTTATTGCTAAAACTAACATTTCTGGTACAATACTGAATAATAGTAGTGATAATGTATATCCTTGTTTTACCCCTGATCTTACTGAGAAAGCTTCTAGCTTATCCCTATTACCGATAATGCTTGCTGATGAGTTAGATAGATAGATATTATTTGTCATTTTAAAGAAAATTCCATTTATTCCTAGCTTTCTAGTGTTTTAGGGATGGATAGGGAGTTAATTGATGGCTTGTTCAATTTCTTTTTCCTAAAATGGGATTTTTTAAAGATTTAATTTTCTCTACTGTTAAGCTAGGCAATTTTTATTTCTGTAAATATTCATTTATTTCACTTAGCTTGTCAGATTTATTGGCATACAATTGGGCAGAATAGCTCCTAATTATTACTTTAATTTGCTCTTCACTTTGATAGTGATAATTTGTTTGTTTTTTTCTTTTTTAGCCAAATCAATCAATGGTTTATCTATTTTATTGTTTTTTCCCATAAAACAGCTTAGTTTTTATTCATCTCTCCTTTGATTTCCAGAATTTTTAATTTGGCATTTTAATTAGGGTTTTTTCCTAGGTTTTTTAGTTGCCCAGTTCATTGATCTTCTCTTTCTCTATTTTATTCATGCAAGCATTTAGAGATATAAAATTTGTCCTAAGAATTGCTTTGGTTGCATCCCATAAATTCTGGTGTGTTGTCTCATTATTTTTATTCCCTTTGATGAAACTATAGATTGTTTCTATGATTTGTCATTTGATTCACTCATTCTTTAGGATTAGAGTATCTAGTTTCCAATTAATTATTTTGTTTTCCATTTACTTTTATTACACATTTTTTATTTTATTGCATCATGATCTAAAAAGGATGCACTTAATATTTCTGCATTTGATTATGAGGTTTATATACCCTAATACGTGGTTAACTTTTTTGTGTGTAGAGAACATGTACTTCTAAGCAAAAGTTACATTCTTTTGTATAGCCAATCATTTTTCTCCAGAGGTCTATCATATCTAACTTTTCTAAAATTCTATCCATATTCTCAACTTCTTTGTTGTTTATTCTGTGATTAGATTTATCTAGTTCTAACAAGGGGAGGTTGAGATTGCTCCACTAGTATAGTTTTGCTATGTTTTTCTTTCTATAATTCACTTAACTTCCCCTCTAAAAATATACATGAATGCATATATATTTATTATGGATACTATTTCATTGCCTGTGGTACTTTTTTACAAAATAAAGTTTCCTGCCTTACCTCTTTTAATTAGATATATATATATATATATATATATATATATATATATATTTAACTTTGTCTGAGATCAGGACTGCTGTTCTCTTCTAATTTATTGGAGAGTTCACCACATTCACAGTTATGATGAGTAATCTATTCTTCCCCCAGTTTATACTTTCTCTCTTCCCTTGACCCCGATCCTGCTCATTATTGTTTTGCTTCTGAGAACTACCTCCCTGAATCTGCCCTTCCATTTATCAATCGCCCTCCATTTTCTTTCCTCTTTTTCCTTCTACTTCTCTATAAGATAAGATAAACTTCTGTACTCAACTGTATATGTTATTACCTCTTTGAGCCAAATCTGATGAAAGTAAGATTCAAACAATGCTCACCCCCTTCTTTTTCTCCCTTCTTTCTATCTACTGAAATAGATATTTTGTACCTCTTTGTGTGGTGTAATTTATCCTATTCTGCCTCCCCCTTTCTTTTTCTCCTAGTACAATCCTTTTTTACTCCTTTTTTTATATATATCAATACATCAAAGTCAATTTATACCCACATCCTCTATGTTTGTATACTCCTTCTAACTGCCCTAATAGAGATACAGTTCTCAAGAGTTACAAGTATTATCTTCTTTTGTAGGGATGTAAATAGTTTTACTTTATTAAATGATGTTGGTGTTTCTTTTTCCAAAACACAGCCAGGTGATAAAAGTTTAGATCTTTTATTGTGTCCTTCAATATAGCCCGGTTAGCTCAGAGGCCTATCTCTCTGCTTGGTTCTAAGAGCTCCGCCCGAATGTCTCCAAATTCAAAAGTTTGTCCTTCTGACTCCAGCCAGCACCAAGGTAGAAGATGCAAAGAATCTCTCTTGCCTGGAAGATAGGGCTTGTGGGCATCCTCCCAGAGTGCTCCTCTCTGACCCCAGTCAATGTTCCCAAGAAACTCTCTCTAGTGGCTCACTGGAGCTGTATTTATGCTACTTCTCTGAGAGTGGGATTGTGGGATATCTCCCAGCATGCTCTCTGAAATCTCCCAAATGTGTGAACTCCATTAAGTACTTAGATACTTATGAGTTCTCTAAAGGTGTGAACACAAGCATCGTTTCTATCAGTTGTACTTAGTACCTTGTTTCAAGTTCTGGCCCAAAATATCTCCTTCTAAGATCAAATCAATCATATTGAACCATGCTAAATTAGATAATTATAGTCTCTATCAACTCTAATGGCTTAACACTTTGTAAAGATTCCAACAAAATGACTTTTTTTTCTTTCCTGTTTACCTTTTCATGCTTCTCATGAGTCTTAAATTTGAGGATCAGATTTTCTATTCAGCTGTTTTGTTCATCAGGAACATGTAAAAGTCCCCTATTTCATTGAATGTCCATTCCCCTTCTTGTGAAAGATTGTTCAGTTTTGCTGAGTAGTTTATTCCTTATTATAATTCAAGTTCCTTTGCCTTGAAAAATACCATGTCCAAGACTTTTGAACCTTTAAAGTTGAAGTCACTAAGTCCTGTGTAATCTTGACTGTGGCTCTACAATATTGGAATTTTTTTCCTGGCTACTTACAGTATTTTCTTCTTGACCTGGTATCTCTGGAATGTGTCTACAATATTTGTTGGAATTTTCATTTTGGAATATTTTTTCAGGATATCAGTGAAGTTTTCATTGATAATTTCTCAAAAGGTACTTTCTAGGCATGTTTTTGGTTTTGTTTTTTGTTTTTTTTTTTTTGGCTGATGGCTTTCAAGTAGTCCAATAATTCTTTTTTTTTTTTTTTTTTTTTTTTTTTTTTTTTTAAACCTGGATGCCATTTATTACTCTGAAAGAGGAACTGGAAAGGTAAGAAAATGTGGTAGGTCACTTGGGATTCTTTGAACTGAGCAGAATTCAGTACCGATAGTGGTCAGGTTTGAAGGGGCCCTCTCTGGGGAGACTCAAGTACTGGGACTGTTTTTATGTCAGCTTTGTAAGCTTTACATTCAGTTTGCCAAGAGAAACCTTAGTCACAGCCTCATCCAGCTTTTTGGAGAGGAAGTGTACTACTACAGGGTACTTATTTAGGTAGATCCCCAGCTCAATCTGGGCCAGCAGAAGCTGAAGAAATTGCTCATGACAAAGCTGGGATAGCCCATAGCACAATCCAGGTTGACAAGATGGCTCTCTATCAGCAAGATGATCTACCACCCATTCTTCAATTTGAAGTGGTCTACCTGAGGCTTCATGGTGATCTTCTCCACAGAGTTCTGATTCATCCACTTTATATCTATGTCCATATCAAAATGGCCAGTGCTACATACAATGGCATCATCCTTTATTTGCTCAAAGTGCCTGCCCAAGATGATGTCTATGCATCCTGTGCAAAAAATATTTCCCTTTTTGCAGGACTCTTTCATGGCGGTCACCTCATAGAGGTGATGCTTGCAGTGTATTGATGTACCATCTCTGTGATGATGACTGGGTCACCAGAGCTCTGAAGGGCCTGAGCACAGCCCTTCCGCACCATAGCCTGCCAATACAGCCATCTTGTCTGCAATCACCAGATCTGTGGCTCATTTGATACTGTTGATGAAGGACTCATGGCAGCCATACAGGTTATCAGATTTGTTCTTGGTAACAGAATCATTCTGTTGATGGTTGGCTGTTATGGGCCAGAACTCTTGAACTTGAAACAAGGATTCTTACAAGGTGCTAAGTCAGTGGAATTGATAAATACAATGGTTCTCTAGTTTAGCATGGTGCTTAATAGTTCTCTAAGTTCAGTATGATTGATTTAATCTTACAACAAATAATAGTTTCCTAGTATATAATGATATAATGATTGGTTTATACTCAGTGTAGAGCATATAAGCGGGGACTAAGAGCCAGATTCATTCAGAGCCAGAGAAGACAAGCAGACTGGAGGCGGGAGCTCAAGCCCTCAGACTCAGAGGGATTCATTTCCATCTTCATCAGGCTGGTAGTGGCTGGCCCAGCCTCCTGCTCCCCCCACTGAGACCAAGGCCAGTCTCAAAGGCTCTCAAGAAAGCTTCTTGGGCCCCCGGCAAGGAAACTAGATTGTGAAGAAGATAATAAAGGATTTGGACTTTGACACCTGGCTATTCTTGTGGTGATTACTGATTTGAAAAGAAGGCTGCTCCCAAGACCTCCAGAAACCAATAAGAACATTACAGCTGGCACTTTCAAAACTCTATTAGTCTTCATCTTGTACAGATTGTAGTTACTTGTGGTTATTTCCTCTGAGATGCCTCTGATGCCCTTCATGAGATCAGAATATTTGTTGTGAATGAGATTGGTGAGATTCCCCACCATCATCTAGGATCATGTTGAGGGGCTGCCCATCCTTGAAATAGAGAATCTGCTCAATGCAGCAGAGATATTTCTCATCAGTCTCTCCCTTCCCCCATATACAGGAATGCCAATTTTGGCAATAGCAGCTGCTGCATGGTCCTAGGTGGAGAAAATGTTGCAACTGGACCACTGTACCCTTAGCCCCCAGGACTAATGTCTCAATAAGAAAAAAACTGTCTCCACAGTCAAGTAGATGCAGCCAGCAATCTGTGGTTTCAATTCAGTGGTTTGGAGGCTGAGTATATCTCTTGAAGTTTCATCAGGCCAGGTATCTCATTCTCTGCTATGTCCAGGGCTTTGCATCCCCAGGCAGGCAGGCTGATGTCAGTGACTTTGTAGGACAGTTTGTCAGACATTTTGTGGTCTTCTCCACAGTTACTTATTGACTTAGCAGAGATCACCATGAGGAGACTTTGGTGATGGGTATGATGAGGTCAAAAGAAGGCCAAAGCAGTCAGCTGGCAGAAGTGCAAGAGGCTAATAATTCTTAAATTATCTCTCCTATATCTGTTTTCCAGGTCAGTTGTTTTTCCAGTGAAGTGTTTTATTTTTTTTCATCTTTTGTTTTATTTTGGATTTATTTTTGTTGTCTCAGAGCCATTAGCTTTCACTTACCCAATTCTAATTTTTAAGGAATTATTTTCTTCAGTTAGCTTATATATCTCTTTTTCCATTTAGCTAATTCTACTTTATGAGGAATTGCGTTCTTCAGTAGATTTTTTTTTTAATCCAATTGTATTTCTTAAGCAGTTGTTTTCTTCATGCAAATTTTATCCTTCCTTTTCCAGGCTGTTGACTCTTGTAGCTCTCATTTCTTTCTCCACCTTTTCTTCTACCTCTCTTATTTGATTTTAAAAATCTTTTTGAGCTCTTCCAAGAAAGCTACTGGAGTTTCATATTCATTTTCCCTTTGAGACTTTGCATGTAGACAGTTTGCCTTTATTGTCCCCTTCTGAGTTTGTGTTTTGATCTTTCCTGTTTCCCCACTAACCTTTGATGTTCAAAGCTCCTTTCTGTTTTTTACTATTTTTTTTAGCCTATTTGGTGACTTTAAAAATTGAACTCTGTTCCTAGGGCATATGAGGTACTGTTTCAAGATTCTTGCACTGGAGTCCAGGGACCCTGGTCAATGGCTTTCTGCATCAGAACCTCAGGTACTAACAATTTTGTCTACTGCACTGAAGTGGCCTAGCCAAAGTGCACCTGTTATGTCAAGATTCTGGGACTGGCAATTTGCCTTCTACACTGGGTTTGGTGACCTTTTGTGCCACTAGCCTATTGAGCCTCAGTTACCAATATGTGCTGTGGCTCATAATCTCCTGCTGGCTTGCCTGGATATCCTTTGTGCTGGACTGAGCTACCTCTTTTAACAAAGGGAGACAGAATTTTCCTTTTAAATTGTCCTAAGCTGGGGGGCCTGGAGAGACTTGCACGAACTGATGTTGAGTGAAATGGGCAGGGCCAGGAGATCGTTATATACTTTAACAACAATACTATATGATGACCAATTCTGATGGACCTGGCCATCCTCAGCAATGAGATGAACCAAATCAGTTCCAATAGAGCAGTAATGAACTGAACCAGCTATGCCCAGTGAAAGAATTCTGGGAGATGACTAAAAACCATTACATTGAATTCCCAATCCCTATATTTTTGCCCACCTCAATCTTGGATTTCCTTCACAGGCTAATTGTACAATATTTCAGAGTCAGATTCTTTTTGTACAGCAAAATAATAGTTTGGTCATGTATACTTATTGTATATCTAATTTATATTTTAATATATTTAACATCTACTAGTCATCCTGCCATCTGGGGGAGGGGTAGGGGGAAGGAGGGGAAAAATTGGAATAAGATGTTTGGCAATTGTTGATGCTGTAAAGTTACCCATACATATAACCTGTAAATAAAAGGCTATTAAAAAAATAAAAATAAGTTGTCCTAACCTGTAAAATTGTTTCTAATAAATTTATTTATTTTTAATACACATTGTGTTATGAATCATGTTGGGAGAGAAAAATCAGAGCAAAAGGGAAAAACCATGGGGGAGATAAAAAAAAAACCAGAAAAAAGAAGTGAATATAGCATGTATTGATTTAGTCAATCTCCTTAGCTCTTTTTCTGATTGCAGATGGCATTTTCTGTCCAAAGTTTATTGATATTGCTTTAGACCACTGAACCACTGAAAAGAACCACATCTTTCATAGCTGATCATTGCACATTCTTGCTATTATCGTATACAATGTATTACTGGTTCTGCTTGTTTTGCTCAGCATCAGTTCACATAAATCTTTCCAGGTCTTTTAAAAATCATCTTGTTCATCATTTTTTATAGACCAATAATATTCCATTACCTTTATATACCACAACTTGTTCATTCATTTTCCAATTCTTTGCTACCACAAAAAGAGCTGTTATGCAAACATTTTTGCACATGTAGGTCATTTTCCCTCTTTATGATTTCCTTGGGATACAAGCCCAGTAATGGCACTGCTGGGGCAAAGAGTGTACATAGTTTTATAGCCCTTTGGGCATAGTTTCAAATTGCTCTCCAGAATGTTTGGATCAATTCACAACTTTCCCAGCAATTAGTGTCCCAGTTTTCCTACATCCCCTCCAACATTTATCATTATCTTTTCCTGTCATCTTAGCCAATCTTAGAGGTGTGAAGTGGTACCTCAGAGTTGTTTTAATTTGCATTTCTCTAATCAATAGTGATTTAGAGCATTTTTTTTCATATAACTATAGATGGCTTTATGTAAAATTGTTTCACTATGTCTTTTTGTAAGTTCTTTTGCTCCAGAATCTATTTAGAGACTTGATTTGACATTGTATGCAAGAGGAACTGGGAAGAGTTCAGGCAATTTCCTGACTTCTCTGCCATCTTGGCTTTGCTTCATACTTATTCTTTTTCTTTTCAGCTCGCAGTCTATTAACACAATGTGGTTTTTTTGTTTTGTCTTTAATTAGTTATTATTTTGAAGCTTTGAGTCAAGTTTGTCTGAATTTAATCAAATCTACTTTGTTAATTGCTTGTGGTCGGATTCTACAGAGTTTTAAAACATATTTGAAGGTCATTATCAATATATTATATATATCAAATATATATATGTACATATACATATATAATACATATTATAACATTTCTTCTTAGAGGTAGGTAACATAGGAATCCATATATATTTACACAAAGTATACACTTGTGTGTTCTTTTATTTTCCAGTGTGTTTATGACATATATCAGTGGTTGGTAAATTATGATCTACAGGTCAAATCTTGTCTGCCATTTGCTTTATGAATCACCTGCAAACTAACAGTACCATTTGTACCAATTGTACAAAATAGTGTGATGCTTTTGGCTTTCTAGCTGTAGTTTGCTGACCTTAATTATAAATGATACAATAATTAGTGATAAATTTAACAAGCAATGTGAAACAGGAATAGAAAACAAGATATCTGAGTCAGAAAAACATGGGTTCAAATCTTGTCTTTGATATATTCTAATTATATGACATATTTACACAAGTTTTTTAAACTGTCATTCTGAAACAGTAGAAGGAGTAGAGGACGTTTCTTCATCTTCATGAACTTATAACTTTAAAAAGAGAGAGATGTATTTTAATTAATATGAGTACAGCCATGTATTCTTTAGTCAGCTACAATCATATAGGAAGAGCATCTTATTTATGAATGATAGGTGGTAAAATGTGTCTGTGTGATATAGTAATGGTACAAGGCATATATGCAACAATGTTGTTGTTGTTAAGTCCTTTCAGTCATGTCCAAGTCTTTGTGACCCCATTTGGGGTTTTGTTGGCAAAAATATTAAAGTATTTGGCCACTTTCTCCTCCAGTTTCTTTTACAGATGAAGAAACTAAGGCACACAGGCTTAAGTGATTTGCCCAGAATCACACACATAGTAAATGTCTTAGACCAGATTTGAATGCAAGTTTTTTCTGACTCCAGGCCCAGCCCTCTATCCAGTGCACCAGCTAGCTGCCTTGTGCAACTTTGAGAGAGAACTAGTTCCTAAATGGCAGTTTTATGTAGTCTCCATTTCCAACCTACTGAGTCTGTCCTTGGAAAATATTCTTCCTACTGGAAGCAAAGGAATTGTAGGATACTGTCACAGCCTAAAAGAAGTATTATAACTAGAAAAGAAGGGGCAAACAAGTGACTGCAACTGGATCATTGGTTACTCTCTAAATATGGCTACTGCTATATGAGGAAAATTGTAAACAATAATGAAAGTTACTAATTAGCAGACTGTTTTGATTTCCCATTTAAAAATTGTTCTGCCTGGGCAATGAACTGTAATCAACAAATCCCTACTAATTCTTGGTTTCACTTTTTTTTTTTTTTAATGATATTCATCTCTGTCACTTAAAGGTAACAGTTCAAATACACTGTTCAAAACTGTGAGCAATTTATTTTTTCTTTTTTGTGATTTTTTCCTTTTGATCTGATGTTTCTTGGAGAACATGAGAAATATGGAAATATGTTTTAAAGAACTGCTCATAGTTAACCCTATATTAGATTTCTTCTTGTCTGGGGGAGAGGGGAGGTAAGAGAGAAAAATTTGAAACAAAAAGTTTTACAAAAATGAATATTGAGAACTATGTTTTCATGTATTTGGAAAAATAAAATATTTAAGGTAACTAAATGGTGAAGTGGATAGAGAGTACCAGACCTAGAATCAGGAGAGCCTTAGTTCAAATCTGGTCTCAAGACACTTCACATGTACTACTAGTTGTGTGACTCTGGACAAGTCACTTAATCTCAATTGCCTTTCAAAAATAAAGAAAGAAAGAAAGAAAAGAAAAAGAAAATACTATTTTAAAAAATCTAAGTCTAAAAACCCCCATAAAACAAAACTGTGGACAAAAACAAATGTTGATGTCACTCACATGTAGAGTGATTTCCTCATTTCTATCTCTTGGAATCACTGGCTCTCTTTAAGATGCAGTTCGAGTTATCTTTTATAAAAAGCATTTCCTAATCTCCTTCCCAATTGCTACTTTTTTTTCTCATCTACTCATGGACTTATATCTATTGTTTCTTTCAGTAGAGTATAAAATTCTTGAAAGCAGGAACTATTTCCATTCATTTTTGTATTTCTGTCTCCAGTGCTTAGTTCATGGCAGGAGCTAAACATTAACACAATGAAATTGAATTGGTGATAGAAAACATGTGTGTATGTATTTGCACACATACAAACATATATGTATGTATATATTATAATGTATGTATACATACAAATTATTATATATTGCTAATAATTTGTATTATTACATTATATTAAACATACTACATTATGAATGTTATTGTATAGCATTACGTATTATTAATAATTATAATAATAATAGCTAACACTGATTATTTTTGTTAAGCCATTTAAATTGTGTCTTACTCTTCTTGATCCCATTTGGGATATTTTGGCAGAGATAGTAGAAGGGTTTGGCATTTTCTTCTCCAGCTCATTTTATGGATGAGGAAACTGAGGCAAGCCAGATCAAATGACTTTCCCAGGTTCACATAGCTAAAAAGTGTTTGAGGGCATACTTGAACCCATAGCTTTCTGATTCTGTGTTCTCTATCCAGTGTGCTACCTAGTTGCTCCATAAATTTCAAAACTGTCCAGGAATCCTACCATTCCCTTTATTCCCTCTGTTTTTGCTTGTAGAATATCATATAACACGTTCTATATCTTGTTCAATAGTTAATACATCTGGCATTTTCTTTTTCTCTACAAGAAAATATGATAAGAAAAAAACAGATGTAGTTCATCACAGAATCTGTGCTGTGTTTAGCATTTCAGTTTCTAACACTTACTTAAAACAGTAACGCAGCAGTTAAATGAATTCTCAGTAACTCACTCCATTGTACGTTATTGAGAGCAGAGTAACCAGCTGAGGCATGGGTTATCCCTTCCTATTCACATTTCTTTTAGCCACTGTGTTCTGTTTTTACCCAAACTCACTGATATGGGGAGGAGAGAAGGGATAGAGTTGAAATGAAAAAGAATGGTAATTGGTATCTTGGGTAGAGATGAAACAATTGTATAGTAAAGTCAATAGAAGTTATGCCTGAGTGTCTGGATATGGAACTGAGTCTGTTTTGTAAATAATAGCTACCAAAATGGCTCATTATGAATGAAACAGCCCTGTACATGTTTTCAAGCTTCTGATGTCCTTTGTTTGCTATATCAGCTCATCATTAGGAAGAATATTCTCAGCAAAAATTGAGAACTAGTTCCCCTCCCCAACCTTCACCACACAATGCTGCATGTAACCTGCATTTTAAGACCTAAATAAAAATGTTAAACCAATTACAGTGACATGTTTTAAAATCACATCGCACAGAGATGTGAGATAGCACAAACAATGAATCAGTATTATCCCATATGAGGATATAAAAAGGCTAGCCTAGTCAGGAGGCCCCCTCATTAAAAGGATGGACTATTAGCAATAACATTCATTAATAATCCTGTAGTGGGGAGGAGGAGGAAAACCCATTAGGTGACAATGAAGCAAGTAAAATTCTCTATTAAGTGAGCTAATTATATCATTTAATTTTACTTTCAAAAGATCAAGGATATCTTTGAAAAATGCAGATCATCTTAAACTGCCCTCAGTCTTATGGAACTAAAAATAATTATAATAGTGATTAATAATGAAATGTGGGAATTAACCCTATTGCTGGGGGATAGCAGCATTTTCTACTGCTCTGCTGCACAGTTGGGAAGAAGAACAGCATTCTGAATGCATTTCTGTGTAGTTGTTAGAATTAAAGGACTGTCACTCCTGCTGAACATCAAAAGAAAGATTAAGTTATGTTTCTGGCAGTTTTCTTTTTTACTTAAATATTATTATCTTCTCCCCCACCTCCTCATGACCACTCATTCCTTTTTCCTTTCTCCTTTCTCCTGAAGTTTAATCATGTTTCAGAAAGCTCTATTTATTATAGTAACAAGTCAACTGTTGATTAACCATGAATAATTCACAGAGTGGCTATCATGTTACTTTTGCCATAGGCAGATCAAGTTATTTCTATTCAATGTGGATAACTAAGCATTGACTCTCACAGTATGACATTTGGATGTTGACAATAATTTATCAATGAAGTAATCATCCTATCATAAGTGTTAAGGTAATAAAATAATCCTTGCCCGCAGGGAACTTCTACTATAAAAAAAGGATAGTTAGTCAGTAAATCTTTATTGAGTACCTGCTATGTGCCAGGCACTGATGGTCCCTGCACTCTATGAATTCATAGTATAATAGTATAATAACTATGTACAATGAAACAACACGTACAATAAATTGAAAATAATCCGCATAGGGAAGCTATTAGAATTAAGGGAGATTAGGACAGGCTTCTTATAGAAGGCAGGATTTTAGCTGGAACTTGAAGGAAGCTAGGGAAGCCAGGAAGCAGAGATGGAGAAGGAGAACATTTCAAGCAAGGACATAGCAAGTGAAAATGTCCAGATTTGGGAGAGTCTTCTTTGAGGAACAGAAGAGAGTTTGACGTTGGGAAATTGTTGAATATGTTGGGGAGAGGAGTGTAACGCATCAGAAAACTTGAAAGGTAGGATGGGCCAGGTTGTAAAGGGCTTTGAATGCCAGTTTTTTTAATTATAACTTTTTATTGACAGAACATATGCATGGGTAATTTTTAAAAAAATTGTCCCTTGCATTCACTTCTCTTCCAACTTTTCCCTTCCCTCCCTCTGTCCTCTCCTCTAGATGGCAGGCAACCTTATACATATTAAATATGTTATAGGTACAATATTCTACTATTGTAGATACTAGATACAATATATGTGTGCAGAACCATATAGTTCTCTTGTTGCACAAGAACTGGATTCAGAAGATAAAAATAACCTGGGAAGAAAAACAAAAATGCAAACAGTTCACACTCATTTCCCAGTGTTCCTTCTTTGGGTGTAGCTGATTCTATCCATCATTGATGAATTGGAACTGAATTAGATCTCACTGTAGTTTGGAACTATGCTCAAAAAGTTATCAAACTGTGCATACCCTTTGATCCAGCAGTGTTACTACTGGGCTTATATCCCAAAGAGATTATAAAGAAGGGAAAGGGACCTGTATGTGCACGAATGTTTGTGGCAGCCCTTTTTGTAGTGGCTAGAAACTGGAAACTGAATGGATGTCCATCAGTTGGAGAATGGCTGAATAAATTGTGGTATATGAATATTATGGAATATTACTGTTCTGTAAGAAATGACCAACAGGATGATTTCAGAAAGGCCTGGAGAGACTTACACGAACTGATGCTGAGTGAAATGAGCAGGACCAGGAGATCATTATATACTTCTACAACAATACTAATATGATGACCAGTTCTGATGGACCTGGCCATCCTCAGCAACGAGATCAACCAAATCATTTCCAATGAAGCAGTAATGAACTGAACCAGCTATGCCCAGAGAAAGAACTCTGGGAGATGACTAAAAATCATTACATCGAATTCCCAATCCCTATATTTATGCCCACCTGCATTTTTGATTTCCTTCACAAGCTAATTGTACAATATTTCAAAGTCTGATTCTTTTTGTACAGCAAAATAATGTTTTGGTCATATATACTTATTGTGTATCTAATTTATATTTTAATGTATTTAACAACTACTAGTCATCCTGCCATCTAGGGGAGGGGGGGGGGTAAGAGGTGAAAAATTGGAACAAGAGGTTTGGCAATTGTCAATGCTGTAAAGTTACCCATGCATATAACCTGTAAATAAAAGGCTATTAAGTTAAAAAAAAAAAAAAAAAAAAGAATTGTCTGGTTCTGAGAGGGGGAGCTTGAGGTTCCCCACAGGTATAGTTTTGCTGTCTTTTTCTTCCTCTGACTGGCTTAGCTTCTTGGGAATCTGGATTCTGTACCACTTGGTGCATATACATTTAATATCAATATTACTTCATTAACTGTAATTGTAAAATAACCTTTGGTGGGATGTGGTTTCCTTCCTTACCTCTTTTGATTATATCTACTTTTGCTTTTGCTTTGTCTGGGATCAGGATTGCTTACCCCTGCTTTTTTTTGCTTCAGCTGAAACATGGTGGGTTCTGCTCCAGCATTTTACCCTTAAAAAAAAAAAAAATGAATTAGATCTCACTTCCATCAGAATACGTCCTTATACAGTATTGTTGTTGAAGTAGATAATGATCTCCTGGTTCTGCTCATTTCACTCAGCATCGATTCATGTAAGTCTTTCCAAACCTCTCTGTATTTATCCTGCTGATCATTTCTTACAGAATAATAATATTCCTTAACATTCATATACCACAATTTATTCAGCCATTCCCCAACTGATGGGCATCCACTCAGTTTCCAGTTTCTTGTCACTACAAAAAGGGCTGCCACAAACATTTTTGCACACGTGGGTCCCTTTCCCTCCTTTAAGATCTTTTTGGGAGAGAAACACTGCTGGATCAAAGGGTATGCACAGTTTGATAACTTTTTGGGCATAATTCCAGATTGCTCTCCAGAATGGTGGATTCATTCACAACTTCATCAACAATGCATCAATGTCCCAGCTTTCCCACACCCCCCACAACATTCATCATTATCTTTTCCTGTCATTTTAGCCAATCTGACAGCTGTGTAGTGGTATCTCAAAGTTGTCTTAATTTGCATTTCTCTGATCAAGAGTGATTTGGAACACTCTTTCATATGAGTAGAAATAGTTTCAATTTCATCATCTAAAAATTGTATGTTCATATTCTTCGACCATTTATCAATTGGAGAATAGAATGCCAGAGTTTTTTGTATTTGATTCTAGAGCTTTGTTAAATGGGGGTGAGGTGGGGTGGTGGTGATGTTGACATGGTGCCAATACTGAAAATAAATGACCAAAGACCTACAGAGATTATCACAACCATTGTTCCTCTGAAAAAAATTAAATAAAACCTAAGAGCAAACAGTGGTCATAAGCAAAAAGCTCTCTTTATTCTGCTGAAGGAAGGAAACTAGATACAAATGCCAGGGTCTGCTCTCATGCCAAGAAGATCCACTGCAGCACAACTGAACCTTGATACATATAGTACTGGCTAGGCAATGAACTGTAGTCATGAAAATGAGGGAGTAACAGAAACAATGAGGAAAGTTTAATTCATACTAGTGGCTACTCAGTGAGCTGTCACAGGAACGTAGTTCAGACAAATATGTCTCTGAGCTCAGGAACCACCCAGGGCTGATGTGAAACAATTCTGAGATTTTGCTGCATCAAAGTTCATCCAAAGGATGAGCACAAAGGATTGTTGTTATGCCAAGCTCACAGAAAAACTTGCTTGCTGGACCTTAGTTCTGGAAAACAGGGTGTCTCCTAAGAGTAAAAAGAGGAGGCAATCTTGGCATAGGGATCCTTACAATGGTTAGCTCTCTTTTTGACAGCTGAGTGAAGAATGTCTATGTGGAGTGTGAAGAAATATGAGTCAGGGGTACCAAGCAAAAGCTGATTGTAATAGTTCAAGAGTGAAGTGGTATATGCCCTGCGCCTGAGTGGTAGCAGTGACAGAAAACAGAAGGAAGGATATGAATACAAGATTTGTTATAAAGGTAAAATCAACGGGTCTTAGTAATAGACTAGACACAGAGATGAAGAGAGTTGCAAGCTTGGATGACTGGAAGTATTGAACCCTCGACCGTAATACAGGCTCAAAAGGGATGCTTTTGGGTGGAAATAAGAGTTTTGTTTTGGACATGGTCAGTTTAAGATTCTTTAGAACAAAGTTTGAAATTATGATAGGCAGTTGAAGATGAGAGTCTGGAGGTTAGGAGAGATATTAAGCTTGGGATAAGTAGATCTAAGATTCATAATGGAGATGATAATCAAACCAAGGTTGCTGATGGTATTATCAAGTGAAATTCTATATATAGAGAAAAGAAGAAGATCCAGAATAGAGCCCAAGGGCATTGTTTAGTGACCATGAAGTGGATTAAGATCCAGGAAAGTAGATTGTGAAGTGGTCAGACTGGTAATAGAAGATGGAGGTTAGAACAGACAAAAATGTTTATGATTCATTCTAGTTTCTGGAAGATATATATATGGACCAGTAAAATTTAGGGCAGCTTTAAATTTTTTTTTATTAAGGCTCTTTATTTTCAAAACATATGCACGGGTAATTTTTCAACATTAACCTTTGCAAAACCTTGTATTTCAAATTTCTCCCCATCCTCCATTCTCTCCCCTAAACATGGTAAAATATATATATATATATATATATATATATATATATATATATATATATGTTATATCCAATATGTGTATACATATTTATACAATTATCATGCTTCACAAGAAAAATCAGATCAAAAAAAGAAAAAAAAGGAGAAAGAAAAAATGCAAGCAAACAACAAAAAAAAAAAGAGTGAAAATGCTATGTTGTGAACAGTTCCCACAGTCCTCCCTCTGGGTGTAGATGACTCTTTTCATCACAAGACCATTGGAACTGGACTCAATTATCTTACTGTTGAAAAGAGCCTTGTTCATGAAAATTGATCATTGTATAATCTTGTTGTTGCCATGTATAATGATCTTCTGGTTCTGCTCATTTCACTTAGCATCAGTTCATGTAAGTCTCTCCAGGCCTCTTGGTAATCATCCTGCTGATCGTTTCTTATAGAACAATAATATTCTAAAACATTCATATACCCTAACTTATTCAGCCATTCCCCAACTGATAGGAATACATTCAGTTTCTAGTTTCTTGCCACTACAAAAAAGGCTGCCACAAACTTTTTAGCACATGTGGGACCCTTTCCTTTCTTTATGATATCTTTGGGATATAAGTAGTGCAGTTTTTTTAGGTGAGAAGACATGTAAAGATCATTTATCCAGTTGGTGCTGATAATCAATATGGACCCCAAATTTTTTCTTTATTGATTACTGAAAGGAAAGCATATAATTTCAAAAAGTTTCTTAAGAGAGGAGAACAAAGGTACAGTTGAAGACATATGAGGTTATATGATAAATAACTCATGGTTCTAAAGTGCTTTAGATTTAACAAAATGCTTTCTTAGAACAATCCTGTAAGATAGATAATACGAGTGTTATTAGTGCATTTGGGAAAAAGATAGAAGAGGTATAAGACCTGTGATTTAACTACTTTTACGAATATAGGCTGATAATTACACCATATTTTCTAGTTGCCAGAGTCACTGAGAATTGGGGTCACTTGCCAAAATTCACACAAGCAGTATATGTTAAAAGTAGGAGACTTGAACCCAAGTCTTCTGGATGCTAAGTATAGTTCTATGCTATATCATACGGCTCCTTTGTTTCCTGACAGTTACATATTTTCAGGAGGGACACACACTGAAGGGTAACTGTTAGTTCATTGATCATTGCAAGTAATGGTTAATTTGGCAGCTTTATAGGTATATTTTATGGAAGGTATGGACATATTCAGTTAGTCCTTATGGAAAATTTCTCAGTGATTAAGATTAATTGGTTAAAAGAGATTATAAAGAAGGGAAAGGGACCTGTATGTGCACGAATGTTTGTGGCAGCCCTTTTTGTAGTGGCTAGAAACTGGAAACTGAATGGATGTCCATCAGTTGGAGAATGACTGAATAAATTGTGGTATATGAATATTATGGAATATTACTGTTCTGTAAGAAATGACCAACAGGATGATTTCAGAAAGGCCTGGAGAGACTTACACGAACTGATGCTGAGTGAAATGAGCAGGACCAGGAGATCATTATATACTTCAACAACAATACTATATGATGACCAGTTCTGATGGACCTGGCCATCCTCAGCAACGAGATCAACCAAATCATTTCTAATGGAGCAGTAATGAACTGAACTCTATGCCCAGAGGAAGAACTCTGGGAGATGACTAAAAACCATTACATTGAATTCCCAATCCCTATATTTATGCCCACCTGCATTTTTGATTTCCTTCACAAGCTAATTGTACAATATTTCAAAGTCTGATTCATTTTGTACAGCAAAATAACGTTTTGGTCATGTATACTTATTGTGTATCTAATTTATATTTTAATGTATTTAACATCTACTGGTCATCCTGCCATCTAGGGGAGGGGATTGGGGGGGGGGGCGTAAGAGGTGAAAAATTGGAACAAGAGATTTGGCAATTGTTAATGCTGTAAAGTTACCCATGCATATTACCTGTAAATAAAAGGCTATTAAATAAAATTTAAAAAAATTAATTGGTTACCTAGGATTGTTATGGAATAATATATTCCATTATCTATTGTGTCCATTATAAAATAATTTTAACTAAAACAATTTGTTGGCTTGGGTCTTCTTGACCCCTTTGGCTTCTACAGGAATCTAACAGTTCCCAGTAAGAAATATAGGTGTGTCAACTTCTAAACATTCTTCAAAAATTACATGTAAATCTAATTATATTTTTAAATATGCTCAAGGGGATGTCAAATGACATGGAGGCAAAATGTTTTATGAAATGAATCAATCCCTAATTCCTAATTTGTCTTTTAAAAAGCAAATCTGGATTTTCCTATTTGGGATTTACTTGAAACAATATTCATCAATACCTTTTTTCTCCAAGTTGATTCTCTTGCCCATCATTATTCACAGAGATTTCAAAACTTCTCTTCCTCTTAATTAGGCTGAGTCTTGGCTTCCAGAGTTTTTCCATAACCCCCTACCTCTTTTTCCCCATGTAGCTAAAGTAATTGATGCTTTAGCTACCATGAGAAATGCCTGAATAATAGCATTAGGTAGGGTTGAAACAATCTGAATTCCTTAGGAATTGGAAGTGAGTTAAATCCAACCATACTGGATAAATACTAGAGTTGATTCTTCTTGTTTAGATAAACTAAAATTTTTGGAGATTCACAATGCTCACTGGACCAATACTTTTTAAACTCCATACTAAATGAAAATGGAAAATAAAATTATTTTCCCTAACCAACAATCACCATAGAGCAGAAAAGGAAAGGAAGGATGAAGAGGAGAAGGAAGGGACAACCAAAAGCCAACAGACTACAAATAAATTTATTTAAAAGTGCAATTTATTTATTGTAATTATTTAAAAGTGCAGTCACTAAGAAAAAGAAAAGGCTGTTCGTCAGGCTGACATCAGAGGAACTGCATTCTCTCTGACAAGCTGCAAAGTCTAATGTTTTATTCACCAGTCCTGAAAAATAACTTCCCAAAGAGGGGCCCATAAATAAACCAGTGTGATGAATATTACACGAAATAAAAACTGATAAAGCAAGAGCCCTAAACACATGCCTCACAACAAGGTGAGGGAAGCACATGGTTTTCATTACTCTAATATTCTATGACAGGTTTGGCAAAATCACTCCACTCCCCAGCAAAAAGGAAAACAAACCAGGTAGGGGGAGGGGCAGGAAAAATAAAGCAGATCTTGGCTCCTGCTAAGCATACTATTGTTTATCAAGCCAGACTTTTTCACCTACTAAAGGTACCAAGTGTGAAATATTGAAAATGTATTCCCTTTTCCCGCTATAGTTTTATGTCAGCAAATCACCTGCACATATTATTATAGATTTTTCAACACATGGGCCAGAGTTGAAAATCATTTTTCTTCATAACCTTTTCATAGGTGCTGAAATACAAACCTTGTTTAAGAGAATATACAGTAACCCAGCTATTATGTCCTTTTCCATATATTAGACAGAAGGGCTTTACTGAAGATTCAAGTTAGAAAAAACATCTCAATGCATCTCATTAGGCTTCTTTACTATGTGCTAGAGTGATAAGCAGTGTTTACTGTCAGGGCTAATATGATAAACAAGCAGCATTCCAATGGGGACCATTGAATTAGGTGAATAGAGTCCCAAACTCCTATCTTCAAATTGACCTCATCTCCCGAATATGCTAGTTTCCAAGAGACAATCTCATAGTGAACCACATTAGTAACACAAGGAGGAAGTCTTTTGGTGGTAGAAATAATGGACAGAAGAAAGGACTGGATGACTAGATTCCAACAGGGAGAAATAAGAAAAAAAAAATCAATAAAAGCATAGGCTTCTTATATTGACATCTTTTTACCTACTTATATATATACATACACCTGAATATATAAATGCATGTATATAACAACTGATACTACTTCCACTAAGAATAATATGAAATTCATTAGGGATGAATATAAAGGCTTGCACTTGAATATGAAAAATCAACTTTAGAAGTATAGGATGGAGAGGCATTGAGAATACAAAAAAGTAGGAATTTCAGTCATTGTCCTCTAGAATCTTATATTCTAATGGGTAATATATATGAGATGGATGAGAGAGACGTTGTTCAGAAACAAATCTGGGAGTCTTAATGGATTTTAGGTTCAGTATTAGTCAGAAGTATGATGTGGAAACCAAAAAGGCTAGTTCATTCTTGTACTATATAATAATGCATAATTCCCAGAGATAGGGAGATGATTCTATTCTGGAGCATTGTATTCATTTCTCATTGCCATGGTTTCATAAGGAAATTGTTATGTTGGAGAGTGTCCAGTGGAACGCAACTATAGTAGTAAAAAAAACCTTTATTTAGTTCATATCATGAAAAGCAGTTGAAAAAAACTAGGCACAGTTTGTCTGGAGAAGAATAATCAGGGATTGAGGGGACATGACAGCTCTGCTTAGGTATTTGGAGAACTCTCCTCGGTGGAAAAATTAGGTGTATTTTTGTTGGCTACAGGGTGAAGAACAAGGAACAATGAATAGAATTTGTAAAGAGGCTAATTTGGAAATGAAGAAATACTTCCTAATAATTAGAGATTTATAAAAGTAGAATTGGCTGCCTTGACAGGGGATGGTTTTTCTCTCCTTTGAAGTCTTCAAATAGACAATGAATGTGTGTATAAAACTTACATATGTCATAGTAAGGATTCCTTTCATATATGGGATGGACTAGATGTTCTCTGAGGTCTCATCAAGCTCTCAAATTTTGTGATTCTTTTTCAAATAACTTGTTTAGGATAACCAGATGCCAAAATTCAGAAGCTGTAATTATACTAGCATAAGTCCAGGGCTCAAATTGCAGGTGTAAATGTTTCTCTATAACATAGACATAGCACTGAACTCAATCAATGCTTAGCAGTTTGAAAGGTTTTCAAACAGGAAGTCTTAACATGTTTGGGGCATTTTTTTTCATTTAAATATTTTAGTTGTTTATAAATACATCCCTTTCCCAGTCTTCTCTAGCATGCTGACTCTTATGAATTTTCTTTCATGGTTAGTAACTGAATCCAGATGTTCATTACAGATGTTATCTATATCTTTTCCTTCTTCTTTTGTTCCATTCAGCAAATAAAGTCATAGCATCATGGAAAACTGCAAGCACTCTCTTCTCCATGTTTAGAGTGCCAGACCTGTGTTACAAAGCATTTAATAATCACCTTCCTCATCAAACATGTGGGTTCCCTTTAATTATACCACATTGTGTCATTTTTGTGATATATCAGAATGCAACATGAAGTCACCCCAAATAATCCAGCTGGTGTCATTTAAAGAAGCATGTAGTGCATTTTGCTTGTAATCTAGAAAAATTGGATCCACTGGCAGCCCAGACTCAGAGCCAATGAAACAACGTTGTGTAGATAGAAGCCAATATAAGGTTTAATTGATGATAGCTTGTGCTTTGGTGAGAGTAGTTGTTTGCCATTGAATTTCTGAAACTGATTCTAATTAATATATTTGAGGATTGAACATCCTTAGGCAGAAGTAGGAAAAAAATGAGTTTTCTTAAAAGAGTAAATGAAAGAGGACTACAGTGAATTATTCTATTACATCTCCAGCTTTTTTTTCTCCTTCCTAACAGTTACCACTACCCTGTGTAAGTAACATCTTATTTATGTACTTAAAATTCCCCAAAGGAAGAGGGAAGAAAATTAGGATAATTTTTGCTAGGTCTATAATACTATTCAGAAAAACTATAAGCACTCTGAAAGGTGTCTCCAACATTTAGACCTGAAATCCATTTGTCTTTACTTCTTCTTGGTGGAATTTAAACAACTGACTAACTGGGGATACAGGTAGCAATTTTAGTCGAGTGAATGTATGTGTATTTTGGTGAATGGTAGAAATAGATAGAAAATCTACTCATGGATGATAAATTTTGACCCCTTATATGAGCAAAATCTGCCAAAAACCAATGCAAATGGAGAGGAACTTTTTAATAAATAAAGCTCTCAGGCTGATAATAAGGGGGCATTTTATAGAGATGAGTTATGATGGTTCTTAATGCAGTTCTGGAAAAGCTGTTTCACGGAAGCTCTACTCTGTCTCAGTACAATCTCCCTGAAATTCCCTGAAAGGAGAGAAATTTCACAAACTATAGTAATAGAAGTGTCACAATATTCTCTCTACCTAATAAATATTCTCTATTCGATGCAGCACCATGGACAGCTACAGAAACCACCATTCTATTCTTTGCCTATCATGTAGGTGATAACTAGAAAGATCAAGAAGAAACCCCAGTTCTTTCTATTTCATTTATATCTATCTATCTATCTATATATATATATATATATATATATATATATATATATATATATATATTACATCCATTACATTTATTCATATATATATATATATATATATATATATATCAGGAATTGCATAAAACTGAATGGAGGTGCATACCAGCAAATATGAGAAACAAACATAAGAAGATTTATCAAGAAAGCCACATATCTATATCTATACATATATGCACATATACATGCATATGTGTGTATACATGTCCATATATACATGTATATAAACAAATATGAATTTATTTTAGAGATGGGGTACATGTAATAGTATTGGTAAATATTTGTTTGTACTATGGCTTGAATTCAATTCAATCAAGGAAATTTTTATTTAGCACTATATGCAAGACACAGTACCAAGTTCTGAAGGATTTATATATTAAATGTTGAGCTATGGTGTGTTATATAAGCTTTTATCTATTTTATTGATACTCATTGTTGTTTTTAAAAAGGTAGTAATGGAGGCACAATAAAAAGAGCACAGGATTTGAAATCAAGAGACCTGTATTTTAATCCCATCTCAATCATTTAATGATTGTATGACTTTGAACAAGTTGTTTAACTTTTCTGTAGAATGGACTTGAGCTTGATCAGAAGTGTCAAACATTTTTGCCCCACAAGCTCCATGCAGCTTATGATACTCCAAAATATGGCTTTTAAAAATAAAAATGTGACTATTTTAAAATAAGTAAAATATAATAAAACATAGATAATGTTACTTTCAAAAATTGAATTGACATACTACACACACAGGGATCCTTCTGTAAGCTTTAGTAGCCCCATATCTATTTGAGTTTGACACCATTGGACCAGAGAACTTTCAACATTCCTTATAGTTTTAAATCTATGCTCTTTCTCACTCTAAACGTGTGTATACACACACACACACACACGTACACATACATATACACACACATGAGAATACATGTCAAATTGGGCCCATGATGATGTTGTTGTGTTAGTCACAATGTGGGGACTCCACCAATGTACACTAATTTGAAATTTGAAAATGCTTAAGAAGGTGAATTCTTGTACTAAAAACACCAAGTATTCAGTGCTGGATACCTGGATAATAGAACATGAGTTTTACTGAAATATAATAGCATCAAAGATGATGGAGGGGAAGCTTGTTAGAACTCAAGTTCTCTATTTCTGACATTATTAATTTTTTTTTGGTCAAGTAAGCACAATCTTCTTTTTGAAAAGTTCCAAACATGGACTGGATTTTAGGATAGGCTAGAAGGAAGCTGCTCTTCCCTATGGTGTGAGAATCAGGATTATTGAAATATGAGCTCTTCACTTTTATTGTATCTGTTTTTATCACCTCCTAACTGTAGCCAGCCAACAATAAAAACACCAATGCTCCAGAGACTTCACCATTGTTATTCATTAAATATATTTCCCCACAGTTTCTGATCAGAGCTTTTGGGGAATGAAAGAGAATGAGGAACCCTGAGGTTTGGTCTATCATCATGATCATCACCACAACAGTAAGAACACCAACACCACCAATAATAAGATGAGTTTATTTCCTGACAAATGTATTCAACTATAATTTTTTTTTATTTTACCCCTGCCTTGAAAATTTATATAATACTTAATACAAAAGTATAATATCAAGATAGTGATTTAATATAAGACTACTGAATTACAGTGAAAGTGAGAATAATAAGATAATAAAAATGATAATCATCATTCTCATAATATCTAGAAAAAATTATCTAGGAGCTAGAATTATACACCAAAATAGAGCTATATTAATGGTGTAATAGCTAACAAATTTCCATGCTACAAAAGAAATACATCACAATATACTTAAAAACTCACTGAATAGACTATATTGGAACTGTAACATAATCACAAACCAAGCAATTGTTTGCAATCATCTAGATATAATGTTGTTCATAAAAGCTTAAATACAAAAGTTTAATAAATGCTAATGATGAAATACTCATACCTTCCAAATTTCATAGAACCTAAAGCTTTCAAAACCAAAATTGTGCATATTGTTTCCATCATCCTGTCTGCTGCTGTAGTTGTACTGAGGCTTTCAATGAATCTCCAAAAGATGAGCATATGGCCTTTTAATTCAACTATAAAAAGAAGTTATCTTATCCACCTATGTAGTATCCATTGAACATTAAATATTTGCAAATAAAGACTAATGTGATAAACTGTAGGAAAAAATGAGAATGAAGTGAATAATAAAAATAACTCATATTTATATACTGAATAGTTTGAAAAATATTTTATAGTTATTTGATTTTCACAAGCCTGAGAGATAAAAGGTACAATCAGTATTATTCTTATTTTATAGATGAGGAAAATGAGGCTAAGAAGTTAAATGATTTGCTCAGCATCACACAGGCAATAATTGTCTCAGGAAGAACTTGAATCAGTCTTTCAGACTCCAAGGTCTGCACTATGTCAACTATTATAAAAGAGACAAGCAAGAAGGAGAAGAAAAGAAAAGAAAGAGGAAAAGAGAGGAGAATAGAAGAGAAGAGAGGAGAGGAGAGAAGAAAAGAGGAGAAGGGAAGGAAAGGAAAGAGAAGGAAAGGAGAGGGAAGTAAAGGGAAGGAGTAGGAAGGAAAGGGAAGGGAAGGAGATAGAAGGGAAGGGGAGAAAAGTGAAGAGAAGGGAAAGGAAAAAAGAGAAGGGAAGGAAAGGAAGGAGAGGGAAGGGAAGGGAAAGGAAGAAGAGAATGCACTTTACTCTTAAGAACAAAGTGTCTTCATAGTCTTGCTTTTAATAGTGAAAAAAGTCTTTATGTAATTATCCTCAGAAGTAGAACTGTTTGACTTGGAATTAGAAAACCTGGGTTGGAGCCATGTTTCATTGTTCATTCCCTTTGTTGAAATCAAAATATTTTAACTTCATTGAATATCAGTCTTATCTGAAAAATGGAAGTGAAAATTACAAGTGTATTATGAAGATAAATGATTGGACAGATGTGAAGATCTTTGAACTTCAGGGAAGTATGTTATATAAGTTCAAAGTGTCATATCTATGTGGCAGTTGGATCAGGATAGGTATAAATAATAAAGACATATATGGTCTCCTGTGCTGTCCTCTTACCAGTTACCTCTTACCAGTGGTAACTAAAGCAGAATTTCTTAGTCTTTTTCTTTTCCATCTATGAAGACGGTAGCATGCAGGGCAGCATAGCATAAATTCTAAATGAGTGACATAACAAAAATAAATGTTACCAGATTATAGAAATAACAGATGACTGTGGACTGAAAATGGGGAAAGAGCCTGGTGAAAGAAGCAGGAGTAGCATAGAAGGAATGCCGAAATTGGAGTCAAGAGTTGGGTTTAAATCCCACCCCTGACATTTACCAGCTATATGATCATGAGCAAATCACTTCAGTTCTCTAAATCTCAGTTTTCTTATCTATAAAATGAGAATAATAGTTACTTCTACAGGTTGTTATAAAGATTAAATATGATACTATAAATAAAGTACGTAAAGTGTACATAAAGTGCTTTGCAAATTTTGAAGTACTATAGAAATATCATGTATGATATTATGTGAATTGTGCACAAATGGTAGAAATTAGAGAAATGGAGAAAAAGTGTGGAGAGTAGAGAGAATGATATAATAAAAAATACTCAGGGCCACATGTCTGTGTCTTCTTCAGAAAATGTTGAATAAAATTATTTGGCTGGAGCAAAGGTTTTCTGTAGGGGAAAACCTACATAATTCAGTCAGAGATTCTATTGAAAAAATAAGTACAGGTTTTTAAGAGATTGATCATCAAGCTAAAGAGTTTGAATTTTATCCAAGGTAGAAAGATTTCTTTGGTATAATCTATATAGAGGCATTCAGATATACAAGGTGTTCAAACATGGATACTTAATGCAGTGCTTTGCAAATAATAGATGATTTAAGACAAGTTTGTTCAGTTGAATTTAATTGAATAAATTGTTGCTTGAGTAAAAGGAGAGTGTTATATTTAGGGAACAGAATCATAAAATCTTAGAGTATTAGGCTGAAAAGAATCTTAAATATCATGTAGTTAGTTTAGTTTCTTCATAGTATAGATGAAGTGACTTATTCAAAGTCATAGTGCTCATAGAATTAAGTGACTTACTCAAAGTCATACTGCTGATAGAATCTATGGATATTATCCCCCTATACATATAAGGAAATAAGAGTTCAAGGAAATGACTTGTTCATCATTTCATAGCTAGCATTAGTGTGGTAACTTAGACTATATAGCCTTATAAATATAGGAGGGATTCTAAGCATCCATTTCCTTACGGTACAATAGGAGACTAAGCTTTGGAAAGGTAAAAGAATTTGCCCAATCATACAGTCATAAAGTCATACATCTAATACATCCAAAAACTGGGAAACAATTTGATGAATTATGGAGATGCAGAAGTAGTGAACCCCAGAAGACATACTAGGGTTTTAGGACACTTCCCCATACAGTCAACCAAATGTTAGGGAGCAGGGTATGAACTCCAAAAATATAGCGAGGTTTCAGGCTGGTGTTTCGAGATACCTCAAAAGAATTTGTAGATTTATACCTTCAAATGAACGGGCAAAGATTTTATTATACTACGGACTGGCAGGCTAAATTCTGAATGGGAGTTTTCGCCATTAACAAGGGAAAAGGCTCAAACTAAATTCCCTAGTGAAACCTTTCATTTACAAGAGGGAAGATGCCATTCAGGCAAGCTGTAGCCTGGCTTCTAAGGCAGTAACCATTGTGATGCTTAGTAACAAGAGGGTAACCCTAAAAGGAGTTAACAAGAAAGTGGGGTCCACATAGGTTCTTTTATAGGAAAAAAAATAATCAAAACTTAGTCTTCAGATTAAATACAGTAAATGTGGGTTAATTTTATTAATGCAAAGACCAAAAGACCTATTTAAGAACAGAAGGCCAACTTAAAGCCAAGATAATCATGTCAGTGCTCCTACCGTTTTTGCCTTAGGGAGTGGAAATTTAACTAGGACCCACTAACCCAAAGGCTTAGGTAGGGGCAATATAATCCTGTTAATCCTCACTCTAAGGCTCTTGTAGAAACAGGAACATGGCCTTTTGTCTTTGGATTTGGATTTCATATCCAGTATTTTTTTTTCCATTACAACAGATGCTTGAACTCAGATATTCTGGCTCAACATTTAGAGCTCTCTCCATTATTACATGAAATCTCCGAGTAGGACTTGATGTCCAACACCAGAATGGAATGATTTTGGAAAATATTTTTAGCTTGGAGTTTTTTCTCTCTTTCTATGCTACACATTTTTCTTTTTCTGTTTACTCCTTTTGTGTAGAAATAATAGATGTCAATGACATGACACATGTATCAATTTAAGAGATGAGAATTAAATAGTACTTCATTTCTGAAACAAAAGAAAGTGAAATCGTGAAGTTTACAGGTGACGAGGAAGGTTAACATGGAGTTTATGAACCTGAAGAGCCCAAGTGGCATTTTTAAAAAGTAAAATAAAAAGGTAGAGGAAGGAGGAACACTGAACATTCCATTAGCCTTAATATATGCAATGGCTTAATTGGGGCCATTGAAACTATTTCTTTTTATTTTACTTAATGTTACTTCAGAGAATTGGTTTTTCTGCTTTGAGGTGTATTTTCTTACATTTGTTTCTCTCCTTGCTGCCTCCATCCATTTCCTTCCCTACATTTTTTAGCCTATTTGATCTCATTGACACAAGTTTAAAAAAAATTGGATTGGTTCCTTTAGTCAGTTTTTATCTCTTGGCAGTATGAGTTCTTTGATTATTCTGTTCTCTCCCAAGAATGGCAATTCATTAATCTGTAGCAAAATCACTCAATAACAGTTATGCTCAATCTGATCATGGCTTTGCTTAAGTATTTAAAAAACATTATTAGATAAAAATGGTCCCCCTCATATTGATTATAATTAAGCTAAAATCATTTCTTATTTGGAAAATATTTTTTTTAATTTTTTTTTTTTATTTAATAGCCTTTTATTTACAGGATATATGCATGGGTAACTTTACAGCATTAACAATTGCCAAACCTCTTGTTCCAATTTTTCACCTCTTACCCCTCCACCCCCTCCCCTAGATGGCAGGATGACCAGTAGATGTTAAATATATTAAAATATAAATTAGATACACAATAAGTATACATGACCAAAACGTTATTTTGCTGTACAAAGAGAATCAGACTCTGAAATATTGTACAATTAGCTTGTGAAGGAAATCAAAAATGCAGGTGTGCATAAATATAAGGATTGGGAATTCAATGTAATGGTTTTTAGTCATCTCCCAGAGTTCTTTCTCTGGGCATAGCTGGTTCAGTTCATTACTGCTCCATTGGAAATGATTTCGTTGATCTCGTTGCTGAGAATGGCCTGGTCCATCAGAACTGGTCATCATATAGTATTGTTGTTGAAGTATATAATGATCTCCTGGTCCTGCTCATTTCACTCAGCATCAGTTCGTGTAAGTCTCTCCAGGCCTTTCTGAAATCATCCTGTTGGTCATTTCTTACAGAACAGTAATATTCCATAATATTCATATACCACAATTTATTCAGCCATTCTCCAACTGATGGACATCCATTCAGTTTCCAGTTTCTAGCCACTACAAAAAGGGCTGCCACAAACATTCGTGCACATACAGGTCCCTTTCCCTTCTTTATAATCTCTTTGGGATATAATCCCAGTAGTAACACTGCTGGATCAAAGGGTATGCACAGTTTGATAACTTTTTGAGCATAGTTCCAAACTACTCTCCAAAATGGTTGGATTCGTTCACAACTCCACCAACAATGCATCAATGTCCCAGTTTTCCCGCATCCCCTCCAACAATCATCATTATTTTTTCCTGTCATCTTAGCCAATCTGACAGGTGTGTAGTGGTATCTTAGAGTTGTCTTAATTTGCATTTCTCTGATTAATAATGACTTGGAGCATCTTTTCATATGACTAGAAATAGTTTCAATTTCTTCATCTGAGAATTGTCTGTTCATATCCTTTGACCATTTTTCAATTGGAGAATGGCTTGATTTTTTATAAATTAGAGTTAATTCTCTATATATTTTGGAAATGAGGCCTTTATCAGAACCTTTGACTGTAAAAATATTTTCCCAGTTTATTGCTTCCCTTCTAATCTTGTCTGCATTAGTTTTGTTTGTACAAAAACTTTTCAGTTTGGTATAATCGAAATTTTCTATTTTGTGATCAGTAATGATCTCTAGTTCTGCTTTGGTCATAAAGACCTTCCCCTTCCACAGGTCTGAGAGGTAAACTATCCTATGTTCCTCTAATTTATTAATAATTTCATTCTTTATGCCTAGGTCATGAACCCATTTTGACCTTATCTTGGTGTACGGCGTTAAGTATGGATCAATGCCTAGTTTCTGCCATATTAGTTTCCAATTTTCCCAGCAATTTTTATCAAACAGTAAGTTCTTATCCCAAAAGCTGGGATCTTTGGGTTTGTCAAAGACTAGGTTGCTATATTTGTTGACTGTTTTATCCCTTGAACCTAATCTATTCCACTGATCAACTAATCTATTCCTTAGCCAATACCAAATAGTTTTGGTAACTGCTGCTCTATAATATAATTTTAGATCTGGTACAGCTAAGCCACCTTCATTTGATTTTTTTTTCATTAATTCCCTTGAAATTCTTGACCTTTTGTTTTTCCATATGAACTTTGTTGTTATTTTTTCTAGGTCATTAAAATAGTTTTTTGGGAGTCTGATTGGTATAGCGCTAAATAAATAGATTAGTTTAGGTAATATTGTCATCTTTATTATATTTGCTCGCCCTATCCAAGAGCATTTAATATTTTTCCAATTGGTTAGATCAGACTTAATTTGTGTGAAAAGTGGTCTGTAATTTTGCTCATAAAGTTTCGGATTTTCCCTTGGCAGATAGATTCCTAAATATTTTATATTATCAGTAGTTACTTTAAATGGAATTTCTCTTTGTAACTCTGACTGTTGGATTTTGTTAGTGATATATAAGAATGCTGATGACTTATGTGGGTTTATTTTATAACCAGCAACTTTGCTAAAGTTGTGGATTATTTCTAATAACTTTTTAGCAGAATCTCTGGGGTTCTCTAAGTATACCATCATGTCATCGGCAAAGAGTGATAATTTGGCTTCCTCATTGCCTATTCTTATTCCTTTAATCTCTTTCTCAGCTCTTATTGCTATAGCTAGCGTTTCTAATACAATATTAAATAGTAACGGTGATAGTGGGCAACCTTGTTTCACTCCAGATCTTATTGGGAATGGTTGCAGTTTGTCTCCATTACATATGATGCTTACTGATGGTTTTAAATAGATGCTGCTGATTATTTTAAGGAAAAGTCCATTTATTCCTATACTCTCAAGTGTTTTTAATAGGAATGGATGTTTTTATCAAATGCTTTTTCTGCATCTATTGAGATGATCATATGGTTTTTGTTAATTTGGTTATTAACATGGCCAATTATATTGATAGTTTTCCTAATATTGAACCAACCCTGCATTTGGAAAATATTTTTTAACCTAAACATGTCATATGGTAAAGGAGGACTAGGAAGGAGATAAAGATGGAAGAGTTCTTTACTCAAGTCTGCAGGTGACCATCTGCTGAGGTGATTCCTTTATTCACAAAGTGTTTGGTAAGCTCTCTTACTTGGAAGGAGATATGGTTAATGCACCTGACCTTTACTTCAGAAGTACTAAGTTTGCAATTGAATCAAATTACAAACAAAATGTATTGCATGTTCTCCCAGGGTCTTGGAGACCTTGAAAAAAACCAAAATAAAACAAAACATTGTTCAGGCTAGGTAAATAATTTTAAACTCTGTCAACATGATGCCTTAAGGTAGAACAATGAAAGAGATGTGGGAAGATGGAATAGTTGTGCATTATAAATATAAGGCCTCAAACAATTTGAAAAGGAAAGGACAGAAAACTTGTAGAATCCAAATCAGCTAATTAAAAGTTGCCACTAAGATAAAATCCAAATATCTTTTGCCATTTAAATTCTTTCATTTGTCTTTTAAATTAAGACTGAAACCTGTATTTCTTGAATGATTTTATAACTCACACGCCTCTTCACACTTCCTTCTAGTCACATCAGTTTGCTTTTCCTTGAAAAAGACATTCAATCTCCAACCACCTTGACTTACTCACAGATTATACTCCATTCCCAGAATGTTTTTCCTTCTTATCTCTCCGTCTTGAAATTCTTAATTCCTTTCATAACTAAGAATAAATGTCACTTATGTACAAGTCCTTTCTTGATACTTCCTCATTCTTCCAAATGGTAATGCCTCTTCTTAAAAATTACTTTGTAATAAGTATGTTTTGATTAGGGAGGCAACTTAGGGGACAGAGATCTGGCCTTAAAGTCAGGAAAAACTAGATTCAAGTTCTCTTGAATAACTCTAAACAAGTCACTTAAGCTCTAAGCCTCTTAGGCAACTGTAAGAATTGTATCAGATTCAGCTGAAAATGAGCTGAACTAGGTGATATTAAGTAAGGATTCTGAAAAGACTATTTTAGACCTTGTATGAAAAGTATTTATTTTATTTTATTTTTTTTCCTCTTTTTTCTGAGGCAATTGGGGTTAAGTGACTTGCCCAGGGTCACACAGCTAGGAAGTGTTAAGTGTCTGAGTTCATTATTTGAATTCAGATCCTCCTGACTTCAGGGCTGGTACTTTATCCACTGAGCTGCCCCCAAAGTATTTATTTTAGCATGAATCCTTTCAGACACTCCAAAAGAAACCTCCTTTTAAATAATTTTCAATTACTAGGTATTACTCTTTGGATAGAGTCATTCCACTAGCTGCAAATCCAAATAACTATACTGGTTATCTAACCCATATCTCTCTAAATTGTAAGTATAATATATAGTATGAGGTATTGCCAAATATTTTACTTAAATATGGATAAATTTTAACTACCATATTCCCCTTATCTATCCATATGATAATTTAAAGGTATTCTTTAACCATCCCATTAATTATTCATTCAAGAATTTTGCCAGAAATCGAAGTTAACCTCATTAGTCTATCATTTATAAATATTCTTTTATTTGCTTGGGAAAACTGGGACATCATAAAATGGTATTGAAGACTTTTGAGTAAAGGACTAACAATAAAATGGTCAGTTTTGTTTTTTTAAAGAATTTATCTAATTATGCCCAAAAAGTTATCAAACTGTGCATACCCTTTGATCCAGCAGTGTTTCTATTGGGGTTATACCCCAAAGAGATACTAAAGAAGGGAAAGGGACCTGTATGTGCCAAAATGTTTGTGGCAGCCCTGTTTGTAGTGGCTAGAAGCTGGAAAATGAATGGATGCCTATCAATTGGAGAATGGTTGAGTAAATTGTGTTATATGAATGTTATGGAATATTATTGCTCTGTAAGAAATGACCAGCAGGATGAATACAGAGAGGATTGGTGAGACTTACATGAACTGATGCTGAGTGAAATGAGCAGAACCAGGAGATCATTATATACCTCAACAATGATACTGTATGAGGATGTATTCTGATGGAAGTGGATTTCTTTGACAAAGAGAAGATCTAACTCAGTTTCTATTGATCAAGGATGGACAGAAGCAGCTACACCCAAAGAAAGAACACTGGGAAATGAATGTAAACTGTTTGCATTTTTGTTTTTCCTCCCGGGTTATTTATACCTTCTGAATCCAATTCTCCCTGAGCAACAAGAGAATTGTTTGGTTCTGCACACACATATATTGTATCTAAGATATACTGTAACCTCTTTAATATGTATAGGAGTGCTTGCCATCTGGGGGAGAGGGTGGAAGGAGGGAGGGGAAAAATCGGAACAGAAGTGAGGGCCAGGGATAATGTTGTAAAAAATTACCCTGGCATAGGTTCTGTCAATAAAAAATTATTAAAAAAAATTATCTGAAGACAACTATGAAGGATGAATATGATGAAGGGAGAAACTGTCTTAGACTTTGTGAGTAACCTAGATGTAAGGTGATAAGAACTTGAATTTAGAAGGTAGCAATGGAAAAGGAATGGAAATTATAGAATTAAAGATCTCAAAACTGACAGATTGAATTTCAGAGATTAAAAAAAGAGGAAGAACTAGAAAATTTTGAAGGAAATAGTGCTATTCTCTAACAAAAACAAAGGATCTGGTGAGGTGAATAACACTCCAATAAAAAAAGACCAAGTCTTTTGTAACTAGGTAAGAAATAAAAAAGAGCATTAATAGGAGGCAAGCAAGGAGGAATGCTGATAGGATTATCTTGACCTAAAGTGGGCCTTTTATATTTAAGTAAGCCTTTTATTCCATACTTTGACAAAATCCTCATGATCCCACAGTTTATTGTATCCAATCAGAAAGCCAAGTCTTGAGATTATATTTCCTTTATAAAAGACACACTCAATAGTGTAAACCACCACCACCCCACCTTAGCAACACCCCAATAAAAAAACTTCTTTAGGAATTTAGCCCACTAGGTTTTTTAGGGACTTGCCACACATCTTCTACCTTATCTCATCTTTCCCCTTGTTAATGGTAAGTTCCACTAGGGAATTTCACTTGTGTTTTTCCACTTGTTAATTTCTAAAAACCCTATGTGGGTTTAGTTGCTGTTAGCAGCATAATAAAGTCTTTGCTTCTTGATTTGGAGATAGTGTAAGCCCACAAATTATTTTGAGATAACTCATGACTGACCCTAAACCCCAATAAACTTTTGGTGTCATAATATTCTCTCACCCCAACCTCTGGTGGCAAAACCCCATTAGATCTATTGAAGTGATCAATTAATCCTCCCTCCCTACTTAAATAACAAAATATTTCATTGCTAATACCTTAACCAAATGAGAACATCTCTATTAAGTTGAAATTTGAAAGGATTGCAAGTCATTATATGAAGTGAAATGACACTATATAGGAGATGGATTGGTATAGGTTAATGAGAATCAATCATGTCCTGTAGGTCATCTATAAAATAGCCAACTGTTTAGAAGGCATTTAAGTGATGAGCCAAGAAATAAATATAAGTTCCAACTAAGTAATGGGGGTGGTGGGGTTGAGGGAGGGGTGACAAGTAGGGGGTGGCAGTGATGGGGGGAGAAAGAAAAAAGGGAAAAGAGACCTTAAAAGCTGAGCCAGAAAGAACCAATAGCACATAGGCCAAAAATGTGTTGGAGGCAGCTCTTAGTTCAGGAGGCAGTATTCTTAGTTCAGATTTGTTAGCTGTATGAAATTAGACTCTTTTAAATCACTGAATGATTTGCAAAAAGAGGTTTAATTTGCCCTAATACAGAAATGACATACAAGAAGAACACAGTGGCACTTACACTAGTTTTGTCTCTACATAAAAGTCTATCTGGTGATTAGAGCAGGATATGGTGAAAGACATAATAACTTCTATAGTCATCAGAAATTCACTAAAATTGGAGATGTCTAAACTACATGTGGCTGGGAATTTTTCTGTCCTTATATGACCAGGCAGCTGCATCAGGAAAGTTGGATTTAATTAGGTCTTAAGAGCAACTTTATCTTCTTTTAGGTAAAGCTCCTCTGTGTTGTGGGCAGGAAAAAATATATTGGGAAAACACTGGTCTTATCTCAGAGTATAAGGAGAGGTGAACTGGAGTCCGAAGAAGGCCATTGACTCCACAGCATTTCACAAGAGAAGATTCAGGCTAATACTTCCATTTGTCCCAACTCTTCAAAGTTTGCTGGAAATTTAAAAAAAAAAAAAAAAAAAAAGGATGGAAGTCCCAAAAAAAGTGCTACCCTTTCCTCAACTTCCTCTCCTAGTGGCTATAGCAGACTCTATTCATTTCTTTACTCACACAATCTGAGCTTTTGCCTCATCCATAACAAGTTCAAGTGTTTCCCTCATGTATGAGTTCAAGTATTTGTCTCATCTATGATGAAGCCAAAGATAAATATATAAATTTAAGAACGTGAGCCAAACCTCTGACTAAATATTAGGAATCTTCCCAAGTGGGGTCTCTAAGCAATTGTGATTATGCTCATTAAGGAGTATATCTTGTACCTAAGAAGTGCCTAAATATTTCTTGAGAAAAGAGAGAGACAAAGGAAGGCATTTGAACATATATAATGTCATTTTTTTTTTTAACTGAGGCTACTGGGATTAAGTGACTTGCCTAGTTAAGAAATGTTAAGTGTCTGAGCACAGATTTGAACTCAGGTCCTCCTGAATTCAGGGCTGGTGCTCTATCCACTGTGACACCTAGCTGCCCTTGATGTCTCTTTTTTTTAAGTATTTATCTAAATTTAATTGTTCTGGATAGAGTGAGGGAAATGGAAAGGTTGTGCCTTATAAAATTGTTGCAATGCTTTATACATGAAATAATAAGGGCCTGAGTAGTAACATATCATTTTTCTTTCTCAGACTTTGTTCATTGCTGTACACAAACAATTGTAGTATGTAGCAAAATATTATATATGGTAACAACTTACTAATTCAGAGTTAAATGAAGCATATCACATAATGAGTTATATGAGTATCTAGGTTTAAATAATTTTATTGAAATTGTAATGACCAAGTATATAACAGGAAGGACAGTTAGATTTTTAATTTAAATTCTTATTATATGTTATATGATATCAATACACCCTCAGTATGACATTCATCTCATAATCCTTGTCATGAATCATAAGATTTTCAGATATTTGTTTTTTTCTTTGATAAAGAAAATTGATAGGAGGAATATAATTTCAGTTTCTTAAAAAATAAATACCTAGTTACAACTTCACAAACTATCATATTGGCTAAAATGAGAGGAAAAGATAATGATAACTATTGGAGGAGATGTAGGAAAACTGGGATATTAAGGCATTATTGGTGGAGTTGATCCAATCATTTTGGAGAGTAATTTGGAATTATGCCCAAAGGGCTATGAAATTGTGCATAACCTTTGATCCAGCAGGGTTATTGCTGGGTCTATATCCCAAAAAAGTCATAAAAGAGAGGAAAGGACCTACATGTACAAGAATATTGGCATTATATTTAACATGTATTGGTCAACCTGCCATCTGGGGGAGGGGGTGAGGGGAAGGAGGGGAAAAATTAACAAAAGGTTTGGCAATTGTCAATGCTGTAAAATTACCCATACATGTAACTTGTAAATAAAAAGCTATAATATTAAAAATATATATATTGGTATTAGTTCTTTTATGACAAGGAATTTGAAATTGAGTGGCTATCCATCAATTGGGAAATGGCTGAATAAATTGTGATATATAAACATAATAGAATATTACTGTTCTGTAAGAAATGATGAGAAGGCTGTTTTCAGAAAAGCCTAGAAAGACTTAACATAAACTGATGCTGTGGGAAGTGAGCATAACCAGTGGAAGATTGTACAGTGTAACAGCAAGATTATGTGATGATTAACTAGATGGACTTAGCTCTTCTGATCAATGCGGTGATCTAAGACAATTCCAATAGAATTGAGATGGAAAATGTCATGCATATCCAGAGAAAGCAATATGTAGACTGAATGTGGATTGAAGCATAGTATTTTCACATTTTTTATTTCTTAGTTTACTTTTTTTTTCTCCACATGAAAAACAAACAAACAAACAAAAAAACACACACAGTATATGAGGATAATACTGATAACAGTCAGAATCAGATAAGTTGAGTCCAGTTGGAACTAAGTAAAAACTTTCACTTTGTTCCTCAGGATCTCCAAAGTCTTTCCCAAGCCTAATCTCATCAATGCAAACATTCTTTTCATTGGTTTAAATCAAAATCTATCTAAGTGTTCTTGCCCCTCATAGTTCTTGCCTAAACTACTTCCACTAAGGGTCTATTTATTCAGTGTACTAGAAGTCTTCACTTATTTTCATGTATACCAGTATAATATTAACTATACATATTTAATTGCTCACTCTTAATACTTGACATCTTTTCTAGTCATTAATGTGATACCTTTTATATTAACTCCAACCCCTCTTCCCCAAAGTCAGTTCTACCAGTAAGCCCTGTGACTGCACAAGAAAACAACCAGAAGGCTTCAGGCATTTTCTAAGTAAAGGAGGCCTCACATTAAGGAAATCTCAGTTCTAGTTTGTTAGAGATACAGCAGAGAATGAAGTCAACTCTAAAAAAAGTTAAAGACAGTGATTTTAATGGTGCCAAAGCAGAGGATAAAATCCAATACTGGAGCAGTGGGTGATTATCTACAGGATAAAAAAATGCTCTTTGCCATAATATAACTGTACCAGAGATGATGAGGAGACCTGAGGAAAGCTCAGGCCTAATCAGATCATGTCAAGGTTAAAACAGGAGACTGGTGGTTTGTAATTGAAGAAGAAGTCAGAGCCTAGTCCACCAAGCACATTGAAACTAGTTCTATTAATCTGGAACATAGCTTCAATGTAACCCATAATTTGGACAACATAAGGATAAACATGGCCTTCTTACCACATCCAAGACTGAAAAAAGAACAAAATTTGGCCCTGTAGAAAATTCTCAGTCCAAGCACTAACAGTAGTAATACAAGAAATCAAAAGAAAACTTATAATTCAAAAAGAAAATTAGTTGTGTGAAACTCTTTGAATGAAACTAGAAGAAGAGAATAATTCCAGAGTAAATATACGAGATTCCAGAAAAAGGATATATATATATAAACTGGTAGATTTTTTTCAAAATACCTGAAAGAATGGGAACCCCTAGCTCCTATTCACTTTGCCTTAGGCATTTCAGCCCCACGTTCGGCACCATTTGCTTCGGCCTGGGAGGCAAAGTGTGTGGACTCTGGAAGAAGAGAGACAAAAGCAAGAGAGAAGGGATGCGCAGGAGGATGGAGGCAAGACAAAACTATCTGATCAAGCCTCGTTTAATTAGTGCAATAGTACAGGTATATATAGCAATAGGAAAGGAAGCAGGGTTGTGCAAACTCAGTACAGGGTGGGGATCCTAGACAAAGGATTGGTTTCCCGCCCAAGGATGAGTTGATCAGGTATCTTTGGTTGTAGGAAGCTCCAGGATGTGATTAGGAGATGCCTAGATATCTGCCTATTCAAGGTTAGGGAAGTCCTTGGTCATGTAGGAAACTCCATGATGTGATTAGGAGATTCCTATTCAAGGTTAGGGCAGTCTTTTGGAATGTGGCCTTATCACCTGTATGGCCTTATGGCCTTATCACCTGTAGATTAGTGCTGGCTCCCCACAAGCATGAAGGTTTATATTGTTTTCTTCATTTTCAGAGAATCAAGAAAGAAACTAGGAAGAAGGGAGAGAAACATAGCATTTCTCATCATGGAGGTGCACAAGAATAGTATACAAATGTAAAGATGGGAATAGAGGAAACATCTCATGAATCTAATTCTCAATGTGAATCAGACAATGAAGAACTGAATAGACAAACACATGCAATGATTTTGGCAGAGAAATAAATTTTTCAATATTCCCTCTTTCCAAATCTTGTGTTCCAAATTTTCCTTCCTCCCTCTCTACCTCCCCCCTTCTCTAGATAGCCAGTAATTTAATTTAGGTAATATATGAACAATTCTTCTAAACAGATTTCCACATAGATCGTGCTGTGCAAGAAATATAAGATCAAAAGGAAAAAATGTGAAAAAGAAAAAAAAACAAGCAAACAATAGCAACAACAAAGGTGAAAATACTATGTTGTCACTCATACTCAGTCTCCTTAGTTCTCTCTCTGGATGCAGATGATTCTTTCCATCATAAGTCTATTGGAATTGCCTTGAATCATTTCATTGTTGTAAAGAGTCAAGTTCATCACAGTTGATCATCACTTAATCTTGTTACTGCTATGTACAATGTTCTCTTGTACTCACTTCATTGAGTATCAGTTCATATGAGTCTTTCCATGCTTTTTCTGAAACCAGTCAGCTCATTATTTCTTATAGAATAATAATATTCCATAACATACATATATCATCTTATTTAGGCATTCTTCAGATGATGGGCATCCACTAAATTTCTAGTACCTTGCCACTACATAAAGGACTGCTACAAAATTTTGCACATGTGGGTCCTTCCTTTTTTATGATCATTTTGGGGTACAGACCCAGTAGAAACCCTGCTGGATCAAAGCTATGTACAGTTTGGTAGTCCTTTGATGCTATAGTTCCAAATTGCTCTCCAGAATGGTTAGATTATTTAATAACTCCACCAACAATATGTTAGTGTCCCAGTTTTCTCACATCCCCTCCAATATTTATCATTATCTTTTCCTGTCATCATAGCCTAATTGAGAGATGTGAAGTAGTACCTCAGTGTTGTCTTAATTTACATTTACAAATTTTATTTTTACAAAATAATTTACAAATCAGTAGTGATTTATTTTTTCATGTGACTAAAAATGTCTTTAGTTTCTTCACTTTGACCATTTATCAATCAGAGAATGACTTCTATTCTTACAAATTTGAGTCAATTCTGTACATAGTTTAAAAATGAGTTTTTTTATACCCTTGGATATATTAGTTTTGTTCATACAAAACTTGTTAAATTTAATATAATCAAAATTGTCCATTTTGCATTTCACAATGTTTTCTAGTTCTTTTTTGGCTATAAACTGCTTCTTTCTTCACAAATCTGAGAGATAGACTATCTCTTGTTCTCTTAATTTGCTTACAGTATTACCCTTTATGTCTAAATCATGAACCTATTTTGACCTTATCTTGGTATAGGGTGTTAGGTGTTGGTCAATGCCTAATTTCTTCCATACTGTTTTTCAGTTTTCCCTGCAATTGTTGTCAAGCAGTGATTTCTCATCCCAGAAGCTGTAGAGTTTGGGTTTATCAAATGCTACATTACTATATTTATTGACTTGCAATCCTGCTGATCCACTACTCTATTTCTTAGTACCAAATGGTTTTGATGACTGCTACTTTATAATATAGTTGAAGGTTCAGTACAGCTTGGATAAGAAGGATGATAGTCTCACTGAATATAATGCTCAGTTTGGAATACCACATTTTTAATAATACCACAATAAATTTATTATTTTTATTTATTATTATTTATTATTAAATTTATTATTTCAATCGGTTTTGCATAGGACCTTTTAGGGAGAAATAGGAGAGGACACTATATTTGGAGTAATTGTTGGATTATACAGTGAAAGTTTTAATGAAGGAAGTTCTCAGAGGTGATTTGAATTTGTGGGTTACCCACATAATATCATTGGCAATCACTTTTACTGTGGGAGAAGAGGTTTGGAGAATTGGGCTTCCATTTCATTCCTTCTTCCCTTTGAATAGCATGCATGACAGAGAAGAGGCTGGCAGAGATTAAGGGAAGGGATAGAAAAAGAACTTTTTCTAGAGACACCCACATGTCTGTAATGAATTACAAATTGTATCACATTAATAAAGATAATTAATAAAACTAAGGGAATTTTAGTAATAATAATGTAACCAGATGGATATTTGTTTCTATGGAGAGCAAAGTTGGACTAGAAATAATATAGATTCATAAATTCTCCCCTGCTTTGAAAAACAGTAAAGAGTAGCATAGGAATCAGTGATATGAATATTTCCTTAGAGAAACTCTTCAGTTGTAATGAAACAAGTCTAGGTCAATACTACCAGTGAGGCAAATTATCTTAATCCTCTAAACCTTTCTCTCATCTCAACATTTGGTGAAAATGTGGATTTGTAAAAATGCTGCATAATAATGATCTCCTTTAAATCTGTGTAGCTACAGAGTGTTCCATAAAGTTCACATTGTTTTCTTCTATTTAGCTTCAAGAAAATTATTTTATTTTTTTAAAAAAATTTTATTAAAGTTTTTTTATTTTCAAAATATATACAGGGATAATTTTTCAGCAATTTATCCCCTCACCCCCACCCTCTTTCCGACATGGCAAATAATCCAATATAGGTTAAACATATTTAAAAATATGTTAAATCCAATATATGTGTACATATTTATACAGTTATTATGCTGCCCAAGAAAAATCAGATTAGAAAGGAAAAAATGAGAAAGAAAACAAAATGTAAGCAAACAACAACAAAAAAGAGTGAAAATGCTACGTTGTGATCCACATTCAGTTCCCAGTCTTCTGTCTGGGTGTAGGTGGCTTTCTTCATCACCAGACCATTGAAACTAACCTCAGTCATCTCATTGTTGAAAAGAGCCATGTGCATCAGAATTAATCTTCGTCTAATCTTATTGTTGCTGTGTATAATGATCTTCTGGTTCTGCTCACTTCACTTAGCATCAGTTCATGTAAATCTCCAAGGAAATTATTTCACTATAATATATTTTTCCCTCACCTTTTCTTGATCTTTCAGCTATTATTCCCTTCCTCACAAAAATATTTATATATGCAAAATATGTATATACATATATGTGTAGACATGTTATTACAATATAAGTTTTTTGAGGGCAAAGACTATTGTATACAGTGACTGGCACAAAGTAGGTACTTAATAAATGATTTTTTTAATTGATGGGAAATATTTGCAAAAAACTAGGCAAATTAGGCATAAGTTAAAAAAAAAGTCAGCTATTTCCTTAACTTGTTCTCAGGTACAAGTCTATCTAGAGACACTGTAATATTATCTGAAATGTTGTTAATTGCAGCATTTTTAGTATATTGAATTTTGCTTCAATAATAAAAAGAAAAGTGTTTAACTAGAGATAGTTATAAATGTAAACTTAGGGAGAGAACCTAACTTCTGCCTATATGTTAGAAATGTTTCTAACTGGGGGTGCACATCATAAGTGTTTGAAAAAGCATGGTGACAGGAGATGCGATTGTTGAGTATAAGAAGGAATAAGTAGGCTGCTTTGGTTAGATTGCATAGTACTTAAAATTGCATTATATAATAAGGCTAGAAAAGTAAATTGGTACAATGTTGTAAAGAATTTTAAATGTCAGAGGAATTCATATTTGATGCTAAAGGCAATAATAGAATGCTATTTGAATCTATTGAATGAGGGATTGATTTAGTCAGCCCTGTGTTTTAGAAAAAATATCTGAAGGATAGCTTGCAATGAAGAAACACCTGAGATAGGAAGACTAATTAGGAAACTAGTGTAATAGTCCAGGTAAGAGTCAATGAGGGCCTGAATAAAGATAATAACTGTATTCATGAAACTGTAAAATGAATACAAGAGATGTTATATAGTAAAGAAATAATATTTGTGAATTGATTCAATATGTAGAGAAGATATAGTGAGGATCTGGGGATGACACTGAAGTTGTCAATGTTGTCAAAACCTAGATAACCATAATATTAGTCAGAAGAGGGGTAAGTTTAGGGAGAAAGACAATTTTTTGTTAGACACATGGAATTCAAATTACCTATACTATTCATCCAGTTAGATATATTTATATAATATATATTATATAATGTAGATATAATATATATCATATACATTCAATTAGATATATTTCGTAAGCATTTAGTGATATATGACTGTAATGAAGGAGAGAAATTAGGACATAGATGTATAAATCTGGTAGTAATTGTTCTAATTAAACCTGTGAATCTGATGAAGTCTCCAAGTGAGAAAGCATATGTAGAAAAAAGAAGACAGCCCAAAACAGCTTTGGTTTATACCCATAATTCAATCATAGATTTAGAGATAAAAAAATATTTAGAGATCATCAAGTTCAACCCTATTCTTACAAATGAAAAGACTGAGGCACTAAGAGATTAAATGACTTGCCATGGGTCACATAGCTCTTAAGCATTTTAGGCTTATTTTTCTCACTCTAACTATATCACTCTATCCCTCATACTATATATATATATATTTAATATTATATCACTGAAATAGATGATAATCTTAGCAAAGAATATTAACAAGAAGCAGTCAGACAAGTAGGAGAATAAAGAGAATGATGTCATCAAAACCCAGAGAGATTCTTTCTCTTCATTTCATAATCCATTCTCTTTTATACTAATAGTCAATCAAGAGGTGATCCTTTCCTCATAAAGGCTTACCCTTCTACAAATACCTTGGATCTTATTACCTTTCGTTTTCTCAAGCAGATTGTCCCAGAATCATCATCCTCTGTAATCCTCAATCTTTTTCTTGTTCCTACTTTCCAGATTAAAAACATGACCAAATATCCCCCATGGTAAAGGAAGTCTCACTAGTTCATACCATTTTCTCAAATTATCCTCCATATTTTTCCTCCTCTTCTCAGGAGAACCAAATTCTTAGAGGAAATTATCTGTACTCATTTCTTCTCCCTTTTTCCCTATCATTCACTTCTCAAATATTTGTATATTGTCTTCTGAACTCATCACTCAGTTGAACTCCCCAAATTGTGTTCTCTTAAATTTGAAATGTAATTTCTCAATCATTTCCTCTCTACTGAAGATCTTGCTTTATGCTTTAATGAGACAATAAAAGAAAGTATTCAGAAGGAGAAAGTGTTCAACTTGAGTAAAGAATAGGTTTAAAACAAACTCTGTGGAGAATTGGATGGAAAGTTTGGAAGAGTGCAAAATAACAAAATTGTTTTGGGTCCAGTCAGCTTTGATCAACAATAAATTAGTAGACATGAAGCAGGTAGATATTGAGGACAATTTAGTGTCAGACTTTGATCAAGCATGAATTATGACTGAATCATAGATGAGGATAGAGGATAATATAGAATTGAACTAGTTAACAAAATAATATATGGAAGGGAAAAAAATAAAATCAGATACTTGTATTTCTCAGCATAACCTTCAGTTTTTCTTTTTTTTTTTCTAATCTTCAGTTTTTCTACCCATCACTACTCTCCATGGTCTTTTTTCTCTATTCACAAATCCCTTGCCCCCTGTTGAATTTGGTTATAGAACTGGAAAATAGCAGAACTTAATTTCTTGTCTAGGTTTCTTTAACTCCAACTTTTGTCTTCTTTCCACTATATCATGTTATTTTACATATAACTTTCTTTTTCTGTACTTCAGCTTTCTCATCTGTCAAATAAGAGGAGGCCTATGGGATCAGTGGTGTCATTTTCAAATAGAATTTTTTTACTAAACTTTACATAAAGATCCTTCATTGACATCATCTTTGTTTATTATATTTTGTTTGTTTATTTTGTTAAATATTCTCCACTTACATTTTCATTGAATTTTTGCTATACTTAGGAATGAAGAACATCTTTGACACCTTTCTTCTAGAGAATCTCTTCTTATCTCTTTTAGCTTGTGCAATCTTATTCTGGGCAATAGTTACAAGACAGCAGCAGTATAAAAAGAATATAATCCTAAACCAAAGGTTTCCAAGCCAAAGATTTTCTATTTATTTCCTGCCAAGGCTAAATACTAAGTGTCAAGCTAGTTAGCAATCCTGTGCTTACCGATTGGAAAATGGGTATACATGTGCATACATGTGCTAAGTGTGAGAGGGGAAGGGCAAAGAGTAAGGTAAGTTTGACAATGACAGAGTAGTGCATTTGTATCTGTACACTGAAATGTGTATATCAGAGTATATTTGTGGATGCAGAGGTTTATCCAGACATCACTAATGTTTTCCCCTTTGTAATGTCTTATTTGTTGTGAACCAAATCTCAGCTGAGGAGTAAAGTATTGACACCATTTCAACACCAGGATCCTGAAACCAAATGCCAGTGTTCTCAGTGCCACATTTAGAGACTATAAGTTGTTGGTTAGCCACTTGATTGGCCGTTTTTCTGGTTATTCTGATTTCTTCATTCCTCTTCCCTCCCCCAACTCAAACACCTTTGACAAAAATGTCTTTAGAACAAAACAAAAACATAATTGATTTTCCTTCCTGCTTAACCTGGACTTTTCAGCAGCAAGAAAAGATGCCTGATTAGAATATCTCTGAAGAGGGCAGTGAGTTATAGTAATGGATACTCTTCTAGCTGTCTCTCATGTTCATAAATCTATCCTCCTCTGAAAGTGCAGATGGTCCATAATCGTCCATCATGCTGGAGTTCAGCACTGGACAGCTCCTGGGTGGGTTTTTCCTGGGAGGCTTCTTTTTCTGCTAGCTAAACGGAACTGGAACTCCAGCATAACCTCTTTCTGTAATGGAGTGCAAGCAGTCCAGCCATCAGGAATGATTTAGGAGGGAATGAACAATAAATATCCAGGAGGCTGGTGTTTCAAACAGGAGGGGAGGGGCAGGGAAAGAGAAAGTAATTGGTGCTGCAGCTGTATTTACATAAACATTTTTACTTTTATTTTTGAAGTGAGAGGGTGAGAAACAACAGTAGCAACAACTTTAAGAGAGGGACCCTTAGATCTTGAGAATCTTTTTTGCAAGGAACTTCCTTTTCACCTCCTTTTCTTTCTTTATGTTGAGGCATATTTGGATTTAGGCTCCCCCCCACACACTTTTTGTTAGATTTACATTTAAAGAACTGCTTTTTTAGAGAAAAGTATAAAAGGATCCACAGTTAATATTTAGGATGAGATGGCTTTACTCCAATTTTCCTAGGACCCGTTGGATAAATATCTAGCATCTTGCAATTCCTTTTCCCAGGAGGGTCGAATGCAATAGACAATAAGATTATTCCCTCAGTAACATGGTATACTGATTAGACTCTATAGAATTCTGAAACAACAGCTCCTCAGTTCACACCTGCAAGCCTACCTTCCCCGATAGGATTATTTTTTTTTTTTTTTTTTTAATTTAATAGCCTTTTATTTACAGGATATATACATGGGTAACTTTACAGCATTAACAATTGCCAAATCTCTTGTTCCAATTTTTCACCTCTTACCCCCACCCTCCCTAAATGGCAGGATGACCAGTAGATGTTAAATATATTAAAATATAACTTAGATACATAATAAGTATACATGACCAAAACATTATTTTGCTGTACAAAAAGAATCAGACTCTGAATTATTGTACAATTAGCTTGTGAAGGAAATCAAAAATGCAGGTGTGCATAAATATAGGGATTGGGAATTCAATGTAATGGTTTTTAGTCATCCCCCTCCCCGATAGGATTATTAAAAGATGCTGACTGCAACTTGCAGATGTTGCTTTCTACCAACCCACTTCTTCATTGTCTCCCATGAACCATAATACTCAGTTAAGAATCCTGGTCATGAATCTTTTATCTGGGGAGAGAAAAAGTTTAGGTAACTCTTGGACCAATATTGTATAGTATTTAATTTTCATTCAGCCTTTCCCTCTTTATCTCTCTGTGCCCAAAAGTAGCATGGAGATGATAAAGTGATGGATGAGCATCTGCTTCCTATAAGGCTGTGAACTACCAGGTACCATTTCATAGTAGTACACATTAGAAAGGAGGCAGAGAAAAGGGGACTCTCTATGAGGACTCACCCTCCTTCCCACCCAGCAACCATCTCATCTAAGTTCCATATGGGGAAACCTGGTCAGAGCAGTATATATGGAGGTCACATGTCAGGCACTTGAAATTTGTCTACAAAAACATTTTCCTGTGTCAGTTGCTTACTGTTAAAGGACAGGTCAATTCTCCAAGAACCTCTACAGCTGTGGATCGTAACATCTGAAGGAGTTGCAAGGCAGCCTTTGCTGACACAGGTGTTGTGGACTGGGAATGAGATAAATTGGAGGCAGAGGGAAGAGGAGAGATGTCAGACAATGCAACTGCTTCTCAGTCAGAGAGGTCAGAGAACAGCAACTGCCTCTCAGTGTCCTTGTATCAACCTCTCACAAGAGGAGGTCCATTCTGCAGGTTTGGGTTTGATCTCTAGCAGCCATTGTCAGCTGGCTCCTATGTATTCCAACATTTACCATGTCCTGAATGAAGTGGCCAGGAGAATTTCAAACTGAATCAACCTGTTTACAAAGAAATTTTCATGTGCTAGAATGAGGCAGTGAAGAGAGCATAATGTTAATTCACTCACAAAAATGAAATTCACTTCTGAGGATTTTGCCTTTTTCCCTTACAGTAGGTGTATGTTGGATGGCAATCATGTCCCTCAACTCATTTTCCAAATGTCAGCCACTATTAAGGCTGTTCTCAGCAGCTGAGGAGTTACTTTGGAATGTGGAGTTTCCACATCACTGTGCTTTTTGAGAATCATTCAAAGCATGCAGTCTATTTTATTTCAAGCCCCTTCTTGGGTATTAATTGCCTTCTTCCCAATTTCCCTACTCTCCACTCTTCTCATTTTTCAGATCTTTAGGCCTACAAAAGTTTGCAGGAAGGCTAAGAAAAAAGGTAATAGCCCTTATCACACTTTCATTTAAAGCCTAGTAACTGGATCTTGTCTTCAGTCAGGCATGGAGGAGAAAAGTTGTATTGTTTAGTTTGTGATAGGATTAGAATCTGTGTTAGCTAATTGTACTCAATCAGTGAATAGAGGTGTTGTGTGAAATTTGCCTTCTTGGCTGTCTTGCTGCCAGTCTCTGACTTCACCCCTCATTAGCACTAGAGGATGGTTCAGCTCTAGAAAGCTGCTGCCTCTTTAAAATGGGCTCTACAAGATTGTAAACAGGTGAAATGGAAGATTCACAGTTTCTTTCCTTCCTTCCTAACAGGATAGCAATGGATCTATCCAAATAATGTGACTTTGATCAACTTCTCAAAGTTTCTTCATATATATTTATTGAAATCTAAGTTTTGTATTGTTTTTTGAGTGTTACCACATGCCTTGAAAATCATAATTGGCACCAGATGATTGCCAACACTCAGTATGTAATATTGCAGCTTAAGTTGAATAGGAATACTCCTTTCTAAGTAGCACTTTCTAAACCAAGAACAAAAGGTGATTAAGAAGAAAGAAATGGAGTATGAATTAGGGAAAAGTGACTTGTGAACAATAATACCAAATAATAGTTATCCTTAATATTCTGGAGCCATTTTAGCATCCTTTCTGTGCTTGAAGCTCCCATTTCTGTCACCAACTGCTAGCAAAGCAAAGCCTTTACTTTCCAATAAAATGCCACCATTTCTAAGGTGGTAGTTAATAATATTACACCTCTTCTCTGGCACAGAGAAATGGGAGAAGTAATGGCATGAAAATTCACTAGTGTTAAAAGTGATTAACACCTTTGGATTTTGGTTTGATACTGTTACTTTGGTGAAAACTTCTAGCATTTCCAATCAATTCATTTAGAATTTTAGAGTAGGGATGGAAATCATTTGCTATCTATTCCAACCTATATCCTAAAAATAACCTCCACTATCACACTTGACAAGTGGTCATCCATCTCTGCAAGAAGACCTCCGTTGAGGCAACATTCCACTCTAGCATGGCAGCCCATTTTGAATAAGTCTAATTGTTGGATTGAACATCCTGATGTCAAACATAAATTTGCCATTTTGTCAATTTCCAGTCAGTGTTCCTTATCTTTTCTTCTGTAACCAAACAGAATAATTTTTGCATGACACCTTTTTAAGTACATGAAAACAATTATCATGCCCCCCACTGAACTTCTTTCTTTCTATCTAAACATTCTCAATTTTTTCAATCAATTCTCATAGGGCATTAACTCAATGATGCTTGCTTTACCCTGCATGTTCTTCAGATGATTAATGTTCTTCCTAAAATGTGGCCCCTAAAATAGGTACCGATGTGGTTTGACCATGCCAATATAAAGGTAAATTGTCTCCTTATTCTTATAAGCTGTGCTACAAAGTCAGGAACTATATGAACACAACTATAAAACACTTTTTAACACAAATAAAGTCAGATCTAATCAATTGGAAAAATATGAAGTGCTCATGAGAAGGCCAAGAAAATATAATAAAATGACAATATTACCTAAATTAATCTATTTATTCAGTGCCATACCAATAAAATTCCCAAGAAATTATTTTACAAATCTAGAAAAAAACTAAACAAAGTTCATCTGGTAGAACAAAAGGCCAAGAATTTCAAAGGAATTAATGAAAAAATGCAAATGAAGGTGGCCAACTGTGCCAGACCTACAACTATTATAAAGTAATTGTCATCAAAACCATTTGATACTGGCTAAGAAATAGAGTAGTTGATCAGTGCAATGTGTTAGGTCCACAGGACAAAATAGTTAATGACTATAGTAATGTAGTGTTTGACAAACCCAAAGACACCAGCTTTTGGGATAAGAACTCACTATTTGACAAAAACTTCTGGGAAAATTGGAAATTAGTATGGCAGAAATTAGGCATTGACCCATGCCTAAAACCATATACCCAGATAAGGTCGAAATGAGTTCATGATTTAGACATAAAGAGTGATATAAGTAAATTAGAAGAACAAAGGATAGTTTACCTCTCAGATCTATGGAGAAGGAAGGAATTTGTGGCCAAAGGAGAACTGGAGTTTATTACTGAACACAAAATAGATAATTATGATTATATTAAGTTAAAAAGTTTTTGTGCAAACAAAACTAATGCAGATAAGATTAGAAAAGAATCTGTAAACTAGGAAAACATTTTTGCATTTAAGGGATTTGATAAAAGCCTCATTTCTAAAACATATAGAGAATTGATTCAAATTTATAAGAATTCAAGCCATTCTCCAATTGGTAAATGATCAAAGGATATGAACAATTTTGAGATGAAAAAATTTAAACCATTTCTAATCATATGAAAAGGTGCTCTAAATCAATATTGATCAGAGAAATGTAAATTAAGATAACTCTGGGATACCACTACATACCTCTCAGATTGGCTAAGATGACAGGAAAAGGCAATAATGAATGGTGGAAATGATGTGGGAAAACTGGGACACTAATACATCATTGGTAGAATTGTGAACAGATCCAACTATTCTGGAGAGCAATTTGGTGTTATGCCCAATAGGCTATCAAAATGTGCATACCCTTTGATCCAGCAGTGTTTTTACTGGGCTTATATCCCAAAGAGATTTTATTTTATTTTATTTTATTTTGCAAATACACTTAGGTTGATTTATTTTTTCTTTTAATTGTTGCATTTTGGTTTTTTTTTTTTTTTGTTGTTGTTGTTTTTTGTTTGTTTTCATTATTGTCCTTTTCATTTTTATTTTATTTTATTTTTTAAAATATTTTTTAAATAAATTTTTATTGACAGAACCCATGCCAGGGTAATTTTTTACAACATTATCCCTTGCACTCACTTCTGTTCTGATTTTTCCCCTCCCTCCCTCCAGCCCCTCCCCCAGATGGCAAGCAGTCCTATATATGTTAAATAGGTTACAGTATATCCTAGATACAATATATGTGTGTAGAACCGAACAGTTCTCTTGTTGCACAGGGAGAATTGGATTCAGAAGGTATAAATAACCCGGGAAGAAAAACAAAAATGCAAACAGTTTACATTCATTTACCAGTGTTCTTTCTTTGGGTGTAGCTGCTTCTGTCCATCATTGATCAACTGAAACTGAGTTAGATCTTCTCCCAAAGAGATTTTAAAGGAGGGAAACCGACCCACATGTGCAAAAATGTTTGTGGTATCCCTTTTTGTAGTGGCAAGAAATTGGAAACTGAGTGGATACCCATCAGTTGGAGATTGGCTGAATAAATTATGGTATATAAATGTTATGGAACATTATTGTTCTATAAGAAACTATAAGCAGGATGATTTCAGAGAGGCCCGGAGAGACTTACATGAACTGATGCTAAGTGAAATCATTGTACATGACAAAAACAAGATTATATGATGATCAGTTCTGATGAATGTGGCGCTTTTCAACAGGCCAGTTCCAATGATCTTGTAATGAAGAGAACCATCTACACCCAGAGAGAGGGCTATGGGAACTGAGTATGAATCACAACATAGCATTTTCACTCTTTTTATTGTTTGCTTGCATTTTATTTTCTTTCTCATTTTTTCCCTTTTTGATCTGATTTTTCCTATGCAGCAAGATAATTGTGTATATATGCATGTATTAGATTTAACATATATTTTACCATGTTTAACATATATTGGATTACTTGCCATCTAGGAGAAGGGGTGGAGGGAAAAGGGGAAAATTGGAACACAAGGTTTTGCAAGGGTCAATGTTGAAAAATTATCCTTGCATATATTTTTAAAATAAAAAGCTTTAATAAAAAAATAAACTATGCCATTATTAATTCATCTTCCCCAGGCCTCTGCTTAACCATATACCTTGGACTTCTGTTTAGATTTCTTAGCCAAATACACAATTTTTTTTACCTCATATCATTTGGCTATGATAATAAAATGATTTATTTGGACAAATTCAGTGGGAATAAATATACTAGTATATGCATGGGAGTAAATACTACAATTGGGTAAGAAAGGATTGGTAGAAAAATGAGTTTTTCTTTGAATAGACTTATCTTTTCCATGACTCCTTTACTCTAATCTTTGAGTGCTGCTTTGTAAGTAATTTCCTCTAGATGTTAGTTCCTCTAGCACAAGTTTCCTCTCTGTTAAATCATAAATGAATGGAAATTCTTTTCTTACCATTTGTTTCAGTTCAATTTAGTGCAACACAATAAATATTGCTATAATTGTGTATTAAGTAAATTGAAGATAAAAAGATTGTAGACATGTAGATTAACAGAATTATCCCTATAACGCAAATTAGTTGCACGTGTACGTGCATACAAGTGTGCATGCGCACACACACACACACACACACACACACACCAGACCCAATTCTGCAAGTCTAAGAATTGGATTCAGGAGTAGCCCAGATAGATTGCTACAATGTGAAAATAACACATGTAATGAAAACAAATTCAATTTAGAGGGAGGAAGAATTAATGATTAAATTGCTCTGTGCTGTTGAAGGAGTGCATATGTTAAATTTTTGCTTCTAAATTTTAGTGACCTTGAACAAAACACTCACTCTGCCCTAGTTTTGGCTATGGATACAATGTAGAATGTGATATGGGTAAAGGAGAGATACAGACAGTGCTGTAAGCAAATTTGAAGAGGGAGAGATCATTTTCAATTCGGGGATTAGAGAAGGTTTCATGGTACCTGAGCTGAACCCTAAAGGAAGAGAAGGATTTCAACAGGCTGAGATGTGGAGAAGAGTATATTCTGAGCCTAAGGGACTGCATCTTCAAATGCACAGAGATTGGAGTACAGTTTAAGACGGGGGAACTGTTTGGCTGGTTTATCCCATTTGGCTAGAGTACATGGTAGAATAGTGTGAAGTAAGGCTGGAAAGAAGAATTGGAGCTCCATTGTCAAACACCTTAAATGCCAAGCTAAGGAATTTTATTTTAGTCAATGAGGTGCCACTGAAGACTGCTAAGTAGGGGAGTAACTGTTTGGATATTGGATTGGAGAAGGATGAGAATGAAGTCAAAGAAAAGTACAGGACTTTTACAATATTATAAGCAAGAGGTGAAAAGAACATGAATTAAAGTGGTGGCATTGGGAATGGATAGCTGCCAGAAATACTATGGAGGTAGCTTCAATAAGTCTTGGCAATTGACTGAATATAGAGTGGGTGATTGACAGAGAAGGAAGAATCATAGATAACTCTAAGATTTTAATCTTGACTGGAAGTATGGTAAAACTATCCATCCAAGTGAATTCAGTTTTACCTCTGTCTATACTGATTATTCTGAGAAACAAGTGTGCTCTACTGTGTCTATTTTTATTAAAGTTAATCTTTTATGCCCTCCCATTCTATGACATTCATTCAATGCCATCGCTACTTTAGCATCCAAATCCAGAATTCTTTTTCCAAAATGTCTATATTATTCCATGATTTCCTCACCAATCACTTTTCATTCCATATTCCCAAGAAAATTATTGCTAAGGCTTTTTTTTTGCATTCTGTTATTACTTCAAAATTATTTTCAAATCATTTTATAAATTTAGATTTTTTCCTTCTTTGCTAGAATAGCATGTGTTTGAATATAGTAACTCTGCTACATTTTTTGTGTCTTCCCACTAACATTTATCTCAATGAAATAAGCACACATTTGTTTTCTTTCTTTTATAAATCTCTACCCCACCCCATTTTTGCAGTTTTTTGAAATTTTTTTTGTTCTTTACCACTGTTCTTTAGTAGTCTCCAAACATTTTTGATCATGCACTCCTACATTAGTAAAAAAAATTTGTGTGTACCAAATATATGTATATTTATTTTAAGAATATTTTTATTTTATTTGTTAACAGTACAAAAAACCCTCGTTGTTCTTTATAATATGTTGAGTACATGTTACTATTTCCTTTTTCTTTGTTTGTTTTGGTGGATAGGACATACTATAAATAATAATTGTATGTTATTGTTTAATTATCCAATGTAATGGATTAATGGAACTAACCAAACAGGTTAATTTTTGAAGATACTTTTTAACTGTAAGATACACAATATAACTCAAATAATCAGTAAATATAATTTTTCAGTAATTGTAATTGTGCATAATAGAAGCAAGCAAAAGCAAATTTTCTCTTATTTTAATTTAGCAGAAATTTAACTTTCTCGGGCATACAAGGATATTTAAATTCCTAAATTTAGATTCACAATCTAATGTTTTTGTTAAACTATATTTGCAGTATGTAGGACCAAGAATGAATTTGGGGCTGATGGAAATAATTTCAATATACATAAATGACTTTTTTTATGTGTTTTTTTAATAGATGACATAATATTTTAATTTCCTATTCATGTTTGGATATTTTATTTGTATTTTATATGAAGATAAGAAACAGCAAGAAGGTTAGTTTGGTGGACCATAGAATTGAAGTATGAAATCATAAAGGCAGACTAGGCCAGATTGTAAATTACTTTAAAAGCTACAAGTGTATTTTATCCTAAAGACAATAGGGATATTCTAGCATTTACTGAGTAAGGGGTGGATGGTGACATGTGAAATGATCTGACCTATGCTTCCAGAAAATAACTCTGACAGGTATTTGGAGAATGAATCACAGTTGGGGAGTGAATTGAGGCAGGGAAAACAATCAATGAGATATTTCAGTAGTCCAAGTGAGAGATTATGAGGACCTGAACTAGAAGTGATGGTCATATGTATTAAGGAAAAGGCAGAATTGTAAGCAATATTGTAGACATGGGGAGAAAATGTAAAGAAGTGTAAGTTTTGACAACTGTCAAAATATATGGAGAGAATAAAATTAAGGAATTTAAAATGGTAATAATTGGGGATGCAAACTTGTGGGACTGAATGGAAACTAGTACCCTTGATATAAAATGATATATTCCAGAAGAGGAGTGGCTTTAGAGAAAAGGTAAATTAATGAATTCTGCAGTGCAGATTGTAGTCCCTCCATGCCTGCTCATTCTTTGTGACTCATTCTGTCCTATTCAAAATTAAAAGAGGATGGGAATAGCTTTAGATCATCACTCTAGAGTACAGAATTCTCCTTCTTAGAAATATCTTTCACAGCTACAAGGGGTAGCCATGCTGGAAGAAAGGGGAATTTGTTTCAGTTACTGTCAGGGTTGCCTGGGTCAGATTTTAGGTTGCCCTGAGGAGCCAACTCCAGATATTAAAGGAGAAAGTCTGGGAGCTTGTACAATCAGTAGATGGAGTGGAGTGAAGGAGTATTAGGCTGTAATAGCTGAATATTAGCTGTAGTTGTGTTGGAGGTAAACAATTAGTTGTCATGGGAAGGATGAGAGTTGACCTTTCCTCCCTTTCATGATTGGTTAATCACAAAACCTTTGGAGTCATTTCATGACCTCCTTGGCGTTACATATTGTCCCAGGGAGACATGATCCCTACTGCTTTAGCATAATGACTATAGTATAACTCAGGGATATTAGAGAAGCTCTAATGAGAACTTTTTCACATGGTCCTTTGTGAGTCATTAGAAGCCATGGTAACCTGTGTTTTAGATAATGTATTGGCATTGGCCCAGTATACAGACATCTATTAAAGTTATTGTGTTTCTATATGTGTTTAGTATTGAATCGGGGAAGAAACACACAGAGGTACTTTTCCATCCAGCAAGCTTTATATACTCAATTCTTTATCTTCACATTAGTGAGTTTGTAGTGAAAAAAAGAATGGGCCATGGTATAACAGGGCTGGTATATCAGAAAATGCAGAGAAGAGGAATCTTCATAGAATCATAAATGATGAGCAGGCCATCTAGAGCCACACCTGATCTCACGATGAAGAAGTAGGCACTTGACTAAATCCACCTGATATCATATGGGAGATAGATGGTGGAACTAAGATTCAAATATAAGTCATCTGACCCCAAATATAGTCTTCTTTTCCACTGTGTCACTTTCAGTAGCTGTTGAAAACAACATTAATATAAATGAATTTTAAGCCAATTTTCTTTTTTTTAAATTTTCTTTATTTTAAAAAATAAAATAAGAATTTTTATAACATAGAAAGACAAAAAGATGATTACATATAACATGGTAGAAAAACAGAAAGATGTTTACACAGGAAACTGTAGGTTTATGTACACTTTGCTATCCTTTTAAATATATAATACATTATCATGTAAATTTCTTTTTTTTCTTTCCTCCCCCACAGAAATGGCTACCATCTCTCTCCCTCTCATTGCCTCCCTTCTTTCCTCTATTTCTCTTCCTTCTTTTCTCCTTCCCTTCCTCCCTCTTTCTCTTTTCCACTCTCTCTCCTTTTCTATTCTTCCCTGTCTCCCTCTCTCTTACACTCACACCCACACCCTATATATACATATATAATATATAAAATGATTTTATACATACTTGTATTTTTCAAGTTTTTTTGGATTTAGAGTCTTCTTTCATATGTCTTTTAAGCCCATTTTCAAATCAAATCAAAATATTAAGAAAACAGAAAATATGTATCATAGGATCTAGGATTTAAGAGTTGTAATTTTTTGTAAGGTATCTGTTTCTTGATATTGTGTCTACAGACTTCCATTTTCATATAGACATATTTTGTTATAAGATGTTGTTTCTGAGACAGATTCCTCATATGACATTATTATATATTTTATGCATATAATATATATATAATATATTATGAGGATTATATCTGGTAGAATAGAAATGTTAGGTTTACAGATAGAGTCGTTTCCACAATTAGAATTATAGTATATATATAGTATTTTTTATGATTAATCATTTATTTGGCATAATTTTATTTCTTCCCATGCTTTTCTGTATTCATTATTTTCATATTTATTACAACACAGTAATATTCCATTATCTTCATGTACCATAACTTGCTGAGCCATATCCCAAAGACTTTGTTTCTGCTTCTTTGCTGCCCCCCCAAAAATATTGCTATAAATATTTTGTTGTATATAGGGCCTTCCTTTTTAACACTGACCTTCTCAGAGCATAAGCAGGCATAATATTATATAGTTTAATGTTTCAATGGTGATTTGATGAAAGATTGTGAACAGTGACTATTCATCAGATCCACTGAGGACAAAAATAAGAAAATAAGGTTATACTTCATCATGCAGAACTGGGGACAGACTAAAAAGAAGAACATTATCACAATAATATTTATTCCATATTTAAAAACAGGTTCCCAAATTAGGTTATGGAATTTTCTTTCTTGGAAGTAAATAAAAGATAGTTATTGGATAGATAGACATATAGATAGATACAGACAGACAGATAGATGTTTGATGGATGAATAGATAGAAGGATAGATAGATAGATGTATGGATGGATGGATGGATGAAGTATTCATTTACTAAAGACTTACTGTGTGCAAGTATTGTGATAAGTGCTGACTACAAATAGAAGCAAAACAAATACAATCTCTTCTCAATGAATTTACAAAATAATGAGGGAAGACAACAGAACTGATCTGAAGATAGGAAGCTCTTTAGCTTTTAGGGTTCAGTACTAGGCTTTGTACACCATCAGTTACTACACACCTGAACTAAGTTAAACCCCATCTCCACATCAGTCTCCATGTTACTTATGGTCTCCTGAGGCTACTATTTCAGCACAACACATGGAGAAAGAAATGTAAAGAAGTCTAAGTTTTCACAACTGCTAAAATATATGAAGAGAGAGCAATTGAAAATGATAGTCATTGACATTACAAACTTGCTGGACTGGATTGAAAATAAAAACTTTGATTTAAAATAATTAAACTCAATATTACACACTGAGTAATATCTCATTCTGGATTTGAACTCAGATCTTTCTGACTCCAGATATAGTGTTCTATCTATGGCCTTATCTGGCTGCCTGTGTTAGAAACTTGTTGAAGGAAAGCTAATTAATTAGTAAGTTTCCTAATAAATAATATGCCGTATATGATGAAATGAATCTTAGAGATTTGCTGTCTCCATAAATAACATATATCCAGCAACTTCCTCCCCATTCCCATCTTTCATTCCGCTCCTTTCCTCATCCCACTTTAAAATGCAACTCTTAGCACAAAATTTTCTATTAAAACCTCATCAGGCAAACAATAAAAATATCATTACATTATTGCCTATACTATTTCCTGACTGTATTCTTGGGAAATAACAAAAAAATCGGTGAGATAATAGTTACAAAAATAAATTGTGGGACATTTGTTGCTGTTATAAGCATTTGCCTCATTTGCCTTTAATAGTTTTATTTGGGGTTTTTTATTATATGGTTGGAGGTCATTCTCTACTTTGAATTTTATGACAGGTACCTCCCTTTTCTTTTTTATTGTTTTTTTTTTTAATTTAATCCATCATTGTTTACAGTTTAGGAGGATTTATTTAAGTAAAGTAAGACCTTCACATTCAAAAAACTCACATCTCATATTTAAGGAACTGGCCATAGTAATTTGCAAGTGGTGGTATTAGCATTTTTTAAATTATAAGATTCTTTTTTTTTTTTTTTTTTTTTTTTTTTTATATATATATATATATATATATATATATATATATATATATATATATATGGTTATTCACTCAGTCAATAATTTACCAATGATGATGGACAGAACTGGTTAATGATATAGGTAAAAAAAATTTTTTTTAATATGGAGAAAGGTATAAGAAATAAATCTGGAAATGATTAATCTATATAGTTTCTTTTCTAAAAGAGGCATTAAGAAAGACATCAGCAGATATCTAGAAGTTGAGATCCCATGTAATGAACTGAATAGCTTTCTTTTTATTTGAAACTTACATGCAAAATAAGAAAAGGGGGAAAAAAACCATTTTCATGTGTACAGAAGAACATAAGAGGATTCAAAGTAACAAAGCAATAAATTTCCATTTCAAGAAAGCCTATATAAAAAATACTATACATTGTGCTTAGATCTGTCCATCTTTGCTTTCTTTTGTTCTCTGCTGTGCACTTTTTACTCCCCCCCATTTCTCCTAATTCCCCCATTCCCTCATTCCCCCTAAGAAGACTACACTTAATCATGATTACAGATACACACATTCATATACATATTTACATAAATAAATATATACACACATATTCATGGATATCTATAATCATATACAGATATACATTCATTTGCATATATATAAGACCATAACTGTGCTTACTTCCAATTGCCCTGTTTTTCTGAATGTAGATAGTTTCTTCTTTTGTAAGTCCAAATAAGTCTTCATATTTTTCTCAGTCCACCAGCTCATCATTACCTATATTACAACAACACTCCAATCTTATATTCTCTAGTTATTTTAAATAGTCAAAATCAATATTGATTAATATGGCTGATGTATGGTGTAATTTCCCTATTTTTTTCTTTTTATTAAATCTTTAACTTTGTATGAGAACATGATTTTTTTACATAATAAATTCCACTTCCCCTCTTTGTGTATATTTCTCATTTTTATAATATTTCTTGAAAGCAACATATTTTTGAGTTCAAATTTTTATTCAGTTAACATCTTATGGGCTAATTCATCCCATTCACATTCTAAGGTATACTTCTTATATATTTTCCTCCTTCCTATTTTCTTTCACTATCCTTTGAGACTTATTCCTATCCCTCCTCAATCCTCTACTGTCTTCCTATTTCTTAACCTATCTACCCATCCAAAAATCCTTATCTTATCTTGTCTCTCATCCCTGTTCCTCTTATTTATTTCTGAATCTAGGAAAAAAAAAAAATATATATATATATATATATATATATATATATATATATATATATCTTACTCTCGCATTAAGTTACAGCAGGATATATATATATCCCTAAGATTTCATTGCTACCTATCCTCCTGTCTAAGAAGTTCTTCTGTATCAGTTTTTTTTTTTTACTTTTTTGCCTCATTTATCTCTCCCTTCACAGTTTTTTTTTTAATATTATTTTTACAACCACTTATCACAATCATCTCAGCCCAAGGATTTCTTTCAAACCACTCAAATAAAAATGACAGTTATAAAATAACTGATATTATCATATGTAAGAAGTAAATGATTTGACCTTATTGAGCCCCCCTTATAATTAGTCCTTAATATTTATATTTCTCCTAATGTTATATGTCAAATATTCTCTTAAATTCTATTTTTGTCAGATATTGAAAGTCTTTCACTTTTATAAATGTCTTTTTTTTTTAAATTCAGGATTATTCTTAACTTTGCTGGGTAAGTTACTCTTGGTCATGACCCCAGCTCTTTTGTGCCATGAAATATAGGATTCCAAGATCTGCAGTCCCTCGATGTAGTAGCTGCTACGTCTTGTGCAATCCTTATTGTAATGCTATGATATTTAAATTTTTTCCTTGTTGCCTCCAATATTTTCTCCTTAATTGGGAGTATTGAAACTTGGCTGTAAGTTTTCCTCCTGAGATCTTTTTCAGGTTGTGATCATTGAATTTTTCATATTTCTGCTTTGCTTTCTTGTTCTAGAATTTCAGGGTGATTTTCCTTAATAATTACTTATAATGTTGCATCATGATTCTCTTTTAAAATCATAATTTTTAGTCAATCTGACCATTCTTATGTCATTTCTCCTTGATCTGTTCTCTATATCAGTTGTTTTTTCTAATGAGGTGTTTCATATTTTCTTCTCTTTTTTTCATTCTTTTGGCTTTGTTTTATTTTTTTTCTTTGTATCTTAGAATGTCATTAGCTTCCCTTTACCCAATTCTAGTTTTCAAGGAATTATTTTCTTCCTTTCTTTTGGTTAAATTTCTTTTCATATTTTCTTGATTTTCTTGGATTGGTCTGTTTTTCCCCTAATTTTTTCCTTGATCTCCCTTATTTGATTTTTAAAGTCCTTTTAAAGTTCTTCTAAGAAATCTTTTGGAGCTTTGAATCATTTAGCATCTCTCATTGAAAAAGGAGTTGCTTTTTTAGCTCCATTATCTTTTTCTGAATATGAACCCTGATCTTCTTTATCCCTACAGTGACTATCTATAATTGGGTTCTTTCTCCTTTGCTTGCTTATTTTTACTTATTTTTTTTTTAGAATGATGAATACAAGCCTCAGGTCTTTCTTATGTTATCTTCTGAAATCTATTTTGAGTTAAACTTTGGGCTTTATTCTCTAGAACCCCAAGTCATGCTGTCCTTGCTCTCTCTCTCTCTCTCTCTCTCTCTCTCTCTCTCTCTCTCTCTCTCTCGGCTGCAGACTATAGCTGTTCTCTCTTCCTGGGGATCGAAGCTAGGGACTCTGATGTCCTCCTGATACCTGTAGCCAGCTGGGCCTCACTCCTCTGCTACTGCACTCAGGTACATGGTAGGTCCTTCTCCCTGGCAGCAGCAGTCCAATCTGGGATGCCTCTGGTCAGCACAGGCTTTGTGTCCCTCACGTGGAAGATAATTCAGTCTTCTGCTCCATAGTCAGATCCCCACACTGCCATGAGAAGAAAGTTTCTAAGACTGAGGCTACTTCCTCACCCCAGCTGTCCCCTAGGGCATGTTGTTTGTTCATTCTGTAGAGTTGGGTTACACTTCACTCACTGAGGTTGAAAGCCTGAGGAGATCAGTTCTTTCCTGGAAGTCTTCTCAGATTGTCTTAGGAGAACAAGTGCTTTAGCCTGACTTTTGTTTATTTCTGTTAGTCTACATTCCCTCTGAGCAATGTTCTATCTTTTGCTGTGGAGAAAATTTGAAGAGTTGAAAGTTTTCTGACTTATATTCCACCATCTTCCCAGAATCCTCATCCATATAGCTTTGTAAAAGTTATCTTATTAAACTAAAATAAATAAAATTAAGGGTTAATTTGGCTTTACCAAGCTTTCCATTCTAACCCCTAAGATGTGGGTAAAATATAAGAGTTGCAGTAAGTAAAACTTAGAGTCCATGAATTATCTTAATGATTGCATGAGTTGATTACTAGGTAGAAAGTTGTCTAAAAAGGCTATACTCAAGGTTGTCATTCATAAAAGAGCCTAGTATTCCCATTAAAACTAAAACTCTCTTTTGAGCCTGTGAAAGTGATAGTTTGTATTCCCTCCTATGTTCAGAGAAAAGAACAGTTTCTACTCTGGAATTCCTTGCTTATAAGCACTGTCAACAAACATTTATTGATCAAGTACTATACTGCTATATGCAAGGTTTTGTGCTAGAAGTTGAACCAGTATTATAGACTTAAAATTAAAAAGGACCTCAGAGATCCCATCACTTATTTAGTTCAACCCCCTCATTTTATAGATGAGGAAACATCAGCATAAGGAAGTTAAATAATCTGCCAAAGCCACATAAATATCAAGTGGCAAAGCTTGTATTTAAACCTGTAAGTTCTGAATTTAAATCCATCCCTCTTTCTTTGGCATCTGAATGGGATTAAATCATCAACTTTATGATAATGGTCAAATCACAGCAATCTACAAAATGAACATGGGAGGTATTCATGAAGACTAAAGTCAGAATTAATAATTGTTTGCCTCCCCATACTGATGTTACTTGTGGCTCATTCTATTACTTGAACACTGTTCCTTTACCTGAATTTCAGAACTGACAGCAAGTTACTAATTATTTGTTTAGAACACATTTATTTGTTCATACAACACATATTTTAAAAAGCACTTATTCTGTGTTGAGAATGGTTCCAAGCACTAAGACAGATACAAAGATAGTAAAAACTGGCTCCCTGACTTCAGGGGACTTACTATCTAGTAAGAGGGATGATACATATAGAAATAAAATTTGTTAGTAATAACGATAAAACAGAATAGTGTTTCACAGGTCTAACAGAGGTACATATTTCTACATGATAGTCAGGGAAGGAAAACTTTTTTTGCCCAAATTCGTGTCACTTCTGGGAGTGTTTGTATTCAAGCACTTAAATGTATGTTGAGTATATTGTAACACAAGACATTTTCAATCACTATATCTATAAAATTGGGGTGGATAGTAAGTGAAAATTGGTTAATATAATAAGACTGATGTTGGAATCTTTACAAACTGTTAAGCCATTGGAATTGATAGAGACAATAATTATCTAATTTGGCATGGTTCAATATGATTGATTTGATCTTAGAAAGAGATATTTTGGGCCAGAACTTGAAACAAGGTATTAAGTACAATTGATGGAAACAGTGCTTGTGTTCACACTTTTAGAGAGCTCATAAGTATCTAAGTACTCAATGGGAGTACTTAGGGAGAGTTCAGGGTTTAGAAAGAGATATCAGAATTCACACCTCCGTTAGGGCCAGAGAGCACTCTGGGAGATAACCCAGAATCCCTCTCCCTCCAGAAGGCGGAGTTAACCTTTGGGAGATCACATATATACAGCAAGCTCTTAGAGCTTGGGAGAGTTTTTCTTGGGAAGAAATTTTTTTTCTTGGGAGCATTCCTAGGAGTTGGAGAGGAGCACTCTGCAAGAAAGCCTACAAGCCCTATCCTCAAGGAAAGAGAGATTCATCGTATCTTCTACCTTGGTGCTGGCTGGAGTTGGAAGGACAAACCTTTGGATTTGGAGACATTCGGGCAGAAGCTCTTAGAACCAAGCGGAGAGATAGGCCTCTGGGCTAACCAGGCTATATTGAAGGACACAATAGACTGATATGTGAGAACCCTGGGACTTAGATGTAAGAACAAAAAGTAACCATATCTATAAATTTGACAATGTCCTTGTTTCCCTCTTGAGAGTTTCTATTTTGATTTGAATACAACTCTGTAGTAATTTCCTTTGTCTTTCCCAATTCCCATGGCTGAAAATTACCTCCCCCAAATAGATTTGTAATTGTATGATAGCAAATCATTTTATGTTCATGCACAATAAATATTTAAAAATCTAAAGATTGGGTTTATACTTGGTTTGGTATGAGATACTCTTAAGTACTGATCATCAATATCTCAAGTAACTGACAGCAAAGAAAATGTTATAACTTTAAGAATGACAGCTGGGCAGAGCCAAGATGGCAGAGAAGGCCTCTTGACTTTCTAAGCTCCTTTCATCCCCTCACAACCAACTATTAAATTCAGCCTCAAAAATAGCGCTTGACTGCTAAAATTCATGAAGATTAGAAGCACACAATTTACCACCCAAAAATAATCTGGAAGATCGCCAGGAAAGGTTTGTCCTGAGGGGCCAGGAAGAGACCAGTGCAGGCAGGGAGAGACTAGCGTCCTGAGCCGATCATGGGTGAGGTGATTGATCTCTGTGGCTAAAGAAGTTATAAAGATGACTCTGCTGTAGGCTAACTGCTCTGCCTTGATTACAAAGCAGTAAACTGGCAGAGAAATTAAAGCCTAAAACAGAGGGTACTTTCTAAAAAACGCCAGAACCTAACAAGATCTGACTGTAACCACCCAAAACGGAAAGTGACTCAGGCAGACTGTAACACAGCCCTGCAGCCACATCCTGCAGTACGGGGCTTTTGTGGGGGTGGGGGGGTAGTTACAAATCTGCACAGCAAGGGGGCACAACCTGGGACAGACTCTAATCTGCACACTGGGGGCTCAGCCTGGGGCAATAGAACTTCCCCAGCACAATTGTGCTTCCCGGGGCAGAGACACTTCCAGTCCCTGAAGGCTATTCACTGCTCAGCCACTAATACCCACAGCCTCAGAGAGGGCTTTGGCTTGGGGTAGTGAAACTTTCACTGCTCAGCATCTAGCCCCAGGGCAGTCGTTAACCTGCACAGCAGGGTTCTTTGCAGGGCACTTTCCCAGCTCAGCCCTGCAGGCCTGAGTTACTTCCAGGTGGGGAACTCTTTTCCAGAGCACTCCAGTACCTCACTTCTTTTTGCAGCCAGCTAAGCAGAACAACTACCTTTCCATACACCTCTCACTGCTCTGCAGAGGAAGCTGGTAACCTCCTGGCCCTGAAGGCAGACTGTACAAGTTTTAAAAAATGAGTAAAAAAAATCAAAGGATGATCGGTAGCTTCTATACAGAAAGAGAGCAGCTTTTCAGCCCCAAGGAGACTAATAGCAGACAGTCTTCAGACAATTGTTGGTCCCCAACACAAAAGGCTTTTCTAGAAGAGACTATGAAAAACTTTAAAAGAGAACTAGAAGAAAATTGGGCAAAGGAAAGAGAAGCTATGCAAGAGAGCAACCACTTCCTGAAATGTGAATTGGAAAAGGTATAAAAAACTCCCAAGAAGTGCAGATATACATAAAAACCACATGTATAATTTGATTTACTGATATAACATAAAAAAGGGAAGTAGAAAGGGAAAAGGGATAGTGTCAGAAAAAGGGAAAAGGGGAGATAAAAAGAGAGAAACTACATCCCACGATGAGGCAAAGGAAACCTATCATATCTGAGAGAACTTAGAGAGGGGGAGGAACATTGTGTGAATCTTACTCTCGTCAGAATTGACTCAAAGAGGAAATAATTGAAATATTTGTTTTACAGAGAATCTTCTTTCGCCTCATTAAAAAGTGGGAGAGGAAAAGGGAAAAGGAAAAAGAGTAATAAAGAAAGGCTACAAGAAAGGGGAAGGGATTCAAAGGGAGGAGAGAAGGATCCTAAAGAGGGAAAGCTGCGTGATGCAAGTGGGACCCGTAAGTTTAATACTAGGGAAGGGAGTAAGTGGGGCGAGAAAAAGAAAATCATAATCTGGGGATGTTAGGATGGCAGGAAATACAGAATTAATAATTTTAACTGTAATTGTGAATGGGATGAACTCTTCCATAAAGTGGAGGCAGATAGCAGACTGGATCAAAAGTCAAAACCCTACAATATGTTGTTTACAGGAAACACATTTTAAAAAGGGAGATACATACAGAGTAAAGGTAAAAGGCTGGAGCAGAATCTCTTATGCTTCAGGTGAAGTCAAAAGAGCAGGGTTAGCCATCCTTATCTCAGATCAAGCAAGATCAAAAATTGATCTAATTAAAAGAGATAAGGAAGGAAACTATATCTTGCTAAAGGATACTATAAACAATGAAGCAATATCAATACTAAACATATATGCACCAAGTGGTATAGCATCTAACTTCCTAAAGGAGAAGTGAAGAGAGTTGCATGAAAAAATAGGCAGCAAAACTATAATAGTGGGACATCTCAATATTGCACTCTTAGAATTAGGCAACTCAAACCACAAAACAAATAAGAAAGAAATCAAAGAGGTAAGTAGAATATTAGAAAAATTAGATAAGGTTGATCTTGGGAGAAAACTGAATGGTGACAGAAAGGAGTATACTTTCTTCTCAGCAGTTCATGGAACCTACACAAAAATTGACCATATATTAGGACATAAAGACCTCAAAATTAAATGCAGGAAGGCAAAAATAGTAAATGCTTTCTTTTCAGATCATCATGCAATAAAAACTACATTCAACAAAAAGGGGTAAATAGACCAAAAAGTAATTGGAAACTAAGTAATCTCATCTTAAAGAATGATTGGGTGAAACAGCAAATTATACACACAATTAATAATTTCACTCAAGATAAAGACAACGATGAGACGTCATACCAAAATTTGTGGGATTCAGCCAAAGCAGTAATAAGGGGAAATTTTATATCCTTAAAGGCTTACTTGAATAAAATAGAGAAAGAGAAGATCAATGAATTGGGCTTGCAACTTAAAAAGCTAGAAAAAGACCAAATTAAAACCCCCAATCAATTAATAAACTTGAAATTCTAAAATTAAAAGGAGAAATTAATAATACTGAAAGTAAAAAAAAACTATTGAACTAATAAATAAAACTAAGAGTTGGTTCTATGAAAAAACCAATAAAATTGATAAACCTTTGGTAAATCTTATTAGAAAAAGGAGAGAGGAAAATCAAATTAGTAGTCTTAAAAATGAAAAGGGAGAACTTTCCTCCAATGAAGAGGAAATTAAAGAAATAATAAGGGGTTACTTTGCCCAACTTTATGCCAATAAATTTGATAACCTAAGTGAAATGGATGACTACTTCCAAAAATATAGGCTTCCCAGATTAACAGAGGAGGAAGTAAATTGCTTAAATAGTCCCATTTCAGAAAAAGAAATAGAACAAGCTATTAATCAACTCCCTAAAAAAAAATCCCCACGACCAGATGTATTTACATGCGAATTCTACCAAACATTTAAAGAACAATTAGCCCCAATGCTATATAAACTATTTGAAAAAATAAGGAATGAAGGAGTCCTAACAAATTCCTTTTATGACATAGACATGGTACTGATACCTAAAGCAGGTAGGCTGAAAACAGAAAAAAAAAATTATAGACTAATCTCCCTAATGAATATTGATGCTAAAATCTTAAATAAGATATTAGCAAAAAGACAACAGAAAATCATCCCCAGAATAATACATTATGATCAAGTAGGATTTATACCAGCAATTCAGGGCTGGTTCAATATTAGGAAAACTATCAGTATAATTGGCCATATTAATAACCAAATTAACAAAAACCATTTGATCATCTCAATAGATGAAGAAAAAGCATTTGATAAAATCCAACATCCATTCCTATTAAAAACACTTGAGAGCATAGGAATAAATGGACTTTTCCTTAAAATAATCAGTACCATCTATGGGGACAAACTGCAACCATTCCCAGTAAGATCAGGAGTGAAATAAGGCTGCCCACTATCACCATTACTATTCAATATTGTATTAGAAATGCTAGCTTTGGCAATAAGAGTTGAGAAAGAGATTAAAAGAATTAGAGTAGGCAATGAGGAAACCAAATTATCACTCTTTGCTGATGATATGATAGTATACTTAAAGAACCCCAGAGATTCTACTAAAAAGTTATTAGAAATAATCCACAACTTTAGCAAAATTGCAGGATACAAAATAAACCCACATGAGTCATCAGCATTCTTATATATCACTAACAAAATCCAACAGTTAGAGTTACAAAGAGAAATTCCATTTAAAATAGCTACTGATAGTATAAAATATTTAGGAATCTATCTGCCAAGGGAAAATCAGAAACATTACGAGCAAAACCACAAAACACTTTCCACACAAATTAAGTCTGATCTAACCAACTGGAAAAATATTAAATGCTCTTGAATTGGGTAAGCAAATATAATAAAGATGACAATACTACCTAAACTAATCTAAGTATTTAGCGCTATACCAATCAGACTCCCAAAAAACTATTTTGATGGCCTAGAAAAAATAACAACAAAGTTCATATGGAAACACAAAAAGTCAAGAATTTCAAGGGAATTAATGAAAAAAAATCAAATGAAGGTGGCCTAGCTGTACCAGATCTAAAATTATATTATAAAGCAACGGTTACCAAAACCATTTGGTATTGGCTAAGAAATAGACTAATTGATCAATGGCATAAGTTAGGTTCAAAGGATAAAACAGCCAATAACTTTTAATAATCTAGTGTTAGACAAACCCAAAGACCCCAGTTTTTGGGATAAGAATTCACTATTTGACAAAAATTGCTGGGAAAATTGGAAATTGTTGGTAGCTAGTTTGCCCCCTTAACACTTTCCCAAAGAAAGGTAAAATGGGTTCAAGGCCAGGGCTAAAAATTTTAAGATAAATTGAAAGGCATAGGTGTTTACCTCAGACTTGGGAAAAGGAAGGTTGGGCCAAAGAAGAACAGAGATTTATTATTACAAAAAGAAAAATTTAGATTAAAAATTGAAAAGGGTTTTTTCAAACAAAACTTGCAGAAGTTAGAAAGGGAAACCAATCGGGCAAATTTTTCAGTCAAAGGTTCGAAAAGGGCTCACAAAATATATAATTGACCTTTTATGAAATACTTCACCCTTGATTGATCAAAGGATTGCAGAAATTCTCAGATGAAGAAATTGAAACTATTTCAGCCTTGAAAAACTCCAAATTTATTAATCAGAAAAATAAATTCCAACTCTGAGAACTACCACCCTTGTCGTTGGAAAGACAGGAAAATGCAAGAATTTGGAAGGAGGGAAAACGGGCACCAATTGGGGGGAATTTGTGTACATAGCCATTCTGGAGAATAATTTGAAATTCCAAAAAAGTTACAAATTATCCCTTTGACCCAAGTTTTCTACTGGGTTTAATCCCAAAAAATACTAAAAAAGGGACCTTATGTGCCAAAATGTTTTCACCCCTGTTTGTCTAGAAACTGGAAAATGAATGGATCCCCATAATTGGAGAATGGTTGGGAAAGTGGTATATGAATTTAAAATATTATTTTCGGAAAAAGACCAGCAGGGAGAATACAGAGAGGGGAGAGACTTCATGTTGATGCTAAGGAAATGGAGAGGGGAATCTTTTTCCCATGGGATTATGTTTCCGAAGGAAGTTGATTTCTTTGACAAAGAGATGTAACTCAGTTTCAATTGATCAATGATGGACAGAAGCAGCTACACCCAAAGAAAGAACACTGGGAAATGAATGTAAACTGTTTGAATTTTTGTTTTTCTTCCTGGGTTTATTTTTACCTTCCGAATCCAATTCTTCCTGTACAACAAGGGAACTGTTCGGTTCTGCACACATATATTGTATCTAGGATATACTGTGACATATTTAACATGTATAAGACTGTTTGCCTTCTGGGGGAGGGGGTAGAGGGAGGGAGGGGAAAAGTTGGAACAGAAGTGAGTGCAAGGGATATAATATTGTAAAAAAATTACCCAGGCATGGGTTCTGTCAATAAAAAGTTATGATTATGAAAAAAAAGAAACAAATGAAATTCATTTGTAAAAAAACAAACAAACTAAAAAGAATGACAGCAGTCTTAGTAGGATAAAATAAGGGATCTATTATTATGCATTCTTAGTTTGTCTTCTCTTCTTCCTGCCTTAAAATTTAAATGGTATTTTATTGCATATCTTCTAATGTTCCTAGGACAGGGTTGTATGGAGTACAAAAATACTGAACACAGCAACTTTTACTTTTTTTTACATCTTTAAAGCTTTTCTTACGTCCCTGTCCCAGCTTCGGTGACCCTGACTTGCAATTTTGTACCTTCCACACTTGCCAAACCTTTCCTTTCCCCCCACCCTACTCAGCCACCTCCCTCTCCATTTTTTATTAACCAAATTACACCTTGGGACTCCCGGTCTGCTCAGCTGGGTGCTGTCAAACCCTGGCAGCCTCTCAGTGTAGGCAGCAGGGGGCATATACACTCACAAAGGGGAACTAATAGGAAATAAAATAGCTTTCCTCCTCCAAAAACCCCTCCTAGCACAGCCAACAGACTCAGCCTTCACAGAGTGAATTGTTTTCAATCCAATCTCATTTTTATTGAAGTTTTCTCCAAGGTTAGCTTGGGAGACTTTTCCCCCTAGCTCCTTCTGAGTGGCCTTATTTACCAGAATCCCCTTGGTGTGGCATTTAAGCATCTCCATTAACATTTCGTGCATCTTGCTCATTGCAGGCATGGGCCCACAGAGACCTGCCGAGTGGCAGGCAGGCAAGCGGGCAGCCTACAAAAATGCTAGGCTTATTTTAATTGGTTTGAAACTGTCGTTGTCGACCGCAGAGGGGTCCCTTTTCTTGAGTAATGACCTGGAATTTGATCATGCAGCTTTCAGTAGCTCCTGATGCTGAAAGTGTAAACTATATAGGATCAAAGTGAAAATGGAGCTCACATCTGCCCAGACTGCAGCTTGCTTCAAAAAGACAACCCTGGTTGGGTATGGGCAAATGTAAAAATATAGCCCAGTTCTTTAGGCAAAAATCTTTCAGTGAGGTTTCCTGGCCTTGAAAACCCCAGGTCCTGGTATGTTTTGAGAACATACCTATGAAGCAGACTTTTATAATAGAGCTGCCATCTTCAGACCTCTATCCCTAAGGATTCACTCTTCTAAACAGATCTGAGGTTGCTCTGCATTCAAGATATTTAGTCTTTTGTTTTTGCTTTTTCCCTGTCTGCCTACAGTTGTATGATGTGGGATTTACCCCTGAACCTCAAAAGAGCCTGACTTTATGTTCTGTCATTCATTCACTCACTTATTCATTCAATAAAGCCCTATTAAATATTCTGTGTATAGAGAATACTGTACTAGTGTAGGGAAGAGGAGAAAGGACGGGCTCTCCTGACCATATGAAGCATAAACGAATTGGAGGAAATAATCTATATAGAAGCAAGACAGCATAGCATAATGGATAGAAAATAGCACTAAAAATTAGTAAACCTGAGTTCAAATCTCACCTTGGATGTTTTTAGTCACTCAAACTCCTGAAACTTAGCTTTTATTAAATAAGGGCGGAGGGGTTGGTTATATAATAATAATAATAGTGTCTATCTCATAGAAAGATCATGAATATAAAGCTTGAAGCAACTTCAGACACATTAAGTTGAGCTCCTCCAGTATCAAATTAAGTAATATAATGCATGATATAAATGTCAGATATTACCATCATTATTATTCACAATGTACAATATTACATTATAACAGCAATAAGGAGATAAAAAAGAAAATGCCCTGTGCTCAACAATTGAGAGGCAGTATTTAGAGAAATCTACCTCAATGTTCCATGGAGATAATGAACTATGTTTCCAATGGTCTGGGTATTGTGTATGAAGAAAACTTACACCTTATTGTAGGGAAGACACAGAGATCTGTTGAAAAATGAGTGCATCCTTGAATCATAGTAAGGTGGGGAAAACCATACATGATTTGGAATCTGAAAACTTGGGTTTGACAATCAGTTCTGAAACTTATTAGCCATGTGAACTTGTATGAGTTGCCACTTCACCACTCTTGGTCTTAGTTTCAGCATCTATAAAACATGGATTCATATGTGCATGTTATATATATATATATATATATATATAGAGAGAGAGAGAGAGAGAGAGAGAGAGAGAGAGAGACAGAGAATATGTGTGTGTGTTTTGTCCAGACATTATTTCATTGGTATAGGATACTACTAACATAGATACTTTGTTCACCAACATAAATCAGCAACTCATTTGAGAATTAAGTCTTAAGAGTTCAGTAGAGTTCAGTTAATTGAGTATGGTCGTACAACTAGTGTGTATCAGACGCAACACTTGATGCCAGGTCTTCCTGATGCAAGACCTCTTTTCACTAAGTCATTCTGCCTCTCTAGTAAATTTTAAGGTACTATATAAATTTATGTTGGGTACTGATCAACTTAATGTGTTCCCTAATCAACTTGACAAGATGATATGGTGGAGTCTTTGAAGAGCACTTTCTGTAGAGCTAGTCATTTGTTTGGCATCTTGATAAGAGGACACTGGGAATTCTGAATGTTTTCTAGTGACTGTGGATGCCTCTAAGATGATTGATAATTGAAAATTTAACTCTCATAGCAAGACTTGTACCTCCCTTCATGGTCTCTATACATTGATCTGTGAAACTATCTCAAGGACTTTCTCAACTTTCAGGATTCCTTCTTTTCCTTTTCTCAGAGAACAGCCAAGAATAAGAGAAAATTTCTCCTTTTTTCCCTTCCCCTTTACCAAGGACCCATTTATAAGGACATTAGCTTTCAGGTTATGTTTTTTGCGGCAGAAATAAATGGGAAAGGGCTTGCTCACTTGAGAGGTTAGTTCACAGATAATATTTGTGAATACTAAATTCTTCTGTGAAGGAGGAAAGATTTTCAATTCCCTAAAGCAGCAGCACTCTGGATTCTAGCTATTTATCTTGAGAAAGAAGTTTTTTTTTTTGAATTACACAAGTTTGACTACTAGCCTCACAAGTAATCTCAAGTTCAAGAATTTCTGATTTTGAACATTTAGGTACAGTTTCCTTTTCAAGGAAGAAAGAGACTAACCTCACTATTGCCATGATTTACTTGGATGGTGTGGATCCATAGAAAGAGGATTGTTTTTCCAGCACCTTCACAATGTTTATTAACCTACCCAGGGACTATATAAGGACTTCTTTCTTCCTAGTTTCCTATGAGCCCTATTTTCTTTGAGGGTATAATAAAATCTGTCTCATACTCAGTATTATTAATGTATTTGGATTGTGGGAATTGAAGACCCTATTATTCATATTTGGGGAACTATGAACCCAAGTTTTATTTTGGAGATTTTCCTGAAGTAAAACTCTGGGGCAGGTCCATTGTAGACAGTAACAATAACACTGTCCATAACAACAATAATGACAACTGTTATTAAGTGCTTTAAAGGTTTGAAAAGTGATTTCCATTTATTATTTGTTCCTCACAACAACACTATGAGATAGATGTGATTACCACCCCCATCTTATAGCGGTTTAGAGTTAATGACCTTCACTTAGGGTCACACAACTAGAAAGTCAACTTAGCAAGCAATACCCGTAAACACCAGGAACTACGCTGTGTATTGAGGACACAAAGAAAGTCAGATAAATAAGGCAAAATTTGAATTCAGGTCTTCCTGACTTACTCAGTCACGTATATGTTAGACACCTAATACATGCTAAGACTGAGAACAAAATATGGACAAAAAGCAAGATGGCGCAGCTCTTTCTTCACAGTGCCCCCTATATGCCTCTGGTAAGAACCTCAGACATGAGCTGGGTTCATATGAACCCAGAGTCTTAGGACTTCTTTGGATCATGGGATACATCTTGGGGTCCTGAACTGAGGCTTTTCTATTTCACTTTTAGAAAGCTATAGCTCTTTCCCTGGGGAAAACAAGAAAAGCTGCAGTATGTTTTGTCAATTGTCACAAGCATTCCCTCAACAAGGAGGATTTGCTGGCAACAGTGACACCATTTATTAAGTGAATAAAATGTTAAGTATATGAGCTTAAGAGACCTCCAAGGTCTCTAAATGTGTAGTGAAGATTTCCTTAGACTGTAAGCTGATTGCTGATGTGGAAAACTCATCAAAAGAAACCTCTCTTACTAGGTAGAATGGTTAAGACTGCAAGTCTGAACAAGGAGCTTATCTTGCCTTTCTTCAGCAATAGCCCATTCCTAAGAGACAGTCACTGACTTTCTTGAGTAAACTTAGGGCTTTTCTCTAGGGGTATATTCTGCTGGAAAGCAGATCCTTCTCAGACTCATCTCCTAATCTTCTCTTTCCAGACCCTCCTTCCATTATAAGCCTATTGTCACTGTTCAAGATTGCTCATAATATATTTCAAGAAATAAAGGTAGCATCCAAATTCTGCTATATTTCAAGCCACAAGACTACCCTCAATGTCTCTGGCTGTCAAGAACTCACTTATATTGTTCTGATTGTCTATCTCTTAAGTCCTATAAGCATAATAAGTATAGGATTTAAAACTAGAAGGGATCTTAGAAAGCTAATCCAAGCCTATTTTTTAGATAAGGAAACTGAGGCCCAGAGTAAGGTAATGAATTTCCCATGAGCCCCCTGTTAAATGATCAGGTCAAAAAACTAGGTCCTCCAACTATAAGTTCAGTGTTCTTTCTACTATGCAATGCTGCCTATTTCTTTTTCTCCATTAAAATGCTCTCATATACAACTTGCACTCTAGTCTCTCTCATGGTTTATAAACCCTTCTTGGAGGAAGAATAATGCAAACATGATTTCATATTCTTGGTAATCTTTTTTTTGTTGTTCTCTGTCTCCTTTTTCCTCCTTTTATTTCCTTTTTATCTTCTCCTCTTGTCTCTTCTATCTTGTATTCCCCACTTTTCTTTTTGACTCTTGAAACTATTCCTAGTATGCCTATTTCCTTTGGACTGTAGCAGCTCCTAAGATTCAACCTTACCTCACTATGCACATACAGCCCTGAGAATCAATTTAGAAAGCAATTGGTTACAGTACAGTAGCACTGCTAACTGTGGCATTTTGCTTTCCAGTTATTGATACGTCATCAGAATTGAGAAGCAATAGTCTGGAAGGAGGAGGAAAGGGATAAGTTCGTTGTAGCTGGAAAGGGAGGAGAGTGAGCAATAGAGAGAACAGAAAGAAGGGAGGCAGGGAGAGAAGACAAGATTCTGTCTACTAGCTAATAAAATCAAGGACTTTCAGATTTGAGAAAGAGAGGGCCCAGATTAGAAGTTCACATCTGTGGAACAGGATGTTGTAAATATATTTCTACTTCTTACTTTGTAATGTGGTCTTGGGCAGATCAATTAGTAGCTCTGAGGTTCAGGTTTCTCATTTGTGAAATAGTAGCAATGCTGATTTACCTAATGGTGAGTGAAAGAAGAATTTCTGCAGATGAAATATTCCTAAGGATCCTTGCTGACGATCTGTTCTGACTCTGTCTCTCCTCTTCATCTTAGTTACTTGGGGAATCTGCCTTTTCTGGCAGTTGTGAATTGGTATGTTCTGTTGCTGAGAAATTATTGGTCACCAGAGATGGACTTACTTATGCCAGTATGAGGACCTATAGCAAATGACAGGTTACTTTTGCAATATAAGATACACATGTCTCCTATTTGGGCTTGCTATAGTAACCAGTATGTATACTACCAGATAGCGCTTCTATCATTCTTTTGATGAATTCATAGATTCATGGAACTGCAAAAACTAGAAGGGAACTTAGAAATCATTGAATCTGTCTATGTAGATAAGATAATTGAAAATCAGAAAGGAAAAGATATATACTCAAGGCCTCAGAGCTTACTAAGAGAGTTAGAACTAGAACCCCTAACCCTTGAGTGCTAGGGAAGAACTTTTTGCCACACCTGATTTTATTAAAAATTTATTTATTAATATTATTAAATAACATAAATATTAATCTTTGTTCAATCTTAAAATATTGATTTTTATTAAAACATTTTCAACATATTTGGAAGTGAGAACAACTGGACACTTAAATAGTAGTATTCCTAATAAGTGAAAAGTAATATAGGATTGGGACTAAAGGTCTTTGGGACAGCAAGAGCTAGGTTCAGATTCTGCTTCTAACATTCTGGCAAATCAACAAGTTGCTCATAAAGTACTACCCGGCACTAGTAGATGGAATTTCCTTATCTGTGTGGTCCATATATAGATTCATTCAGAGGTCCATTTCCTACTCCCCATTGAACAAATAGAGGAGATTCTTATGGTTCCATGTCTGTTTCTCCTTCTGGATATTGTCTTCTGCCATCTGATAAAAAATCACTTTTCTCTTTTCTCAAAACCCAGTGGTAAGGAAAAGGAAATTTACCATTGGTAGAATTTTCCAGAGAAAGAAATAGAGAGAAAAGGAAAGAGAAAATGTTAATTGTTGAAAATATGAGTCAGTCCAAACTAAGACATATCAAGTTTGTTATAATGGAGACTGATAAGAGAAAAATTGAATGAGAATGAATGAATAAAGAATACTGATGAATAGTTAGGAAATAGCCAAACACTATTATGTTATTTCATACATTAAAAATAATTAAATTAAAATAGTTGCTAAGTAAAGTTTAGTTGTATTGTTGCTTACTTTTACTTTTTTTTTTTTTTTTGAGGCAGTTGGAGTTAAGTGACTTTCCCAGGGTCACACAGCTAGGAAGTGTCAAGTGTCTGAGGCCGGATTTGAACTCAGGTCCTCCTAACTTCAGGGCTGGCACTCTAATGAGGATGCTGGGAAGGGAACTAGACCATTAACTTCATTTGTAAATGTAATATTGGTTGGCACATTTTATGTAACTTCTAATCTTAAAAAGTTTCATAAAGCACTAACACCTGAGTGAATTGAGTATAGACATAATGACACAACTATTGCATGACAATTCTTCAACTTGAATCTTCTGATTAGTTATTTAGCTATTTTGTCAGCTTCCCAAACTCTCTCAGGTTATAGTAGTGTTAGTGTCTAAGCAATTTTATGGCACCCTTTGCCCAAAAGAAATGCCAGAGTTTCTTTTATTAAGTCATTAAGTCCAAACAACTTTATAAGTATTTGTATCTTAACAGTTTAGCAGCCATCTGAAAAAGTGGCACATAAATTAAAAGAAAAGAAAATTTTATTCAGTTATTAAATAATCATAATTACTAATGGGATTACTAATTTGGACATTGCGCAGCTTCTCAAATTTGCAATTGGTTTGGTCAATGCAACTCTCATTTCCTGATCCATGTTGACTTTATGGCTGGGTACTTGCTTTTTTATCACGGCAACTGTGAACTACCAAGCTTTGCAAAGATACAGTGTCTCAATCGAGACAGTTCAAGAAGTTAATAGCATCATCTAAAACATAAGTAAACAAAAAGCATATTTCAAACATTCAAGAGTATCATCAAAAGGAATGAAGTACAAACTAATGTTGAAACTATGAACTACCTAAAGCTAACAGTTCAAATAGTATCCAAGAGAAGAAGCACCTATCCTCAATTGTCATCAATTATTGCTGTTTGCCTAGAAATTTTAACATATTCTGTGGTGCCTCTATGAGTTCTTTAAGCCAGCCCACATTACACTGACACATAATTCTGGAACCACTACATTATGCCACAAAGTCTCTCAGTTTCTGTCTCTTTTCTGAGATCTGATAATTCCTGATATCCTCTCTTATTTTTTAAAGCTTATTAAAACATTCATTATAAGTAAGCTTTTATTTTTTTTAATGACTTTTTATTGACAGAACCCATGCCAGGGTAATTTTTTACAACATTATCCCTTGTACTCACTTCTGTTCCAATTTTTCCCCTCCCTCCCTCTACCCCCTTCCCTAGATGGCAAGCAGTCCTATACATGTTAAATAAGTTACAGTATATTCTAGATATAATATATGTGTTCAGAACCGAACAGTTCTCTTGTTGCACAGGGAGAATTGTATTCAGAAGGTAAAAATAACCTGGGAAGAAAAACAAAAATGAAAACAGTTTACATTCATTTCCCAGTGTTCTTTCTTTGGGTGTAGCTGCTTCTGTCCATCCTTGATCAATTGAAAGTGAGTTAGATCTCTTTGCCACTTCCATCAGAATACATCTTCATACAGTATCGTTGTTGAGGTATATAATGATTTCCTGGTTTTGCTCATTTCGCTAAGCATCAGTTCATGTAAGTCTTGCCAAACCTCTCTGTATTCATCCTGCTGGTCATTTCTTAACAAACAATAATATTCCATAACATTCATATACCATAACTCAACCATTCTCCAATTGATAGGTATTCATTCATTTTCCAGCTTCTAGCCACTACAAACAGGGCTGCCACAAACATTTTGGCACATACAGGTCCCTTTCCCTTCTTTATCTTCTTTATCTTTGGGATATAAGCCCAGTAGAAACACTGCTGGATCAAAGGGTATGCACAGTTTGATAACTTTTTGAGCATAGTTCCAAATTGCTCTCCAAAATGACTGGCTGTGTTCAAAATTCCACCAACAATGTATCAGTGTCCCTGTTTAACCACATCCCCTCCAACATTCTGCATTATCTTTCCCTGTCATTCTAGCCAATCTAACAGGTGTGTAGTGGTATCTCAGAGTTGTCTTAATTTGCATTTCTTTGATTAATAATGATTTGGAGCATCTTTTCATATGGCTAGAAATAGTTTCAATTTCTTCATCTGAGAATTGTCTGTTCATATCCTTTGACCATTTATCAATTGGAGAATGGCTTGATTTCTTATAAATGACAGTCAATTCTCTATATATTTTGGAAATGAGGCCTTTATCAGAACTTTTGACTATAAAATGTTTTCCCAGTTTATTGTTTCCCTTCTAATCTTGTCTGCATTAGTTCTGTTTGTACAAAAACTTTTCAATTTTATATAATCAAAATTTTCTATTTGTAGTCAATAGTATCAAACCTAAATAGACTTTTTCGTAACTTCCACCTATTATTCTAGATTCTGCCCTCTATGGGTAAATCAAATAGGTCTAATCCTCTTCAACATGACAGCCCTTTAAATACTTTAAGACAGTGATATTATCTTCCCTACTATCACTATCACACCAAATCTTCTCCAGGCTAAACATATCCTATTCTTTTGACATAGAATCAAGGCCCTTCATTACTGGAACCATGCAAATAAGAGGACTAAAATGGCTATAACCTTGGGTCCAGTGATTCTCCTCCTAGGGCTATATCACAAGCTCATTATCACAAACAAAGAAATGACCTAAAATATTTATATCATCATATTTTTGATAGCAAAGAATTGGGGGGGGTGGATTATATTTATTAACTAGATTTGATTCATTTTTGTGAGTAAGATATTTTGTAATAAATGACTAATATGATGAATACAGAGAAGCATGTAGAGATTTACATGAACTGATACAAAAATAGAGTAAGCAGAACAAAGAAGTGATGCACACAGTGACTATAGTAATATAATCTTCCATATAATAACAAGAATTAATAATGGAATAAAAAAATTAATGAGCCTGAAAATTGCAGAATTATAAAGAATAAACTTGGGCATCAAAGAAAAAAATATTAGTAGACACTCTTTCTTCACAATGTCAGTGGGTGGGGAGGAACACATATCCTTAGTTGTAGAACATTGGATATAATGTCATAATTTTTCAACATGTTAATCAATTTGGTGGATTTTTTCTCTTCATCTGCTTTTTCTCATTTAAATTCTCTTTAATTGTTTTGTGGAAGGAGTAGAATATAGGGAGAAATTTAAGCAATGTAAAGAAAGATGTAACAAATATTTTTCCCAAAAAAGATTCACTTCACGTGCCACCTTTGTACAAAAAATATTCCCTGATTCTTCCCTAGAATTGCTAATACATCTCCATCCAAAACCACCTCATATTCATTTTTGTATAACATAGTTGTCTCTCCCATTAGAATGTAAGCTATTTGAATGCAGAGACTATTTAATATTTTTCTTTGTCTTTTCAGTGTCTATAAGTGCTTGTTGATTAAGACAGTGCTAGCTGGAAATTGTTTTATATATATATGTCAGTCTTAAGGAACTGTTGTACTGTTGTAACTCAAGTGAGGAGCTATAAGTAGTCTTAGCAATAAGTTATTATGTGCTATACTGTCAAGTCAATAAGGTTTTATTAAATATCTACTATGTGCCAGATACTTCTTTTAAAAAAAAAGCTAAATACATTTTTAGTTTTTTGCTCAGTACTTAGAGAAGCAGTATGAACTTTTTGTCCTTTTGCTTCTCACAATGATTATAACATAATATTATGAGTCCTAGAGTCAGGAAAACCAAAGTTGATACCTGGCTTTAGATATTTAATAGCCACGTGATGTTAGGCAAGTCACTTAACCTCTTTTTGCTTGAGTTTCCTTGAGTGTAAAAATGGAGATAATAATAGCACCTACCTCCTAGGATTGTTATGAAGATCAAAATAGATAATAATTTCAAAGTGTTAACACAGTGCTTAGCACGTAGTAAGCACTGTATAAATATTAGTTGTTATTATAATACCATAATTATTATGTGTTACAAATAGGAGAGGTAGAGCTGAGATCATCCTAAGATTTCCTCTCTTACAACATTCAAAAGATTTAATTGTCATGGCACCTAGTTCTATGATATTTTTAATTAAGAAAGTGAAAGCACACATCTGATGTATTCTACATATTCAGAGATTGAAGATGCTTTTTTCTCATTTTCTTTTTTAAACACAGCATTAAGTCTGAACAACAGGGAGGAAATTCTCCACCATTTCATTTTAGCTGGTCTACCTGTCCCCTTCAACAGGAAAATTACTATATAATCCCACAAGAGCAGTTGCTTCTGAAACAGGTATGTTCCCCTTTAAATGATTCTTTTGCGGGTTTCTTTTTATTAGGCTGAGAGAAAAACCAGGTGGAATGTACCTGTTGCTTCTGGCTAAATATTTAAAGTTGAACAAAATTCATTCTCTCTGGGAGCTAGTATGAAGTGGTCCATTGCAACTATTTAAATGAGTAAAGGATTAGTAAAATCCCTGCCACTGATTTTAACAGTGATTTTAATTCATTCAGTGTCTACAGAGTGTAAATGTCCATAGCTCCCACCTTCTCCACCCCCAAGTCCTTTTTTCTTCCCTTTGCTGTAGTGTCTCACTTCCTTTTCAACTATCCTTACCCAAATGCCTCACTGAAATGCAAATCAGTGGGAGTATAATAGATAATTAATAGACTGATCAGCCAGCAAGGGAGGTAAGTAGATAAATAATTTTAATTATCCTTGGGTTGCCCATAAATTCCTACATAGCCTTTTTATTAAAGTCTCTGTTTACAGCACTCATTTATATTACATGTCATTTTGCAAATTTCTCTGCTTCTTCTTAGCCTCCCCCACACCCATTTGACCCAGAGTAGAATAACACTTTATAATAACCAGCTCCTTTATTACCAGGATCTTATCTCAGGATCAGTTAGCAAAAGGCTTTGTCAAAGAAACCAGATTGGGTGCCTACACAGCAGACAATATTTTACTCATCAGAGACCTTTACTAAACTCTCTGAGGTGGGCAGTAGCCTATATTTAGGTTGGACTAAGAAACTTTTATTATCCTTGGCACCTGTACTGTAGTTATGAGCTCATTCTATTCCCCAGAGATAGCCTTGGCCTATTATTAGCCTTGGATGAAGCTTCCTTATTGTGCAGAATGCCAAAATAGAAAGTGGGTTAATAAATACAAAATAAAATCCTCTCAAAAAGACCTTAGAGCCAAACTCACTCAATGTCTGTAAGTTAGGTGGCCAGGGGTACATGACACTAATTAGGATGGGTATTCCCCAACTTTTTCTTTATTACTTAAGTTCCATAACTATAGGCTGGATATCTCATCAATACTGGTGAGGTTGCTTAGTGTGTTTTGTGCTGGACATTGAGGAAATGGGTTGCAGAAGAGACAACCACTCATCAAGAAAAGCACAATATTTCAAATGACACCCAGTTATTTTGAACCTGGATTCTAAACTTACTATGTCCTTTAAGCAGTATTTCTCTTGCAAGAGGCATCTTTACATCATTTAAACTTTCACCCTTTAAATTCTACCTCTCCTATTCAAAACTTTTATCAGGAAAGAAAAGAATAGGGTTCCAGAAGGAGTTTGAAATTAGGAAATAGACTAGGATATTACCTAGAGATAAGATGTAAGAGTTTTCCCTCAGAGTAGCTAATTTCCTGCCAACTCAGAGTACATTTAAATCTAGATAGTTGACTTGAGACATAATTTCAGAGCATCAAATTAATGCAAAATATGTCTGATATTCAAACCTATTCCAAATACAGCCCATATTTCAGGGACTTGTATGCTTGTGTTGAACCCTATGTGTTCTCTGTGGATCCTCATTGGTTAGATTTTTGCTGTGTTCAGAATGCCAGAAATGAAAATCAGGCCAATGATATTACTTCTACAAAACATGTGAATCAAGTGAGCCAAGTTTAGCTCCAATAGACAGAACCAAAACTTCAGAATAAAAATAATTCCTATACTTGCAACACCTTCAACAATCCTGGGATTCAATTAGTTCAAGTATTATTATTTCTATTTTACAAATAAAAAACAATCCATGAATCAGTAAGCATTTATTAAGTTTCCAGTATGTGTCAACCACTGTGCTAAGCACTGGGGAATCAAGAGAGAAAAGGGCAAAAGACAGTCCCTATTTTCACAAAGTTTCACTTCTAATCAAGAAGACAACATGCACACAATTATTAACAAATAATTTATAGGGGGAAATGGCTATAATCAATAGATGGGAAAATACCAGCATTCCAAGGAATCAAGAAAAACTTGAGGTATAGATGAGGAGGCAGAGTATTCCCTCCTGGAGAAAACTAGTGAAAAAAGTCCAGAATAGAGTATATCTTGTATAAGAGGGGGATACTGAATTGTGATAGGTATAAGGGGGTAACTGGTGAGGGGGAAAGGGAAGGAATAAATAAAGTGTAAGAAGATTGAAAAGATGGGAGGAGCCCTGGTCGTGAATGGCTTTGAATGATAAACAGAAAGTTTTCTGTTTGATACTAGTGGTAAGAGTAGCCACTGGAGTTTACTAAATAGGAGGAAGGGTGATGACATGGTCTTGTGCTTTAGGAAAATCAATTTGACAGCTGAGTGGAGGAAGGAGTGGAGTGGAGAGAACCTTGAGGCAGAGATCAATAATCTGTTAAAATAGTTCACATGTGAGGTAAGAACCTAAACAGGGTGATGTCCATGTTAGAGGCGAGAAACTGAGACTAAAAGAGGATTTATTGTTACTTTGATTTTTTTTTAATTTATAAAAATCTGTTTTTCTCTCCTACTTTCTAAGATATTCTTCTTCCTGCCACTGGAAAAGAAAAAGAAAACCAAAGTTCTTGTAACAAATATCCATTGTCAAACAAAATAAAGTCAAGGAAAGTTTTATTAAAATCGAACAGTGTTAGAGTTGGGACTGGAATCCAGGTGTAATTGTCAATCCAGTATGCTTTCTTCTATAGCACACTATACACAAATGTACCTTTTTTATTCTAGGAGTTTTCCTAAATATCGATTAACCCTTTCAGTATCTTGACACAATAAGTGTCATCCAACTCCTCGACTATATAAAAACTTTAAAATATCTAATTATTTGGTACTGAATAATAAATAAAACATGAATGATTAGCTGGGTTTTTTTTCAGTTTTAATTCAGATGTCAGAGGGCAAGAGTGAATTAGAAATGATTTAATCTATGCGAATGTAAAACTCTTTTTTTGGAAGTTTCATTTAGTTGAGTTAAAGTCTGAAATATGTCCCATTAATAGCTTTCCAACCATTCAAGCTTAGCACAGATTTGTGCTCTTCTTTTCTACTCTCTCTCAGGCATATACAGAGTGTATTAGAGGAAAAGAAACCCTTAAAAAGTTGCAGAAAGCACTGATGTGGGTACTTTCTCCAAATGAATCCTTGCTCAACTATATCTAGAGGTATATTGGATGAGTGGCCATTGGACCCATTCTAATTATGTTTCACTCAGGGCAGAATGAAAGGATTGGAAGCCATACTTTATATTGAAAAACCTCATTGTGGAAAAAAAAAAGGAAAATAAAAACAAATGGAAATAGTAGTGACTCACTGTATCACCTTTGTTTTTCTATACTTTAGCAATGGTGATGTTTGATACCCTCCCTCAAGCTTATCTGCCCAGAGAGAATGCCAAAACAGTGTCTAGCCCTTCTTTCCTACAATAAATGCACTTAACACATTGTCTGAAACACAGGAAGCACTTCAAAATTCTTGTTCCCACTTGTTCCCTAATATGGCAAGGATATTACCCAAGAGCTTGGATTGTCCTGTGCCTTTGCCACTTTTCTAGTACATGTCAATGCTGCCATTAGTCTGAGAGTTGTATAATTCCACCAGCAGAACACCACTTTCCAAAAGCATCTGCTGTTGGGTCTTGCCTGGGAATTCTGTTCTGGATAAGGACACAGGATGCAAGAAAGTCCATCTGTCCCTTAAAAATAAATTGGGATATAGCTTGTTGAGCCGACTTACATCTAGTAATTGACTACTTATGAACTTCTTTTAAAAAAAAAAAAGTATATGACTAGCAAATAGGGTCTCAAGGATGTCAATCACAGAAATGTAGGGACCAAATACTTAAGATGAGAATTTCCACACATGTAAGTTACTAATAATGAATAACTAAGAGTTATGAATGAAAATAGACTCAAGGTTTTTGCATCAGTACTAGTGGATTTATGTGATATTAAGTTATAGCTGCAAGAAGATAGATGGCCCAATAAATAGAATATCAGGCTTTGAGTCAGGAAGACTCATCTTTCTAAATTCAAATCTGGACTCAGATACTTACTAGCTGCATGACCCTGGGCAAGTCACTTAACCCTGTTTGTCTCAGTTTCCTCATCTGTAAAATGAGTAGGAGAAGGATATGGCAAATCATTTGAGCATCTTTGCCAAGAAAACCCCAAATGGGGTCAGGAAGAGTCAGAGACAAATGAAAAAAAAAACACATGTTATATTATAATATTGTAGCTGGGATGTGTGTATGTGTGTGAGAGAGAGAGAGAGAGAGAGAGAGAGAGAGAGAGAGAGAATGGTAGGGGAGGAGGATAATGGTCATGAGAGATTGGAATAAAAGGAAAAAGCTGTATAAGCTGGCAGAAGGAGTCTGTGTTTGGTAATGATTTTTTAGTTGACATGGTCCATCCTCAGATTCTAGACTCTAAATACCAATGAGATTGTCACTGCCACCCAGCTACCCATCCCAGTAGCCTTGTTCTTATGAACACTGAACTAAACGACATTGCAGTTAATCCAGAAAAAACTTTAAGGATTATTGAGTCCATTTCTGCTACTGGCTTTAACCTATTTACCCCAACTCCCATATCAGTTTTATAGATAAAATAGTAGAATCTCAGAAATATGAAGTGACTTAGTTAGATGGGCAGCAGAATTGGGAATTTGACCAGATGTCATTGAATTAAGGCATAGTTCTAAAGGCAAGAAAAAAAAAATAGTTATAGACTGAATTCCTAAGTCATCATATTTCCTTATCCTGAACCATAAAAGGGGACTGAGATTAGAATACTGTTGATATTGGTCTAGAGAAGAAAGTATTTTAGAGCTAAACTGTCTGGCAAAAGAATGGTTCTTGGAGAAGGGTATCTATGACATTTGGAGAACATAAGGGTAAATTATTTGAGGTAAAGAGACCAAACTAGAAAGGTAAGGAATAGGATGCTCCTGTGGTCACTAAAATACAAGAGTATTATTCTGCTCTAGAGTCAAACATTGAAGACACTAAGGATTGTGAGACATCAAGAAAATAACTGCCCAGTTTAAACTCAGGAAGCAGTCAGTGTGGCCACAAACATAATAAGTTAAAGACAAGAAAATTGAGAAACTTTGTTGACTGTGTCTATTTTTTCCCTAGCTCATCTTCTGTCTTCTGGGATGGAGCATAAATCTAGTTCAAACTCCTCCCCTATAGTTCATTTTTAATAGTACTACATTGGCTTCATTTCTAAGTTTGCCCCTTTAAAAATGATATATGAAAATAGAAATTAGGAAATGATCATATTCTCTAAAGTAGTATAAATTATTTTAAATACATCACATCATATTATTAACACACTAGAAGAGTTCATTATTTCAAGGAAAACTTTTTCAATAAAAATATACATTGCATAAAATTAGACACAAATATATTACAGAATGGCCCTTCTTTTCAGAAACCACAAAAGATATTCTAGATTTTTTGATAGTTTTTCTCCCATTGTTAGCTAAAAAGTAACTCTAGTTAATTTCATTAATTATTAATTACAATTATTTATCAGTTGGTATGTTTTCTGAAATTATGGGGTAATGGAAAAGCAATTATCATTTCTCTCTAAAAATAAAGAGAAATAATTGTTGATAAAGGCTATGGGCAGAAATGTCTAATTCATGTTGCTTCTTTGTTAATGATGCAACCAAGTAAATATCCTTTAAAAGAGAGACAATACTCTGAGTCCTTTTGAGAAAAAAAAAAACAGAAAACATTAGACTTGTTTAGAATTTCCATGGATGAGAAGCTTGTATGTTGTCTGTGTAATGTCATGATAAAAATCTCTAAGAATATATCTGTTTTAGAAATGTCTAATTTTAAGTTCCTGCCCCATCTACAAGGCTATTACTTTCTTACATTCTCTGAAAAGTTATTAGACTCAAGAAAATCAGAATATTAGCATTTTAGTAGACCTCATGAATTAACTAACCCAACCTCCTCTTTTTTATACAGAAGGAAAATCTGTTCTAGAAAGAGGATGTGACCTATGGCTAATTAGACACAACCAGAATTGAACCTAGGTCTATGACTACAAATTCAGTATGAGATGGCTTTAAGAGAAGGGTTTCAATCATTTTTTAACAGATAAAATATATTATATGTACTCTATCCCATCATGCGATAGTAAGCAAACTGATGTGTGGGGACCTTCCTGATAAATTTCTTTTCTACATTGCATGTATTTCTACTTCATTTTTAACATATTTAAACAGAGAGAATACCGAAATCTTGCTTCTATCTTATTTTTAAGAGAAGACAATTTTCAAAAAAACAGTTTGCTAAAGAAGCCTTTTTTCCTGCTGACTTGGCAAAAAAATTAAGAAAAAGAAGGGAAAAAAGACTTTCCCAGAATTTTCAAAAATAAAGTTTTCTTTTAAACAGCCCTGTCTTTCCACAGGCATTAAATGATTTACAAAGATTAAATATGCAATCATTACAAATTACAAATTAAACTGCTTACAGAGATATGATATGAATTAGTTTGTATCATTCCTCATTGGAAATAGACATACAAAGTATCAAGAATATATAGATGTTCCCTGAATTTGGGAAATGCTGATCTAACCATTTATAGTTTGTCTAGATAATTATCTCCCTCCCTTTTCCATCCTCCTCTCTATATACTTGTATATGTACATATATACATACATGTGGAATGACACCCTGAATCTTTTACAGATGCCCAAGTCTAAACAGATCACAGAAAGAGGAATAAGAATAGTTGATGTGATAAAGGATGTGAATAATCAGAGACCCAAACCATTTTAATATGAAGGTGCCATGATGTGGTGGGAACTGGATTGAATTGTTTCTCAAGTCCAGAGAAATTCTCCTACAACTTATATTTCCACTGCACATGCCTGACAGTATATCTAAGTCACTATCCCAAAATATTTATATTTAGATACGTTTTTGTGACCAGTGGGAAAGGGCAGGTAAGAAGGCAATTCGGCAACTCTCAAGGTCCCAGTATGTACTCAGCAGGTAGTGTTGGATTTGATCAAGGAAAAATGAAATTATGTTCAAAAATTTTTAAAAATGTAACAATAAACCTATTGACCCAGGTGGCAGAAGGTAAGGAACTCAAGTCCTGAGAATACACAGATCAACAATACACAGACCTGGGAGAGCCAGGCCCACTTAAAGAAAGGGATTAGTTTCTTCCCTGTCTTTTGTTCTTTATGTCCCTATTCCCAGAGTCCTTGGAAAAAGGACTTAAAATATGAATATTGCTCATGTTAAGAATCTTCTTAAGAAGAAATGTGAGATACTGATTATGCAATAAAGATCAAATACAGGTCAGCTTTTTATTTTCTACACATAAAAGCAATGCTTAAAACATAAAAAATTCATGAACACATTGACAGAGACTTAAAATATAATATAGTAACCCCATGACTCCTATTATATTCTTTTTAAAATTAAATTTATTTTTAATTTTAAAAATCTATTGTCACTACCTCCACTATTGCCAAGTTCAATGAAAAAAAATAAGAAAAACAAAAGCAGTGTGTGTGTGTGTGTGTGTGTGTGTGTGTGTGTGTGTGTGTGTTTTGTATGCGAAATGAATTCTCATGTTAGTATATCCTAGAGTAGATGTCTTCATTTGTATCAATAGTCCATTACATCTGCTAGGAGGTAAATAGCCAGTTTTTCTGGAATCATGGTTTGTCAATTTCATTGATAAGAATTCTTAATTCTTTTAGATTTGTTTGTCTTTACAATGTTGTTGTTATTGTATAAGTTGTTCTCCTAATTCTGTTCACTTCACTCTTGAATCAGTACATAGAAATCACCACAAATTTCTTTGATCCCATTCCCTTTATCATTATAGTACAATAGTATTATATTATATTTATATATCATGTATTCAATCTTTCCCAGTTGATAAGTATTTCCTTTTATTTATAATTCTTAGCCACTATGAAAAGTACTACTAGAAATGTTTTTGTTTATATATGTCCTTCCCCCCTTTTTTGATCTTTTTGAAACATTGACCTAGTAGTATTATCTCTGCATCAGCATATTCTTTGGCTTAGTAACTTTTTACATATACTTCCAAATTGCTTTGCAGATTGGCTAGACCAATTCACAAGTCCAACAGCAATGCATTAATGTACGTCTTTTATCACAGCTCCTCCAACATTTTTCATTTTCCCTTTTTGTCAGCTTTGCAATCTGATAGGTGTGTGGTAGAATTTCAAAGTTGCTTTGATTTGCATTTTTCTAATACTTAGTGACTTGAAGCACTTTTTTCATATAGTTAAATTTGGGTTGCTTCCTCTAAAAAATTGCACACTCAAATTCTCTATCTATTCCTTTGGGCATATGTTTATTAATTATATATTTTGGAAATGAGACCTTTATCAAAGAAATTTCATACAAATATTACCCCCCCCTCCAGTTGCTTATTTTCTCCATCAATTTCAGGTGCATTGGTTTTGTTTGGGCAAAAAAAAATAATTTTATGTAATTAAAATTGTCCATTTTATCTTTTGTAATAATTTCTATCTCTTTGTTTAATCATGCCCTATCCATAGTTCTGAAAGTTGTTTTTTTTTTCCTTGCTTCCCCAGTCTGCTTCTGATGTCATCCTTTATTGTCTAAGATATATGTATTTGGAGTTTCTCTTGGTATATGCTATGAATTTTGATCATACCTAATTTCTACCAAACTGCTTTCAAATTTCTCACTAGTTTTTGCTGAATATTGACTTTTCATCTTAGTAGCTGGGATCTTTGGGTTCATTAAATACTAGGCTCCTTTGCTCATTTGCTTCCATATCCTCTATTATTGTCTTTCATCTATCATCCTTTACTTGTTCACTACCACCAAAATTTTTTGATGATTAGTGCTTTAGAGTAAAGTTCAAGATCTTGTATTCCTAAGTTCCATCCCTTTTCATTATTTCTCTTGAGATTTTTTACCTTTTGCTCCCCTGTATGAATTTGGTTGTTTTTTTTTTTAATTCTATAAAGTAATCTCTTGGTAGTTTGATTATTATAACTCTGAATAAGTAATTTAATTCAGGCAGTATTGTCATTTTTAATATATTGACTCATCCTACTCATTAGCAATTAATATTTATCTAATTATTTAAATCTATATTCATGAATTAAGGCTGCATATTACAGAATTATCTGAGGAAGAACACTAAAAGAAGATCTATTCTCTGCTGATGACTGCTCATTTCTTCACAAAACTAAAAAACAAACAAACAAAAAGCAACTAAAAACTTCAAACCTCAGAGGCCCCTAATTGTGGACTACAGGTAGGAGATACTATGTTTAGTACTAGGACTTTCTGAGACAAATATCCCAAATAAGGAAGAACAAAACAAAAATTCACACTTGTTTTAGAGACTAACAATAAGCAGGAAAGAAATTGTGTTATTCTTAAAAAGGTTTAAAATGAATTCATTCACCTAAATGAATCATATTTGTCTGAAATTTTTCTTGACTGTTACTCAAGTTCATTTTAACTGCTGATTCATCAAATGACTTTGGTAAATTTCAGTCAGTCAACAAGCATTTTTTAAGCGCTTAGGTAAAAGCATAGTTCTTTGAAGAAATAACATTCAAATAATTGTGTAGATACAAGATATTTCGAAGGAAGGGAAGGAAAGGAAAAAGATTATAGAGAGAATAAAAATCTTGGAGAACATGGAGGGGGGAGTACATGGTACATGTAGAGGGGTTTCCTGTGTTTAATTCTTCCCAAATCCTTCCTATTGACCATGTTCTACTTTTCCTCTGATGTACTTCATCAGTGCTTATTCAAAATAAACATTTTCAGTTACATTTTTCCTCCTATATCTTGGTCCTTTAGTCAGCATGACATTATTATTCAAATTGTCACTCCATCAACGTATTCCAGTGCTATTTTCCCCTTTCTTTTCCTTGCTAGCAAAGTCAGTATTATTTGGCTTTAGATGTGCTGCATCCATGAAACATTTCCCCTGCTCGTGTTAAGGACTTCTGCTCTTCTTCCCTTCATTTTGTTTCAAGTATTTAATACATTGGAGCCATTCTACTTTATTACATAACTGGTGCAGTACATCAGAATATTTGTGTGCAAAGTCTTAGTACCTTACAGCACTCCTGTGTTCAGCTTTTTTACTAGTTACCCATTGAGAGTTGGATATTAAAATAATACTTTGTGTTATTTCAGTAGTCAATCCTTCTTCTGGTCTCTCCCTTTCATCCATCCTACCAGGCATCTTAATGCCCAAATCTGAACATATCATTTACCCAGTTAAAAAATCTTCAGTGTCTCATTGTTACTTGTTGGACAAAACACAAACTCTTTGACCCAGCTTTTGATATCTTCCATAATTTGGCTTCAGCCTACTTTTCCAGCCTAATTTTATGCCATGCCACATCTTTCAGTTTACACTGTAGGTAAATTAAACTATTCGCCTTTTTTTTTAATTTTTCATCTGCCCATGTCCATGGATTTGGGCATATGTATAAACACACACGAGTGTACACATACACACTTATCCCATTTCATTTTCCTAGAATGAATTGTTTCTCATGTCTCTTTCTATTCAAATCCTTCTTTTCCTCCAAGACCCATCTTAGTTTCATTTTTCCTATGAAACTTTTCCTAAAATATAATCTGCAGTTAGAAGTGATCGATCTTTTCAGATCTCCATATAAACACTTTTACTTTAATAAACTGAACACCTAGCACAGTACCTTACACATAGTAGGTACTTTTATTTGTTATTTTTAATGGAATTTAAGTGGCTTTATGATCTACACAATGGATTAAATAACATTTTTTGTAGCCTTTAATTTTTTCAGAAACATTTTCTTACCAAGAATAGATACTTCTTAATTTGTCACATAATAAATAAGCTTTGTCACTATTGTTGATAATTGTATAAGAATTTTGAAATACTACACCAGTACAAATTTTAATCTATTTATGCCTTTTAATCCTTGGGACTTGGGTCTGTACTCATCTATTGGTCCTTCATAGGGGATCTACCCAATGTACTAAAAGCCTTTCAATGTTTTGTGTACACAGTAGTGACACAAAGCTCATAAATTATCCCTCACTCTGTAACATGCTTAGCCCACCTTCCTTTCTGATCATTCATGTCTTTGATGATGTAATTCTTGAAGACTGTGACAGTAAAGCACAAGATTTGGCAGATTCTACCATTTGGCCAAGATATAAGCATGAACCCAAAAACAAACTATTTCTGCTGTGTCTGGACCAGAATAGCAAAGTAGGGAGAAGTTCATTAACAGCAGTTGTTCCCTCTGGAAATGAATCTCTTGGCTATGCCAACCTATAGAATGAAATTATAAAACACATAAATATTGGTTATACAATTTTCATCATCTTATTTCTATCACTTGGTTATGATGCCAAGGTAACAAAATTCTTTAGAATTCGAATTTCTGCTGTGTGCTGGCAAGGAGAGTTTTGGACTCCACAGTGTTTGCTTCAGACAAGATGGTCTATGATCAATGTTTTCTGAAAGCTATTTGTTAACCTTTAACAGCCTAGTGACTCAGTGAAACTGTCTGTAATACATTTCCTAGCTTCTTGAGTTTGAGCTCTCAGCATTGAAAAGTTGCCTTACCGGGGCACTATAACAAATTATTGCCTGGTTGAAGACCTATTCTCAAATATACACTTTGTGTATTGTAAGCCAATCATTATTGCTAATTTGTTCATTGGGTGTAATAGATAAATGTGGCTCTTCTTCATGATGGAACAAAAGGGCTTCAAAAGAGCATTAGTGTATTCAAAAGCTCCCCCTGATTTAGAATCACTCCATTTGCCTTTCATGGTCCACCTTATCAATCAGCTAAATTCCTAGAAGGAAACCCTAGATCAAGAATCTCTAGAGCTTTTCTTTTTTGTTTATTTGTTTGTTTATTTGTTTTGTTTTATTGTGTTTCTAATAAGTAATAATAAAACATTCTGTAAATATAAATCAAGGCTTAAGAAGTAAAGTACTTTCTTTCCAATAGCTTCTGAGGTGCCAGATGAACCTCAATTTGTAAGTAAGTCAAGTGCTCTCCCAGAGATTTATGTACTTGTCTCTGCTCACACAGTAATGTCTTGGATAGGACCCTTGCAAAACTGAGGTATAATTAGGAACTCTAGTAACTAAAAATGTTAGAATTCAAAGGGAACCCTATGCTAATATTTGCCACATTATTTTGAAGTTCCAATGTAATACTAATCAATATAAATGCTGCCTGCCCTTCTAAGGGAGAGCATTAGTGTATTCAAAATCTCCCCCTGATTGCATTTGCCTTCATGGTTCACCTTATCAATCTGCTATATTTCTAAAGGGAAACCCCAGACCATTCAAGAATCTCTGAAGCTTTGGGTTTTTTTGTTTGTTTGTTTGTTTGTTTTGTTTTGTTTTATTGTGTTTCTAATAAGTAATAAAAATTTTCTATAAATATGAATCAAAGGTAGGAATAATTTGATGGGTATTCAAATAGTGAGTGGGAATGTAAAAGAAAATTCTGCAAGAACTGCAGTAGCTAAAAACAATGTCATGGAATTTTTTTCAGTTTTTTTTTTAAATAAAAAGGGAAAGAAAAGAATAAATTTTACAAAAATAAAAAATACCTGGAGATAAACAGGAGAATGAGACTGGGGAGACAAAAAGGAATAGGAACTTAATGGGAGGATAAGTTTAGGAAGTTAGGTGGGTAAAGCACATTTCTGATCTTCTCATATCTTCTCAATCTGTATTGAGGTTGTACCTTGTAGGTACTTCCTAACAAGTGTCAGTCTGTAGGGAAAACTTAATTTGGTGTCAGAAGACCCACTTTAAATTTTGATTTTGCCACTTGCAACTTACTTTGCTCAAATCCCTTAAACTATCTGGGCTTTAGTTTTCTCACTTTAAAGCAGAGATTTGAGAACTAACATTGTAATGCAGAAGGTCAAGCATTTCCTTAATCCTGAGAATGATTGTGAACTATTGAGATATTTGTCCTAGAAGATGAACTTAAATCATGCTTGAGAGTTTTGAAGAAACTTCACAAAAACATATTAAGAGAAAAGGTTAGGAACTACATGAATTGACCAGGGCAGTAAGGAAGTCATCATCTTCAGCCCTTCCTGAAAGTTAGCAAGCCATGTTAGAAAGAATTGGCAGCACAGTGTTAATGAATGAAAGGAGAAGCTGAGAGAAAAAAGGGAAGTGAGATATGACAGAGAGGAGGGAGAGATGGACTCTGGTGAGCATTTTGGAATAGAATTCTCAGAATGAAGTTGTAATCAGCTCTTCAAGGAATAAAAGGAAGTTTTAAAAGTCTCCTCTTAACCCTATTTTCTCTTCATTGTACTGGTCTAGTAAGAGGCACTATAAACTGTTCTCACTTCATTTCCCTAAGCATTTCTGGTACTCTGATTTTTTCCTGGAAAAAAAGTTGTTATGGGTTAGCTTGAAATACTCATATTTAAACTAAGCCAGAAAACCAGTCTTTTGACTGAATGTTAGGAATTTATCCAAATGGAAGCTCTGAGCTATTGTGTTTGTATCAATAAAATTTTGTCTGATATAAACGCTTTTAAAAGTTGAGAAAGTAGGGGCAGCTAGATGGCACAGTGGATAGAGCACCAGCTCTGAAGTCAGGAGGACCTGAGTTCAAATTTGACCTCAGACACTTAATACTTCCTTGTGTGACCCTGGGCAAGTCACTTAACTCCAATTGCCTCAGGGGAAAAGAAAGTTGCCAGGTTTGATTTTGAAATCAGAATTTAAATTGAGAATTACCATGGGTAGATAGATGTAGAGAATGAAATATTATATAATATATTAATAACTGCAAAAACTATAAAATTTTGCAGTGGTTATAGGTAGAATGTATATGTGTGTATATATATATATATATATATATATATATATATATCAGATAGATATTCACCCTAAAGTTTCTGTCCATTTGAGTAAAGAAATATTTATTAACCCTACACTACAACATAAACAACATTATATGTAACCCCAAAATATAGATAATAAGATGGAATCTTTGTACCTGTTTGGCTTACAGTCTAGTAAAATGTATGAGACAATTTTCAAAGAGCATTGATAAGCTAGAAAATCTCCAAAGAAAATCAACCCAAATTGTGAAAATCCTTAAGGCAAAGCCATGAAGGCCAGTTAAAAGAATGATGACTATTTAGCCTAGAGAAGAAAAGAATGGAGAGGGAGATTTTAAGTGTTTAAAAATGTTTCAACAATTGTCACATGAAAGAGGAACTAGATTTGTTCTAGGGAATATATCTCTGAGCAATGAATGGAAATTGAAGAGGCAAAATTAGTCTTGAAATATTTTAACTGTCAGAGTTGTTCAAAAGTAGAATAGACTGTGTTAAGTAGTTGTTCCTCTCTCACTGCAAATCTTCAAATAAAAGGTAAATAGTCATTTGCTGTTTATGATGTAGTAGGGATTCTGTTTCTTGTATGGGTTAGACTGAATGACCACTGAAGTTCTTTCCAGCTTTACAATTTTTATGAGTAATACATAACCATTATTTTTAATAAATAACTTAAAGCATACAAAGAGCTTTATATACATTTATCTGTTTTGTAATTATTACAGTAGGCTTGAGGCAGGCACTAGAAGTTATTATCCTATTTTATAGTTGAGGAAAATGAGGCTTAAAGTGGTTAAATGACTTGCCCATGGTGACAGAATTAGTAATTCTCAAAATCAGAATGTGAGCCCAGTTTTTCCTAATTCTAGGTCTTATTTCCATCCACTAAAATGATAATAATAATTTTTGTGAGTGCATTTTTTTTGTTTGGGGTAAGTAGGGCATTTGTTATCTATCTGTTTATCTATCTATCTATCTATGTATCTATCTATATATCTAGTATGTGTCTATCTGCTGATGGCAGATCATTTGTTTAAAGTTCTTTTATATTTTGTTTTTGTGTCTGCACACTAGGAAGCTCCATAAATTCTGAGTTGTGAAATCTCGCTGTGTCAGCAGTCTGTGAAATGAATTGATATTAAGCACGACAAAAATCTCTCCAATTCACCTCAATAAGTTTCTGCTTCTAGCCTCCTTTTGCTTCTCCCTTCCTCCTTCAAGCTGTAATTGAAAAGGGAAAGAATGGAGATTGCCATCATTGCTGCTTGGAATAACATTAAGTCATCCAGTATTTAAAGTCTCATTAATTAAGTATTATTTACAAATAACTGCAATCTCCCATTCATCTCCCCTCCCCCTTCCCTCCACACACTTCAGGCTCCTCCACCTACCTATCCCACAGACACACAAGCTCTCTTACTCCTACAGTCTCATCAAACACTATTTGTCTCCCTGTCACATAGGACATTCTGACAGAGCCACTGTTTCAGGCACTCCATCACCCTGGGGCCAGGGGACTTCGAGTGGCTAGATTAATCCCTTATCTCTGTTCTTGAGCAATTGTTTGCCTCTTCTATCACCTGGGTTGAAAGCAAAGGCTCAGTCTCTCCCCATCTGAAAAGTGAAAGGGTTGGGCTTGATCTCTAAGATCCTTTCCAGCACACATTTATCCACAAAATAAGTGAATAAAGAAAAATAAAAGCCTATAGTTACAGAATCAAAGATTTTGGCCAGAAAGGCACTTTAGAGGCAATCTAGCAATCCTTGTTGTTTTAAATATGAGGAAACTATGGTCTGAAGATGTAAAATCACTTGCTCAAAATCACCCTGAAAATAAGAGTCAGGATTTGAACCAAGGTTCTGTGATTGCAAATATAGCCCAGGAAAGAAGGAAGCAATAGAATGGAGGTTAGAAGTTAAATGGTAGAGTAGAGAACAATACCATAGAATACAGTGAATAGAGTGCTAGGTCTGAAATCAAGAATATATCTGCCTGAGTTCAAATTTGGTCTCAAACACATGCTAATTGTATTAATCTGGACAAGTCACTTCACCTAGCTTATCTCTGTTTCCTCATCTGTAAAATCAGCTGGAGAAGGAAATGCCATACCACTCTAGTGTCTTTGACAAGAAAACCCTAAATGGGGTCAGAAAGAGTCAGACATGATTGAAAAATGACCAAACAGAAAAGAAAGATCTCTAGACTTTAGGTCAAAACTTATTTTCTCTCTGCTACCTTTCCTTGCTTACTTCAATGATCCTCCATCCCCCTTTTTGAATAGTCCTGTCAGATAATGTCAGCCAGCTTTTGCAAGACAAATCCTGTTTTTCAGAGGCCAGATAATTACTTGTTAGAAAGAATTAGCTTCCAACATAAATATAAAGAGAGAATTAAGCTTTTCACAGTTCCTTCCCTACCTTTGTCAACCAGGGCATTTCTTCTTTCTCCCCCTTCCCTGTACTCCATTTCAAAATGACTCTTAATTTAAGAAATCAAACCTGGCAACTGCAGACTATCTTTAACATGCTCCAATTGCCAAGGTCTGGAAAAATCTGCTGCGTGCAGGCAGGTTTGCCTCCAAAAACATTTCTAGCATGGTAGATTTAGTGTGCACATATGCTGTGGAATTAATCTGCATACTATACATCCCAACAGGCACAGGACCACCAATGCTAGAGAAATTTATTACCTCTAAAGTAATATCTACAAATCAATGTATACTGCATCAGGGCCATGCTCCTGATATTAGGTGTCTAAGCACTGAGAGACATACACACAAAAAGAGAGAGACAGAGAAAGAATAGAATAATTATGGCTGAAAAAATTAAGTTTAACCATGTGGTTATCAAGGGGGGGAAAATTATACTATTTATAACAGGGAACTTCTCTGAAAAAGAGTTTGTGGCATTGTTCATTTCAGAGAGATAAATTTTTGTTCTTACAGAAAAACAGATCCTTGAAATTCTACTGATCTGAAATAAGGTAAATAAAAATAAAACAAAACAAAACAGGTCAGTTAAATTCCAAAGATAGGAAGTGCAGTGTTAGTATGGCACTGAGAAGGTGCTTCCATCTGCTCAATTTCCACATCTGGTAGAATTTGAGCATTTATTGGACAAAATGAAAATGGAGGGCAACTTAGACTTGCCTACTGTTTGAAAATGTTCATTAAATCCCCTAATGCGCCAGGAGCAGAATGCAGGATAACATCCCTTTCCTCTCAGAGATGGCTTTAAGGATCACAAATCTCCCTTTCCCACTTTCAGATAGATACACACATTCAGAATGATTACTTGATATGCTTTTCCTTTTTGGACAAGCATCATAGTTCATTGGGAGGAGTCCTATCATTGGAAAAGTCTGAAAACTTGACTGCTATCTCTGTTATTTAACTACCTGTATGATCTTGAACAAAACACTTATCTTCTCTGTGTCTCAGCTTCCTCATCTAAGAAATAAAGGGGCTGAACTAGATGAGGGACCATGAGATCCCTTCCAGTTATAAATCTGTGAACCTATGGAACAGAAAGAAAGGAAAAGGGTGAAAAAGAATTAAACTTTGTGCAGTTAGTTGGCTCTTTACAAGCTTAATCCTGGCTCCTATCACATTTTGTCAGATTTATAATGCAACCAATGCAAGTAAGTAAAAAATGTAGCCTCACAGCCACTTGCTAGAGCAAGTAACAATTTATATTGTGAGCTGTTTTATTATTTGTCAGGTTCTTTTTGGCCCCAAGCCCAGTGACTACTCCAGCCCAGTTCATTCTCCCTTCATCTTTCTATTAGAGCAATTCTAATCCACTCACTACAGTTCTTATTTTCTATGTCTGACTTGCATACAACCCAAACCACAGCCGAAGTATACCTCTTAGAGAGATGCCAAGAAAATAGGGTTGAAAAGCTACTGGACATGGAGTCCAAAGACCTATATTCTACTCAGGACTGTCATTTGCTCACTAAATAATTTTGGATAAGTCACAAATTCTCTGAGCTTCAATTTCCTATCTGTAATATGGGACTAATTATGCTTACATACAGGATTATTGAAAATCCTGTTGAAAACTGATCATATAAATATAAAAAAGTGGAGATGGGGACCTTAGCCAGTTAGAACTCTCAGATGTTTAAAGAAAACAAATGATACCCTCTAGCATTATTACTTTAGTAAGATAATCTATTGAGTTTCTTAAAGGAAAAAGTGAAAACATCTGAGAGAAATTTTCTCTCAGCCCAAATTTCAGAATAAAGAAAAGATTCCAGAACAAAGTTTGTTTTCTTTCCAATTTGCTAATATAAAATTAAAAAAGGCTTCCCTCTACCCAAATATAATTTCACATTCACATAGTCAAAATAGAACTAGTAGTTGAAAGTAAACAAGAGGAGCTATTCTAAGCACTTGTGGTGCTGCTGTTCTTATATATATATCACCAGGATATATAATAGCATTATCTTCTATACCTCCAAATAGCTTTCTAGAGCGTTTTTTTGGTATTGAACAGTGAAGAGGCATCCATGAGTATATGAGACTTCTTCAATAGCATCTGAGCAGATGTACTATGCAAGGCACTAGAGGTGTGTTGCTACATTATGCATATCTTCCCAAGCAAGTCTCTTGATTTCTGTGCTTTCCTTCCAGACTCATTTTAAATTCCTCCTTTCTTAGGAAGGCTTTCCCCATCTCTTTCCCATATTGCACCCCCATCTACTCTGTATGTATCTTATCTGTATTTAATAATTTTCCTGTTTCTCTCCCCCATTAGAAAGTAAGCTCCCTAAAGACAGTGACCTTTTTTCTTTCTTTCTTTTTTTTTTTTTTTGCATTGACAGAGCTTACTACAGTGCATAGGGCACAATAAGTAATTAACAAATACCTCCTGACTGACTCAGATGTATAAATCTGGTTTTTCATTTTATCCCTAGCATCTAGTATATGGCACATAACAGGAGCTCTATAAATGCTTCTTAATTCATGGATTAGTTTATTGACCAAACACTGTTTCAAGAGATCTTATTAAATTGGGATTTCTATATGGTTTCTCTGACTTGCCAGTCAACAAGCATTGGGTAAGTACATACTATATGCTAAGTGCTGAGTATACAAAGAAAGGCAAAACAAAATTTTCTACTCCAAGGAGTTCTTGTAAGCATGTTAATGATTATTTAGAAACTAGATCTATACAGGATAAATTGGAGATAATCTCCAAGGAAAGGCACTAAGATCAAAGAGGAATGGAACTTTGTAGAAAGTTAGACTTTAGCTGAGGTGCAAGGAACCATCTCTAAAAGTACTGTGTTAAAAAGTGCTTCATTATAACTAAAACCATCATTTAGTAAATAAATGTGAAGTCTCATTGTGGAGTTCTGTTTCCCCCGTCCCCTCATCCCCCCACCCATAACTTTAACTTGCCTGTGCATTAGCCCAAACACTATTCCTAGGATTATTGTTGGATGTAACTCATTCTGTACAGATTTTTCTCTGTTGAATTTAAGGTTTCATGTGGTCTGTCGTCTGACTAGGAAGAGTCTTGCTTTTTTTCCCTTTGCACAGCTAGAGGCACTTCTATCTCACCCCTATTCTCAAAAGCTACTGGCCACATAACTTCTATGAAAATTGATAACAGTTACAAATTGAGGGTTAGAACAATCTTCATTATTATTAGATCATTCCAGACTAAGTTACCTTGATCACTTTAGGCAGATCACTTTACTTCTTTTGGTCTTAATTCCTTGAGCTATAAAATGAAGAGGTTGCTGTAGTTGATCTCAAAGTTCCAGTGAATTGCTAACTCCATGCTTCTGTGAGCTCTGGTAATCTCCTTATGATGGCTTGGCTCTTGGCTAGCTGAGATGCAATGGATTAATTGGGTTGTGGACAGTAATAATGGAAACAAATTGGCTCAAGATCATTCTTTCTGGCTAGAGACTATGATGTGGACACTAAGAAATTCAACTCTCTGCCTCACTAGTACAGAAGTGAGCCATGTGGTGTGCTTTCTTTATGCCCTGATTCCTCTAGGCTGTGTGACTTTGTCACTCACACTTCCCTCTTACACATAAGGATAATGTGAATATCTGAGAATTTCTGGAAATGGATGTAGAACTTGATATGTGAAATACAAGTGATTTATGATGTCATTGCTGAGAAAGAGAAAGAAATAGAGACAGAAACTAAGAAACATAGACAAAGGGAGAGAGAAATTAAAACAGAGATAGAAACGAAGAATAAAAGGAACTTCAGAGAAAATTTAGAATTTTTAAATGACTTACTGATGAAAGAACCATTTTAGACATGTTAGCCTTGATGTCAAGACAAGCAGAGTTATAGGGAAAGGTGGTGTTCAAGGTAATGTTTCAGAATATTGGGTAAGACTACTATGTGCAATGTAATATAGATACTAAGTTTATCCTTAAAAATTCAAGCAAATTACAGAAAAGTACTCCAGGAAGGCCAGTGATTAAAAAAAAAAAAAAAAGGCAGAAAACAAACAACATGACTTTATCTCCATTTCAGAATTGTCCAAAAAGTCCAATAGAGGGTAGCAGAGGGATTGCACAGGGAAATCAGCTTAAACTCATGTGAATCAAAAATCAACTGAGGCAGACAGAGAATCTGCTAGTAAAATCAGCATTAACTACAATTGGAGCTGAAGCCAGTCAGTGCCCTAATGGCATAATGGGGTTATAAACCAGGATAAACTCCACTAATGTGGGATCTAATGTCAGATCCTACTCCTATTCTGTCGAAACTGAAGAAGGGGATAGAGCCAACTCCTATAGGTTACTTAACCAGGAAACAGGACCTTGTATACTCTTCAGAATACTGAATCCAACATCAGGAGACTAGGCCAATTTAGTGCCTGGGCAACATTGCGAGAAGTTATGTGCAGAAAGCTTGAGACCAGGATGATTTCCAAATTCTTCTGGGGCTTATCAGAATCAAAGCAGGAGATGGAATCAGTTCTGGATTGGGCCAAGGCCACAACTTACAGTTGACCATAGAAGTTACTAGCTATCAAGCTAGCAGTTTTAAAAACATTGAGACTAAAGAGGGGACAGAACAAATAAGTTTTACTCAGTTCATCCAAGCAGGGAGGAGAAAACATGAACAAAATCAAAACTTCAAAACCAGAAAACTGAGGTTAAAAAAAAAAAAAGAATAACTCATATGAAATCTTTTAATACAACAAAGAAATATGATGGTTTAAGCATAATCCAAGAAATGAACCCAGAAGAAGAAAGTAATAACTAAAATAACTAGAATATAACTAGAATATTTATATATTCTAGAATACCTAGAAATAACTAGATACAAATAACTAGAAACAAAACTTTAAATACAAAAAAAAAAAAAGACTTGGCCATAAGGAGTATGAGAGTCACAAAAGAAAAATGATGGGGGAAATTAAAAATGAAATTAAAGTTCGACCAAACCATTAGATTTTCTATATATTTCTAACAAAATTCAGGAGGAAAAGTTAGAAAAAGAAATTTCATTTAAAATAATTGCAAAATGTATAAAATGTTTAAGAGTCTACCTACCAAGGCACCATAGGAACTTTATAAACACAAGGCTAAATAAATGAGGTGAGATAAATTGCTCATATTTATAGTGTACTAATAAAAATGATAAAAAATTAAAAATATCTGTTAATTTATAGGTTATACAACATACTAAATACATTACCAAAGAAATACTTTATAGAAAATAAGCCAAAAAATTAGGATTATACAGAGAAGTTCTAAAATCTTTCAAAGTTTTTATAATATAATTGACATTATATAAATATTGTTCTACTTTTTCTCACTTCATTTTGTATCAGTTTGTACCAGTATTCCCAGATTTATCTGAAACTATCCCCTTTGTCATTTCTCATTAGACAACAATTTCCTATTACATTTATATATCGTAATTTGTTAGCCATTCCTTAATTGATGGTAATCCCATTGGCTTTCAGAAAACTATGCAACTTGACCAAAACAAAAATGAAAAAACCTTTTGGTAAACCATCAAATCAGTCTGGAAGAAATTAGATTTGAATCAATATCTCCCCACAGTGTACTCTAAATTAATATATGACACAAACATAAAATATTATATCAAAAACAAATCAGAGGAACAGAGTAGGACATACATTTCAGAACTATATAAAGGGGGAGTTTTTCACCAAACTACAGATGTCAAGGATTATAGGAAATATAATAAACCATTTTGATTACATAAAATTGAAAAAATTTGCACAAATAAAATTAATTTACTTAGAATTACAAAGGAAACAATTAATAAGGAAAATTTGTGGCAAATTTCTCTAATAAAAGCCTCATATACAAGATATATAGGGAATTCATACAAATGGGCAAGAAAAAAGTTCTTCACCAATAAATGAATGATACAAACGATAAGAACAGACATCTCAAAAACAATAAATAAAAGAAAGCTATCAGTAATCATATGAAACAATTCTTCTAATCCTTAATGACTAGAGAAAGGCAAACTTAGCAAATCTGAGATTCTACCTTTCAATCATCAGATTGGCAAAGATAAGAAAGAATTAAAATGACAATTGTTGAAGGAATCATGGGAAGATAGGCATACTATTGCACTATTGATAGAGTTATGAAGTGGTCTGAATTTCTGGGAAACTTTCAAATTATACCCCCCAAAATTCTAAATAATACATATCCTCTGACCCAGGAATAGCATTACTATAGTTGTACTGTGAATCATCAAAGGAAAAAAGAGTCACTAGGTATAAAAAGTATTTATATCAGCATTTTTAAAGCAAAGAACTGAACATAAAGGAGCTGCCTACATAAATTACAGTATTGCAACATAAGATATAAGGATGAATTCAGTGAAACCTGGGAGTACCTGTATGTAGTGACATACAGAGAAACAAATAGAACTTGGAAACAATATATGCAGAGTATAGTATTTAAAAATAAAACTACTTTGAATGATTTATGAACTTTTAATTGATAAAATGATCAATCATACCTCTAAAAGACTAATGATGATTCATACTTCCCACCTCTTAGCAGACAGCTAATGGACTGTAGTTACAAAGTGAGATAAACATTTTTGGATGCTGTCAGTATGTATATAGAAGAGGGGTTTTCCATATTGTTACCTTAATAATTACAGAAGTCCCTAAACTTACAGTGAGACTTATTGGAATAGGTGTGAACTGGGTCTAGTCATCTCAATTGAATCAGGCAATTAAACTCATTAAACTAAGTTGGAACAACCTAATTAATCAAAAAAGGAATAAAATCAAGTGAAGTATAATGAGAAGGGAACAAGTACTTATTAAGTATTTACAAATATTATCTAATTTGATCATAGCAAAACCCTGGGACGTAGGTACTAGTATTGTTCTTATTTTACAGAAGAAAAAACTGGGACAGGCAAGGTAAGTGACTTTCTTGGGATCATGTATCCAGTTAGTGTCTGAGGCCACATTTGAACTCATATCCTCTAGACTCCAGAACCGGTGTGCTCTATCTATCTAAGTGTAATGCTGCTGCTGCACAGGAAATGTATTGGAATTGATTAAGGATTCTCAAATCATGTCCTGTGGGGCTTGTGTGAATACAACAAGCTAGTTTAAAAATTGGATATTTACAGTCCCTGGCATTCTGGATAGGGCAGTCCAGCCAAGTAATTCTTGAGAACTAACTGTTAGGGAAGAGAGGAAAAGAAGGGCCTCTGTCTTATTCCCCTCCACCACCACTTTCTCCACACGCACATACACATACTGCCTTGGCTTGAGGAAGACCTTGTTAGCTTGGAGAGGTCTGGAAGATTTTGGATTTCAAATCAGCACAGCTTTTGGCAATGTCTCCCTTAGAATCAAGAACAACTCTTCAGACATCTTTAGTACTCTACAGTGACCTAGTAGAAACCAAACCTAAGGAAAACTTCTTGAGATCCTATGAAAGGAGGAAAAAAAAGATTTCTGAGGGTGGTGAATTATCCTTTTGGTTACATGTACTCTAACTTAAATCCACTTTGATTTGGATTCTATATATACTTTATACCTTCAGTCTGAGGGCATGATTGTATCTATTCCTTTTACTAACCAACCTTAGTAATCAGCCATTTCTAAAAGCTATTTATTCTAGCTAATTGTTTTCAATTGATAATCAAATGGAGAAGGGGAGACATATTGCTATTGTCGGTAAAGACATAATACAAGAACTCCCCCCTTTGCCTCTAACTACTCAAAGATATCCCTTTGAACTTTGAGGAGAGACATAGTATATGTTCTCTGGGAACCTGACTTTCCCATATATGAGGTGTAATAGTTAACCCAGAGTTTAACCCAGATATATAGTTAACCCAAGTATGCTATTGCTGTTGTTGTTCAGTTGTTTTCAGTTTTGTCTGATTTTTGTGATTCTGTTTGGGGTTTTCTTAGCAAAGATATTGGAATGGCTTGCCATTTCTTTCTCCAGTTCATTTTTCAGATAAGGAACTGGGTGAGCATCGTTAAGTGCCTTACCTAGGATTACACAGCTAGTAAGTTTCCAAGACCAGATTTGAATCCAGGAAAATGTGTCTTCCTAGCTGTTCATTATTATACCATTAGAATTAACTAAAGGCATAAATTCAAAGAAAAGGACTTATATGTATGATTTAGAATGAAGTGAACAGAACTAAAACAACACATACTATGACGGAGATTTTGAAGAAGACATCTTCAAAAGATTTATGTTTTATGATTCACATAGTAACTAATCATGACTTCAAAAGACTAATGATGATTTCTGCTTCCTACTTCTTAAGAGAAATAGGTGATGGAATATAAGTGCAGAATGAAAAATGTACACTTTTAAAACAGCTAATGTATAGATTCGTTTTGTATGACTATACTTATTTGCTGTAAGGAGTAATTTATGGAAGGGAGAATTAATGAGTTAAAAAGGGGATAGTGATAGTGTTAAAAAGGAAAGAAAAAAATGTCAATGAATCATTTAAAAATAAATAAAGTTCAAAAGGGGACAATGGCAGGATTGAAACCATTATGTTAAAATTGGAATATTTTAACAAACAACTTCTGGTTATACATATTAGATATTCACAATTTCATAAGCAGTGAATTTAGTCTGTTCTTCATTCTATAGTGAAATGTTTGCGTTTTTTAATATTTGTCATCATAATAAAAGCATAAATTTAAAAGAAAAGAAGGGATCTTGTATAGTTTTTTCTAGTCTCTATGTTATGTTTCCACCTGAAAGTTCTTGCAAAGGAAAGTCAACAAGCTGCATGGGATGAGGAGGGTAATAAAACAACAAGAAAACTTTTTACATTCAGCATTTCATTCCCACTGATTAAGTTACCCTCAGAATGCAAAATGACTTCCCAATACCAAACACATACACACATGAAATAGGAAAAATAATTTAACTAAGTGTATTTAAAGGACTATATACTTAAATAACTCAATGATTAGAGTTGACATATCTAGCATTAATGTTAAAACATGTTACTTCTCTACTAATTTGGACTTATTTTTAGCCAGATAAATAATTCTCCCTTAACTGCAGTCTGGCATTTCACTCTGGTTCTTTCTATACCACTTCCCCCTCTTAGTTTTCCATTTTTTCCCTTTATTGAGCTGTCAGAGAGAGAGAGGATTAAGATGAAGACCAAGAGCTTTAGAACTAGGTCCTCTCCTCTTCCACCCAAGCCAGACTGTCAGCTCAATGAGGACAAAGACCATTTTATGAAAACTTTTTATCTCCCCCCAGAGCCAATCTTATGTCTTCACAGGGTAGGCACCAACTGAATGTTGAGTTGAATGAATAATTATCAGAATAAATTGCTTATTTCATAATTATAGGCTCTGAGAAGACAAAGTGAAGCCAAAAACCAAATACCATTGTTTATGAGGTTTTTTAAATCACATAATATCTCATACCTACAATAAGAAGATAAATAAATACAGTTAAACTTTTTGATATTATGAAAGAAATTTGATTTCATCTGTGAATGTTCTCCCTCCACTTCTTAGAGCCCAAATCTTTAATGTCTTCTTACCCTGGGCAATTCTCATATTTCCCCATAAATCCTCTGTAGACAATGTACTCAACAAGAAAGCAAATAATCTATTTGTTCATCTGTCAGTTTTGTAAGTATCTAGTAAGTAAGTAAGTAAGTAAGTATCTAGTAAGTAAGTAAGTAAGACACTAACAGTAATAGGAGATAGAAGGTGGGGAAAAGGACATGAGAATTAAAAGGTGGTTACTTTTCTATTTTCTGTATATTTTGGACTACAGAGTTCAATGTGTAATTATGCTGCTTATTTTTACAAAATCCAAAGGATCTTTGAAAGCTCACTTGTATTGACGTGCAAATTCAGATTCTGACCTTACTGTATACATGAAATGCCAGATTCTTTCTTTTCTTCTTTATTTAGTACATGATTTCCCCTTCTATCATTGTCACCTAAACTAACCCTTCCCTCTCCTACAGGCTTCTACCCTATGATTCAGAGCTTCTTAATTTAAGCCTGTTTTTCCTTCTGAATAAATATCAACACCTATCTCTTCTACTTTATAGAACCCATTTCTCACCAGCCCTTAAACTCAAAAATGCTTTTATTTTCTTGAAAGACTTGTTTTCCCATTTATGATCCTTTGGGCTCTTTAATTTTTCTTTCCCTCTCAATTCCTACAGGAGCTCACCTGTTAGCCATAGATCTGTTTATAGGGGCAAAAGGCTTTTTTTCCATACCATTTGGAGAATAGGCTGGAACAGTCCCCAACCACCCCTAGCCCTGTGTTATTAGTTATTTTTAGCAATCAATGTTATTGATGCTGTGCTCACTAGAGAAAGCCACCAGAGAGTTGTTCTTCCAACTCATTACATTTAGAGTTGAACTATCCCCTCTTTATATAAATCCTGACACATAAAGATAAAATATAACACTTTCTGAGAGAAGCACTGGGCAAGAATCTGGGAGTTTGGGGGCACACTTGTTCCTAGCTCCTGCCAATCCTCTTCAAAGGTCATAAATACTTAAGTTCTTTCTTTGCTGTTTAGCACAGTGCCTGACACATAGTAGGTGTTTAATAAGTGGTTCCTTTCCCTTCTTTGCATCCCTCCCCCAACCATAAGGTCTTGTAGGTGATGTAAAATAGGGACAAAATAATATTTATTGCCCATCATCATATAGAAAGGAAATTTTCTACTGGGCTTATATCCCAAAGAGATTATAAAGAAGGGAAAGGGACCTGTATGTGCACGAATGTTTGTGGCACCCCTCTTTTGTAGTGGCTAGAAACTGGAAACTGAGTGGATGCCCATCAGTTGGAGAATGGATGAATAAATTGTGGTATATGAATATTATGGAATATTATTGTTCTGTAAGAAATGACCAACAGGATGATTTCAGAAAGGCCTGGGGAGACTTACACGAACTGATGCTGAGTGAAATGAGCAGGACCAGGAGATCATTATATACTTCAACAACAATACTATATGATGACCAGTTCTGATGGACCTGGCCATCCTCAGCAATGAGATCAACCAAATCAGTTCCAATGGAGCAGTAATGAACTGAACCAGCTACGCCCAGAGAAAGAACTCTGGATGATGACTAAAAACCATTACATTGAATTCCCAATCCCTATATTTATGCCCACCTGCATTTTTGATTTCCTTCACAAGCTAATTGTACAATATGTCAGAGTCTGATTCTTTTTGTACAGCAAAATAACAGTTTGGTCATGTATACTTATTGTGTATCTAATTTATATTTTAATATATTTAACATCTACTGGTTATCCTGCCATCTGGGGGAGGGGGTGGGGGGTAAGAGGTGAAAAATTGGAACAAGAGGTTTGGCAATTGTTAATGCTGTAAAGTTACCCATGCATATAACCTGTAAATAAAAGGCTATTTAAAAAAAAAAAAGAAAGGAAATTTTCAGAGAAAGCTTGAAAAATCTGGTAGCAAAGTTCTCTGGGTCTTCCTTTCTAGATAGTTAAAATAAACATGGATAAAAAAAGTTTTGTGAATAAAGTTTTAAACATTTGTCTTCTGGGAGATTATTGAAGACTTAGAATTTATGTTCCACTGGTTGGCAGACAGCAATTCTTGTGGCATCACTTACCAGTCACCAGATGGGAAAATGAGAATATTTTAGGGATAATACTAATCTTCCAGGTAAGCCTCTCTTCTTGTTCCTTCTTGAATCTGTAAGAATGAATCACAAAATTATAAAATATTAACTCTGGAAGGGACCTTAGATATTAATTAGCCTCACATTACTGATGAGAACACTGAAGTATAGGAAAGTGATTTGCCCATAACGTCATAGCAGAGATTTTAAATATGATAAGTTTGAGATGGCTATGGAACATTCATTTTGCAGTATACAACTCTCTTTTTGTTTTCCTTCCACTTGTCTACCTAAAATTCAGTTTGCTTTCTTAGTTCACCATCCATCTCATTACTCCAACTGTGGTTGTACCCTTATGCCCTGTTCTCCTGGGATTTCCCTTCCAGACCAGAAATTGGCTTTTCTGTTTCCAATTGCTGTACATTGCCATATGTGATTTCATCCATGAGAAGTATTTCTTCAACAAAAAGCTTCAAAAGACATCCCTTTATAAGCTGAAAGTAATTTGTCTGGATTTTAGACATTAATAAAGACAGTAAGAAGAACAAATAAAATGTTTTAATGATTGTACTATGGGCTGCTTAATTCTACTGCAAATTTCTTGTAATCTGCCCCACTCTTTCTCTTAAAAGTGACTATCTTCACATATAGTAAGAATTTCTGGATCTATCTCATGCAATTTTCCTAAAAACAAAACCAATAGGAAGTAACAAAGCACTAGGTACCCTGAGCTTAACCATAAGGTAGTAAGTCCTTCCTTTCTAGAGTTTTGAACTAAAAGTCTATATTGTTCAAGTATCAGTGGACAGCCTAGATCAGAGGCAGCTAACTTGTACAGTGAGTAGAATGTCAGACTTGGGGTTAAGAAGACCAAGGTTCAAATATTACCTTAGACTCTTAACTGCCTCTGTCACCCTAGACAATTCATTTAACTTTTATTTGCTGTTTTCTCATCCATAAAGTAGAGATAGTACCTATTTCCTAGAGTTGTTGTGAAGATAAAGTGAGATAACATTTGGACATCATTTTTGTAAACATTTGAGCTCTATTTAATTATAGTTGTTATTGTCATTTATTACTATTGTTTATTATAATTATTGTACTTTGCAACTATAAAAAAACAACCAATGAGCATAAACAATTTAAAACAATATAGTGCAAATGATAATTGGGTTTTGAAGCCAAAGAATGATCTGTGTTCATTTTAAAGACCTTATGGAAGATATTATTCTCATATATAGATGTATTTTCTCACTGCTCCTTATAAAATGCAAGGAATTTTTTTTTCTATTTGTTGTTGTTACTCAACCCTGCAGAGTTTGCTGTACAGAGTAAGAACTCAGTGTTGTTTATTTTATCCAGCTGATAAAAGATTACAACTATATTGACATCTGAAGTTTTTCCATTGAGATCACACTGGAGATTATTATAAGAATGTCTTCCAACACCTTCCTTAGGCAGAAAGGGGAAAGCATGAAGATGAACAATTTACTCTCCTAGCAGTGTTGCTACATTTCTCATTCTTTCCCTTCTCGTCACTCAATACAAACCTTGCTTGGGGAAAAATGGATCAATTAAAAACCAATTTCTTCCCTCTTTGAGCAGACACTCTATGCCACAGTGTCTCCTGTAAGTTAGAAATAAATGTTAGTCAGGAAGATGCTTTGGGCTTTCCAGGGAGATGTGTCACTTTTCAATTCTCTCCATTCCTAATGCCTTCCCTAGAACAATGACTAACATACCTTCTCTCTAAGTATCAAGGGAAAGATGGTGGGCTTCTTCAACTTTTGAAAACATGCTGGGTACTCTTCTTTAAATATATCTATTATTTTGAAAATCTGCATTTGTGTACAGTGTTGTATAATTTTAAATGATCTGGAGTAAAAATCAAAAAACCTGAATCTGTATGTCTCTGTCTCTTTTTTCTCTCTCTCTCTCCTCTCCTTTCTTCCTTCACTTTTTTCTTTTCTTATTCTCTATATGTATAATTACATATAGATATTTCTTATACATCATAAAATATATTTAAAGATACCACATTTATGTTATATACAAATACATATTTATACTAATTATATATAATGTATGTTTATACTTATGTATGGAATTATATTTTATATATAAAGCTACGTTATGTGTTTTGTTATATATTGTGTAATTGGTGTATGATCTTAAATTTTCTCCTGAATACTGGTCATACATCTCTCACTGCCTATTCTGTACTGCAAATGAGTGTTCTATAGCATCCCAAACTCATCACATCTAAAATTTTAGTCATTCTTTTCTTCATCAAATTCTCCTTCTTTTAAAATTTCCCTGTTTCTCTTTAAGTCATCACCATCCTTTCTATTCAGCGAGGGTTTCTCAGAATTATCATTAATACTTCATTTTTCTTTACCCCACATGTTTAATGATTTGCCAATTCTTATCATTGCGTCCTCCACAATATAATATATTCAGTCCTATGTCTCTACTTGCCTGATCACTACCCTGTCTCAGACTTACATTACCTTTTACTAAGACTTTAGTCATAGCCTCCCTCTCTGAGGCTACAAACAGCTGGCCTAGTGATTTTATCAAAGTTCAGATCTTATCAGAGGTAGCCAAATAGTATCTTCCTGAGTCCAAATTGGCTTGTGTAACCTGAGACAGGTCACTTATTCCTGTTTGCCTCTGTTTCCTCATCTATAAAATGAACTAGAGTTGGAAATGGCACACTAGCTCAGTATCTTTACCAATAAAACCCCAAATGGAATCATGTCAGTTAAACATGACTAAAATGACTAAACAACAACAATACAAAATTAAAAACCTAATTCATCTTTACCTGTCCCCAGTACTATTACCAAGAACAGTAATTGAGTAAGATCATTTCTGCATTATGCCCTGTTTGTTTCTGCTTCTGTAGCTTTAGGCTTGAAGGAAATACCAGATTGTGGGACAGCAGTTCAGAATGTGAAGAATTCACAACAGCCATTATCATAATCAAAAGGTGCCCATTATTGATATGAAAAGGTTCACAGACAAAATTTTTAAAAATTTAGCATTTGGCTATGAGCAAAGTAGGCTTTTTATAGGTAAGAGAATAGTGGTGGGATCTAGGGAGCTAGAGAGGAGTTAGGGTGGCTCCTAGTCTAGAACAAAATCTCATGAACATTATATCTACTTAGCAACTGCAAAATGAAACAGAAAGAGTTGAGAATGCCTTTAGTTATATGTGTGACAATGGGAACAGGATTGGACTCAATTAAAATCCTACATGATTCCTGACAGTTGGATACAAGGTAGACTAGTTAAAGTTGCCACATCAGCCTGATTTCATAGCTTTGAGATTGGGAGAAAGACTGGTCCTGTGAAACAATGATAAAGGATTATCATTCCTTCAGCCAATTCAAATTGCTAACTTCTATGCAACATATAGTCTTAGACAGTTGCCTAGAACCCTGAGAGCTTGGATGAATTGCCAAGGGTCACACATTCATCATGTCAGAGATGGGACTTGAACCCAGGTTTTCCCATTTGGGAGTCCATCTCTTTATTCACTGCACTACACTGCTTTTGCCAAAGTCTTCAAAATGCTGTTTTTTAATAGCCTTGCACATAAGGCCCTGCTCATGTGACTAGGTATGATCAATATTCAAAAATCCAAACTCACCAAAATCTGCAAAGAAATTGAGAATACATTCTATCATTTGAAGTCTGAAAACTCTTTGAAGTAAGAATTAAAAGAAGTAACCTTACTTTATTGATGAGGAAACAGTCTTTGAGAAGTTAAGTTACTTGCCCAGGGTCACACAGCTAGTAAGTAACAAGCAGGATTCTAACTTGATGTCAGGTCCACCTCCCTGTCTGCACTGTATGTAGGGAATAAATCACATAATCCAAATCTATTGCTTTGTCCACTGTTTCACGATGTGTTGATCATAGTCAAAGAACTCCCAAAGCCATTTCTGTGTCTCTGTTCCTTTATTAGTCCTGTTATCTAGGGCAGCAAAGTGAATATGCCTTAAGACCAGTTTTCCAGTTGCTTTTTTAATGACTACTCTGAACTTCAGTGATTATTTACCTCTTCACCTTTGTATCATATTCAGTCCTACTATATTTTTAAGTGTTCCTTGGCCAAAATCTTTGTAGTTCCTGAGATGCATAGGTAGGTGATATCATAAAAAGAGGTTATTTCCTTTGGCTGCTTCCTATCAATAGGCTATACACTAGTTCTACTTTAAATACTGAGTATATTTAAGGAATACAAGGAGTATAAGAAATTCCTGGTTGAGGTCCCTATTAAATTGTTCCCTTTAAAATCATCTCTTGTCGTCATTATTCTGGAGAATCATTTGAACAGATTTATATTCTTTAGAGGTACATATAGAAATAAGAAACAGTTGAAGTGAATAGTTTTTTTTTTTTATTTTAAGATTTTTTTTGAAAGAGGGCAGTGAGAAGGAAAATACTTGAATTATTAATTTGTTAAGAATGTAGAAACTTTAAAATGATGGAGAGACTTTTTAAAAAATATATTAATATAAACTGAATGTTGTACTATTATAATGATAATTGAAGCATACTTATATATGTGGTATAATTATATCATTATAATGACCACAACTGGTCCTCCTCGAGAAGAGATCAGAAAATACACTTCCTTGTAAACGACTGTGGATATAGAATTAATTCCTATACCATTAAAATATATTTTACATACTGTGATTCTGTTGTACATTTTTCTTGTTTTCTTTAATATTTTTTAATAAAGAATGACTCACAGGATAGAGGAGGAGGAAGGGAAGATATTCAAGAATAAAAATGAGCTAAAATGAGTTACTAACAAAAAAAAATTATATAAATATAAATTGTTACCTGGAGTTTATCACACCCACCTGCCCTCAATTTGGCAAGTACAAACTGTGTCAAACCTTGTAGAGCTTCTATGGGACTCACAGAGTCTGAGATACTTTATGTTCTTCAGTTCCCAGGCCTGCTCTCTAATGAGAGAGGGAAGGCTCCCTTTTATTATACTTTGTCAGAGTTTGGGTGCATTCAACCCCAAAAGTATATAGGAGTTACAGGTCAGTGTTACAGATTGTCTTAAAAGATCTTCCCCAAATCAAGGAACAACCCAAGCTCAGACTTACCCAGGCAGGACATGGGTTTTTAATGCACCTATGTTCATGGATATACAGAGGCTGGAGGTAATAAATAAGGGCAAACCATCCTTTGATTTCTCTCTCAGGAAGTAGCTCAAAATAATCCCAAGTTGATTTGTACAGAGAAAAGAAGGAAGTGAAGGATCTTTTCATTACTCTTTTTACATTACCTCTTCCTGATCTACAGACAATTCAGTAATCTCAAAGTGAAAACCCTATACTCCTGAGTCATGCATGACTTGGAAAGACTCCAAACTTCACACATAGTCAACATGAACTAGAAATAGTATCTCTGGCTATGTTCCACATGAGGCCAATTTAACCTTGCTACATATGCAATAAGTAAGTTTGTATTGACTATATAATCATGGAATCTAAATCAGATAATATCATTTTTGTCAGATAAAATCAAATATTTTAAAGAAATCCATTTCAACTTACAAATATAGAAGAAAGAAAAGACTTTATTAAGAGATGGAAGAATTTTATTGCCATGCTGTTTATGCTTCTATACATATTTGAGATTCATACCAGACAAGAAGACACTTAGGATTTGATATGACTGAAATTTTAAATGCTATGGATGCAGAAATCTTGTGCTTGGCAGTGTTCCAGGTTGCATTCCTGAACAAATATTCCTCAATAATAGTGGCAAGGGCATTATATTACCATCTCTGACTTGTTTTGGTTGGTTTTTTTTTTTTTTTTTTTTTGCCTGTTTCCAATACCTCTTTTCTTCAGCAACTAAATTGCAAAGAAAAGTAGGGTGAAGGATATCACTGGAGAGATATGGGATCAGAAAAAAAACTGAGCAAGTACTATAGTAAGAATGAGGAATAACAGATGGACTATTCATAGCCTCTGTTCCTATTCAAGCAATGTTCCTTACCTGGGATTTCTGGATCTTGATTATTAATATTCCTGGGAGTTTTTACTTTGGCTTTTCTTTCAGAAGATGATTAGTAAATTCTTTCAATTTCTCTGTCCTCTGTTTCTAAGATGTCTCGGCAGTAATTTTTGTGTTTTTTTGAAATATGATATCTAGGCTCTTTTTTTATTCATGGTTTTCAGATAGCCCACTGATCTTAAATTATTTCTCCTCAATCTGTTTTCCAAGTCAGTTGTTTTTCCTTTGACACTCTTTACAATTTTCTTCTATTTTTTTCAGTATTTTGACGTTGTTTTATTCTTTTTTTAATTTCTCATGGAGTCATTAGCTTCTGTTTGGTCAGTTCTAGTTTTCATAATGTTATTTTCTTTGGTAAGGTTTTGTACTGTTTGTTCTAAGCTTTTGATTCTATTTTCATATCTTTCTTCCCTGGTTTCCATTTCTTTTTTGCCATTTTTTCCTCTATTACTTTCATTTGATTTGATTTTTGATTGAGGCAATGGGGGTTAAGTGACTTGTCTAGTCATTTGATTTTTAAGATAATCTTTTAGCTCTTTTTAAAACTCTTGCTTTAACTTTCCTAAAAATTCTTGTTGAATTTGTGTCTATATTATTTTCTTTACAGCTTTCCTTATAAATGTTTTCATATCATTCTTTTCTGTATTTGTGTCTTAAACCTCCCTGTCACCATAATTACTCTTTATGGTGGGATTCTGTTTTTATTTACTCATACTTACCAGCCTACACCTTGACTTTAGACATTTTGTTGGTACTGAGATATGTATAGTTCTTAGGGCAGGGAAGATGTCTGATCTATGTATCTGTCCTCTAACAACCTTCTGGTGTTTTTATAACTCAGTTTGAGAGCCTACAAGAGTTCAGTGTTCACAAAATGGTAAAAGCACAGTTTGTTCACTCCCCTCTGGGCCTGAACTCCACGAATTCCTGACCCATGTTTGGGTCTGTTGGTTTGTCCCTCTTTGAGAGTTTCAATAGAGTACTGCTGGATTCAGCTACTATTAGCCCACTGGGAGGCTCTAAATATTCAGAGTGATTCAAGCATCCCTTTTGGTCTGGAACTCCTGCCCTAGTTATTCCAGTGCAGGTTTCCCCACTGGGGCACTAGAATTGCATTGTCACTGCTGCTAGGATCACATAGATAAGATTTGCTTCTAGAACTTGACATAGCAAAGGCCCAGGCTAAGAATTGCTCCATATTGCTGTGAATCTGTGACCTGGAAGTGGATAGCTGGGAAAAGAGCTACCAGATGATACCTATTTCTATACCTTATGCTAGTTCAGGAATACCCTGATTTTTTTTATTCTGTGTTTCTTCCTGTGCTGGTCTTGCTTTGCTACATTCCTGACCAGACTCTGTCCCCAGTATCTGCAGATCTCTCTACTTCTTTCTGTAAGCTATTCTGGGCTTGAAAAATTACTCACTATGACTTTTTCTTAGCTTTCCCAAGATTTTAGTTGGTGCATTTCTTTTTTTAAAAAATAGCCTTTTATTTTTCCAAATATATATAAAGATAGTTTTAAACATTTATCTTTGCAAAACCTTGTGCTCCAAATTATTCTCCCTCCCCCCTTCCATAGACAGCTAGCCATCCAATTTCATTGCTATTCTAAACCTGTGCAATTCTTCTAAACATATTTTCATATTTGTCATACTGTGCAAGAAAAATCAGATCTAAAGTTAAAAAACTCATGAGAAAAAACCCAAGCAAACAACAATAAAAAGATGAAAATACTATGCTTTGATTCCTACTCAGTCTTCATAGTTTTCTCTCTGGATGTGGATGGCTTGTTTTATCAGAACTCTAATGGAATTGCCTAGAATCACCTCATTATTGAGAAGAGCCAAATCCATCATAATTGATCATCACATGTTGTTACTGTGTACAATGTTCTCTTGGTTCTGTTCACTTCATGTAACATCAGTTCATTTAAGTCTTTCCAGGCTTTTCTGAAATTAGCCTGTTCATCATTTCTTATAGAACAATAATATTCCATAACATTCATATACCATAACTTATTTAGCCATCCTCCAATCAATAAGCATCTACTCAATTTCTTTTCCACTACAAAAAGGATTGTCGCAAACATTTTTGCACAGTCTGGTGCTCATTTTCAACATTTCTGTGGAAAAGGTTTTATGTGGATCTAGGCTGTATTACTTCTTATAGCTCTACCACCTTTATTCTACTCCTTCAATGTCAAGAGCACTAAAAAAAAGGCTTCTACCCTGATAGTTGGACCTCCTGTGAAGAACATAAGTAAGAGTTATTCTAGTTAAGGGATAAACAGGTTGTGATTTGAGCAGGTGAGATTTATATCCATCACAGCATCTAAACAAAAAAACTAAGTATAGATGTGAAATATCAGCACCAAATCAAGAAATAAAGAAATAAACAAGTCTATGAAAATGTTTTTAAAAATTAAACATTAGAAAAAGCAGACACTTAATATCTCATCAAACAAAGCTTCAAGTTGTATTCAGCGAGTTCGCAGGGTTTTTTTCTCTCATCATTTCTCACAGTCTCATATTTTTAAATGAGCAATTTCAGTATTTGCCCAGCATTGTGCCTGGCACTGAATCCAGGAAATCTAATAACTTTCTTAGTTTTGCCAGTTATTGATAAGCAGGGTGAAATTTGAGAATAAACAAAGCCCTCAACACTATAGAAAAATAAATGGACTTGAGATTCCTTCAAGTTCTACAGTTTTGAACACAATTTGTAATACAAGTTTAAAAATGTGCTACAATTCAATTCAATTAGTAAAGTTTTAATGACTGACTAAACTATACTTCTGATTTAATATAACAAATGCAATAATTTTGTGAGCAAACTAAGTTAAGCTAGCAATTACTTTAGATCTGCAATAAGTGCTTTAAAAATAAACTTTGCATATATCTACTTCAGCTTTCCTCTCAAGTTCCTATTCTCTCCTGAAAATTTAAAAAATAAAATCCCTCTTCTCTACTTCCCATTGTTTAAAATTCCCCAGATATTTTATATCTCTAGTTATTTTCATAAGCCAAATATTTGATAAGGCTGTACTTTCAGAGAAGCAGCCTTACTGAAGTGTATATGCAAAAATATCCTTATTATTTTAGGAAAGCTCATGGGACATTGGGTAAGACTAACTGGCTGAATTTAAATGCAGAATTTTTCCAGTAACTGAGGAAAGTGACCCAGACTTAAGGATAATCACTGGGATAATTTAAGTCAAATAAGATAATTCTGGGGGGAGAGGGAAGGAAATGAGCTAAAAGAAAATTGAGGGAGAAAAAACAATAAGAATTCCGTACCTTATTTTTTTTTAATTTACGGAATAAACAAGCATTTCCATAATAGTAAAATTTTTAAATTAATATTAAACTATAAATCTATTATGTACAAATAGCTATTCCTTTCAAATGTACAACAAACTTATATAAATTTCTTTTTTTCTCATGCCTCACTCCTCCATGGCTACCATTAGACACAAAGAGAAAAAATTGTTTTGTTGATACCTTTCATTTTTACATTATGTACATATCCAAAAATACCTTCTCCCCTCCTTATTAAGCAAGTCTTCCTTAAAATAATAGTACAGAAAAAATCAATACATAGACTATATTTGGCAGCATATATAATATTCCATATTCATAAGTCCTCAAACTCTCCATTAAAAGAGGAGGTATATTTTCCTGTCTCTTCTTAGGGTCATATTTGGTCATTATACATGTATTATATATAGCATTAACATTTATTTACCTATTTTTTTAATTGTACTGCTTGCATAATTTCTTTTTGTTGTGCTATGTATCAATTCATATATCTTCCTATGTTTCTCTAAATTTCTTGTATGATTTCATATAATTCAATATTATTCTATTACATTAATATGCCTCAATTTGTTAATCATTCCTTAGTCTACATACATGAGCATGCAGATTGTTTCCAGTTTTTTACTATCTCACACACACACAAACATACACAAAAACAACTTGTGGTTGTAAATATTTGGTCTATATAGAATTTTCTCTTTTTTCATCTCTGAAAAAAAGTGTTGCAGTGGAATTTCTAGGTCAAAGAATGTGCATATTTTTTGACATTTTGTAAATATAATATTAAAATGTTTTCAGAATATTGGACCAATGATGGACAGTGCCATCAAAAGCATCTTACCAAAGTCCTTCCAACATTGTGAGATGAAGCATAAGTTGTGTTTTCATTTGCATTCCTCTTATTATTGGTGACTTGAAATGATCTTTTATTCGATTAATAGTTTATTTGATGTATAGATTTTTAATATTTTCAATTTTTTCTTTTCGAAAATTGTTTTTTCCTATCTTTTAAACATTTATCCATTGAGTCTTATGTTTTTTTCAATTATATGTCTTGTATATTATAGAGTTATCAGACATATTTAATGAAGATTCTTCACAATTTAAGTTGTTCCATCTTATCCTAGTTGCATTAATTTTGTACATGCAAAAGCTTTGTAATAGCTCTTGGCTTATTTCTCCCTGTGGTGACATAGTAGCCTAAGTAAGCTAACTTTCAGGAAAAGAAATCCCCAATTCTGGCTGGTTCATAAACCTTTCTGCTACAATGAGTTTACAAGCCAAAGGAAAGATGTGGTCAGCTTATTGGAAATTTCTTCCTGAGCAAGTCTTCTCACTTCCTTGGGGAGTCACAGACAATGGTATAAAGAGTAGCTGTCCAAACTACCTCTCTTCTAAGGAAGGTAAATGCTCAGCAGAATCAATTTTGTAGGGATATTTTTCTCCCAAACTATTCAGCTCCTTTCTATTTAATACAAGGATGAGATAGTAGAAAGAACACTGAATTTGAAGTTTAAAAAAAACTGGGTTCAAATTTTGGCTCTGATGCTTACTAGCTATGGGACTCTGGAAAGTCCTATCATGGTAATAACATTTTTTTATTGTGCTTATTAAAGATTTTCAGTGTTTGCCTCATAACAACTCTGTGAGGTAGTCATTGCAAGTTATGTTTTCATTTTGAAAAAAAGAAAATAAGCTCACAGTTGAATTATCTGTCCAAGGTCTAAAATTTACAGTCATGTGTTTATTGCTCTTTCTACTGCCTCTCACTAAACCTCTCTGAATCTCAGTTTCTTTATCTGTAAAATGGGCACTTATCAATTAGCATTTATTACCTCTTCTATTCCAGTCTCTGAAGATAATCCCATTTATATTATATCTTCCACAAGGTTTTTGTGAAGAAAGTAATCTGTAAAGGTTTAAAGACTACAAAAATGTAAGTTGTTGCTGTTGATGAGTTTTCTTCTTGTTGTTCAATTGTTTTCAGTTGTTTCCAACTATTCATGATTCCATTTGTGATTTTCTTGGCAAAGATACTGGAGCTGTTTGCCATTTCCTCCTCCAGCTAATTTTATAGATGAGAATTGAGGTAAAAGGGTTAAATGCCTTGCACAGGGTCATATAGCTAGTAAGTATCTGAGGCCAGATTTGAACTCAGAAAGATATCTTTGTGACTCCAGGCCCAGAAATCTTATTCATCACACTATCTAGCTGCCTAATGAGTTTTCTAAAAGAAATTAAATGTGAATTTCAGATTTTGTAAAAAACAAAGTTCACATGAGGCAGTTTCTCCTGCTTGGGAGAACTCCTAAATTAATCCATCAACCAAAGCTTATTGAACACTTTTTTATGTTCTATGGTACATAGGACATATGAGATGCTAGTCTTTAAGGATCAAACCCTCCAGAAATGACAGCCTCTTTGGTTAGACAAGGTGTGTGTACATGAAAAGATGAATATTGTTGATTGAATCTTTAAAAGCAAATTCTTATCAACTTCAAAGATCCTTTTATTTGTGACACAATTCATGCACTATTTGCCTATTCAATGATAACCCTAGAGGGGCAAATGGGAAAGCCACCCTATATATGGAAGTAGTCACATGGATAACAAGGATTCAACTTGTGCCTATCTGATATCATTAATGCTAAAAGTGAAATAATAACTATACTCTCAAGATAAAAATATAAACTCCTTGAGGTCAGGAACTGCTTTATCTTGTCTATTTATACCAAGGATCTGAAATAGTGTCTAGGCCATAGAAATCCTGTGGATGGATGGATGAATGCATGGATTATAAAAGGTACAAATAGGAACTCAGTTAAGACAGACATTCTAGAAGAAGTATGGGCTGAAGATTTTATTATTTTCTCTTCTTCATGTTTCTTAGTATTTCATAGCCTAAATAGCAAAATACTAACATGCAGAAGTGTACCTTGTTCATATGTGTTCTCATGCCCCTTCATATTTCCATTGGATTCATTTTAATTTATCATTTCTTCCCCTTCCTATCTAAGCAAATGTAAAACTTTTAGCATTTCATTGGTGAAGCTCCTCCAATCCCCCTTCACAGAAACAGACAGCATTTCTTCTATGCCACCAAATACTTTGTATTTTAAACAAAATAAATGGAATGCCTATAAAGACAACAATTCAGACTGGGTACAAATGGCTGTTGCAATTCACCCTCATAGTTTTTCATTCAAAATGAAATTATGCTCTTAAGAGCAGAAAAGAATCCTTTCTAAAAAGGAAGTGAACAGTGAATCCCTTTGGGGAAAACATTTTGACATAGAAAGCTTTCTGTATTTTATTCAGCTTTCTCAATTCAGTCCCCTTTAACAAAATCTTTAACAAATTTCTTCATTTTTCTTTTTGTAGCTATTATTTCCAATGAGATTTATTATAGATTTGTATTTCTGGCAAAGTCCCACCTATCTAATCACTTCTTCTATATTCCCCTACCTCACCTTAAGTTTTAATATGCCACTGGAAGAATGTGGTAAGGAGGAATGGTCCATCTTTGATGCAAATAGCAAGGCATGTGATGTGGTAGGAAAGTCATTAGGCTTGGACTCAGAAAATCTAGCTTTATATCTTAGCTCTGCCATGTATTAGTGTTATAACTTTTTTCCTGTTTTTTTTTTTAATAAGAAAAACAGAAAAAGGAATACAAAACAAAATAAAATAAAAGAGAACATTGTCATGTGCCCAGCAGAAAGAACATCAGGGAGGATTCAAAATAATAACAAATTTCCAATTCAAGCAAGTATAAATATTAGAAATTATATTCACGAGTCTTGTCTTTTTTTTTTACTTCCTTGTAAATTGTTCTTTTGTTCTTTTTGGGACCTTTTTTACTTTATTCTTTTTTACCCCTTTCATTTACTCCAGCACCTTCACACAGGCATCTTTATACAGTTAATAAAGGATATATTTATGTATGTATTTGTAGATATATACATACATTCATACCCCACTCCCACCTACACACACACACACATACACACACACACACACACACATTTTTTCCTGTCCCTGTTAACTCTTTGCTTTAATTTTGCGTCTTAATTTGCCTTGTTATTACTTAACCTCCCCCTACTCAAGGATCCCTCCCTTGTTTTCTTCCCTCATCCTTTGCCCCACCACATCTACACTTATAGTTGCATTGGCTCCCTCCTACCCAGACCGAGTCTCAGCAGCACAGTTGGTCATGGTGTTCCTAATCAGTCTAATTCACTCAGTTTTCCTGAACTCAAACCTGTTTTCCACAGACAATCCAGGAGGTGAAAGTTTCTGTGGTTCCTGCTGAGACTCCAGCCACTCCCAGAGTCCCCACTTGTTTCTAGGGAGCTGGTGGGAAATGTTTACACGTCACACTGGTTAATCCTAGGCCCCAAGACTTTCTTCAGATCTTCTCTGGTTGTACTAGGAGGACCTCTTTTCTGCCCCAAATATTGATTTTTTCACCAGTTTATGTTTGTCCTAAGGCAAAAATTTTTTCTATTTGTTGGGGAAATCTGGAGAAGTTGAAATTTACCAACCTTCTTCCCAGAATCCTTCTCTAGTTTTATAACTTTTGACAAATAATATTTATCATCACAAGGATCAGATATTTGCTATTATAAGAATTATATAAGTTGATATTATTAAGTATTTGCTAAGTGCTTATTGTATATTGGATACTTTGCTAGATACTGGGATACAAAAATTAAACATTCCCTATTAAGGAGCTTATATTACATTAGTTAAAACACAGACACACACACGCTAAGTAATATTTATAGAATGCTTATTATGTGCCTGACACTGTACTAGGCATTTTTCATATTATTTCATTTGATCCTCACAACAACCCTGAGAATTCTTCCCCCTGAGGCAGTTGGAGTTAAATGACTTGCCCAGGATCACACAGATAGGAAGTGTTAAGTGTCTGATGCCAGATTTGAATGCAGGTCCTCCTGACTTCAGGACTGGTGCTCTATCCACTGTACCACCTAGTTGCCCCAAAGTAAATGATATTAATTAGTATGTTAAGAAACCAAGTGTCCTCCTGAAGACAAAGCTTAAGGGGAAGAACACATTTAGAACAATGAACAATTATTATGCAATACCAACCACTCTTAATGTATGTATACTTACAGGTTTTGGTAGTTGTGGTACCTACCCCCCATTTTTCATAGCTTCAATGTATTAACATTCAAATTTTCACTTTCCCCGGTTTTCTAAGAAGATTGTCCCATAAAAGTTGAGGATTATCTTTAAACACATACAGACAGTTTTTACTTTATATAAATTCACATTATAACATTCCATAAAGAATTCTGAAAAATGCACATTTCAACAAATACCTATATTAACTTTTCTATATAGTACTGTACTTTCTCTCACTCCTAACCCTTAGCAAGGTGCTTTTGACTTCCCACCAAAAAATCTACTAAACTCCCTCTCTAAGAAAACCCTCCAAATGAAAGTAGAAGAATTGATATGAAGAGAGACCACCTCTGCCAAATTGGGGGTCCTAGCTTGAGACTTCCTCAGAGAAGACCTTTGTTCTGCTCTGTCTGCCCACCCACCTCTCTGGTCCCAATATGTCTGTCTTCCTCAATACTCAAGTACTGAATGTTTGTCCCTGGCCCTCAAGTTTCACTTGTTCTCTCTTGTCTGTGTCTGTGACTGGCCCTTGCATGTCTATTCTCTGTGATTTGGTTTAGACCACAGAAACCTATATAAATATCAAAATATCTTCTAAATTCAGTCAATGTAAAAATCTTAATATTCACCAAGGAAAATAAAGACTTAAAGACACTCTTAATATATGTATACTTATGCATGGTAAAATAGATACTACTGTGTATTAAAAAGTATGTATTAAAGGTGTCCACATAATAATTTGTAAAATGTCAAGGACAAAGAGGACTCATAACCCCTAGGAAGTTATAGAAATATTATGACTTCTTGGGAAAAACTGTGGAGGAGAATTGATATATGTTCTCAGAGCACACAATAAATAGATTTAAAATGTATAGAAATACTTTTATAACAGACTTCAATTCACAGACCATTAGTAAAGGCTGACAACAGCTATGCACCATTAAATTTGACTGCAGTCACTGAAACTGGTTTATGTACAGATGCAGCCTGTGATGTAACTAGATCCAATACTAGAATCAAAAGATCCTCCATGAGCAACATTCACAGTGATGTCAATCTACATTAAGTCAACAAATAAGCAACAAATAAATTAAACAAATGGCTGAGTCTTTTATTTGTTGATAGAGATGATGAGGTTTAAGATAGTAATTACATTATCAGGGTCATTGCCACTAGAAATTAGAAAAAGGTTATCCTTAAGGATCATAGATTTAGGGATCAATACACATATTATGCAAGTAAGTGATAGAAAATGTTCAAAAAATTGTAGATCTGGTATTTAGTCAATCTAAGTCAATGACTTAAAAGGAATGGTCATATAGTTAAAATTACATACCTAAACTAACATATAACAAAACTCCACAATATAAATGCAAAATATCCTTGAAAATTCAACAAATAACCTGTATTAGAACTAGATAATTCATCATAGATAAAACTATTTATTGCCCACAGCTGCCTGGACATAATGCTGATCCATAAAAATTTAAGAGCAACATTTTTAGCATATGTTGGTATATGAAGTCCTCATAATCTCCAAAGTACATGAAGTGAAAAGCTTTTAAAGTATGAAAATCAAGTAGAAGAAACTAAAACCTTGTGGGAATGGGACAAGATACATTTATTTCATCATTGACATCTTGTCTATGACTAGAGGTGTCCCAATGACGCTTTCAGGGAATCTACAGAGGATGAATTTATATCTCTATCCTTTTCCAAAAGCAATCATTTTGTCTGTCAATATAATAATCTGTAGATTATTAACTGTAATGCTGCTAACTTAACCTCATCAAAAAGAGGGAGGGAGAAAGAAAGAGGAGAGGAGAGGGGAGGGGAGGGGAGGAGAGGAGAGGAGAGGAGAGGAGAGGAGAGGAGAGGAGAGGAGAGAGGGAGGGAGGGAGGGAGAGAGAGAGAGAGAGAGAGAGAGAGAGAGAGAGAGAGAGAGAGATGGAGATGACATCACTGGAGTGATGTGTGGCTTATTCACAGTGGACCACCAAAGCATCTGACATGGAATCCGAAAAACCTGAGTTCAAGTCCTTTAACACTTAAGTAAGTTTGCAACAGGAATAGTTAGGTGACACAATGAAGAGTGCCAAACCTGAAGTCAAGATCTCACTATCCCAAATATTCATAAACATCCGAGCTACATAGAATTAAAAGCTCTCAAAATATATAGGGGAAATCAAAATCCTAGCCAATGGAAGAGAACAAAATATGAGATCCCAGTTGTCTCGTCTCCTGTTGGAGTTGTAGCACAGATGTTTTTAGTAAGCTTACAGAGAAAAATTTACAAATTAATATTTTTATTTAACTATAAAAGTTACATTATCTATTTGGATAATATCTCATAAACATGCTACTACAAAAATCCTTCCAAACCAGGGGTACCTGTATCATACCCTTATACTGTGCCTCTGTGGGATTCTTAACACATAAATTCCCAAAGGAGAGTAAACTCAGATTTAAAATACAATGGCAGACACATCTATGGAGAATGTGTATGTAGAGAGAATATGTAGGGCATATTAGTATCCATAGTTACTCTGCTGCTTTGCAAGGCTGTCTCCTTAAAAAGTGTAACATCTCTGCTGGGTGATTCCATCAACTGCTGAGCTAGGACGCTCCACTTACATTTGAATGGGCCACTTCACTGCTGCTCTTGGTAATCTCCCCAACTTCTGCTCAGGCACTAAGAAATGCCAGGCAAATGCCCTGCAACTCTCCAGATCTTACACTAGCTCACAATGTTTTTACATGGACACATCCATCAAGGTTGTTGCTCCATCACCTATTCAAGCAAGTGATTGCAAGTAAGGATATCGTGCTTATTATCTCTATTGGATAGCTGGAAAATGGGAAGTCCTTCCCCTGTCTGATTTCCTTTAGAACAATTCAGAGTAGTCCTGTCCTCACTTGAATCCACAAAGACAAAAGATCAATGAAGAGGCAAGTTGAGTCTTGTGTATCTATTCAGATCCCACTTGGCATCCCTTAACTCATCAGTTCTTTTGGCTCCAAAGCCAATTAGAAGATTTTAGATTATTACACAGTATAAACCCTTGAGTCATCCACAGGGTGACTTAGACTGAAACCAAGCAAGGACTGTCTTCATGAACTTCAATATTTGGCCCCTCCTGCTATATAAAAGAATAATATACGCAGTATTCGCCGGTTGGATTTTGGCAATACCACCGATTAGATGATGCTGTCCGTAGGATATTAAACATAAGAGAATAATGGCATGAAAGCAACTTGTCATAGGACCATTTCTATCTGAATTCCTTTGAAAAAATGAGATAATTTTAGTGTTATAAAAAGCTTCCAAGGATGCTATTTAAATAAGCACAACATCCTATTGAATATAAAAACATTAAGCTAAGTTATCCTACCCTTATCTTTCTACTCCCCACCTTTGAATCACAAAGTTAGGGTTCCACACTGGCATACTTGAAAAAACAGGAAATGCTTACAAAGGTGTTAGCAAGTATGCAGCTTATTATGAATTTACAGCATAGAATTATCACAGCCATAACTTTTCAGTGTTCTCTGTGCATCAGACTGTAGACAGCTTGAAGTACAACTCAGCACACTGGACTGCTCCAGTAACAAACACAAGATCAGGAAATGTAAGCGCAAACACATAAGGAAAGCTATCCAGGGACACCAGACCCCACCTATGCCAGTAGGACTCTGTCATAAAGAGGCTTCATCTGATTCACTAGTTCTCCTTCCATCCAAAACAAATAGCTCAACACCAGCAGGAAAACTGGACAGTGTAAGACAAATACCAGCCAAGAAGTTTTGTTTCCCTCTGCTTTTGCTATTAGATACAAGCATGGGAGAGAAGATGGTATGGTCCTTAAGGCTACTGATAACACCTGCTTCCTTGTCCTTACAATTCATCTGCCATGGCTTCCTTGGGGTAGTAACACCTCTAATTAATAGGAACACCGACAGGGTAGTTGCCAAGTGCCTAGTACATGATAGGTTTAGAAATATGTCTTGATAAAGAAATAATGCTCAATTCCATATGAGGATAGGGACCCCTGTAACACAACCAAATTTCTTCAGTCTATTCAAACATATTTACTGGGCAGCATCACTCTACTTGACCAAAGACATTTTGCATTTAGATTAAAGTGGTGTGTGTGTGTGTGGGGGGGGGGTGTTATCTTTTTAGTGTTGTATATCCCTTTGGCAGTTTGGCCACTACAAAAAGGGCTGCCTATTGTCAGTACAATATATATTTTTATTATAGCTTTTTATTTACAAGATATATGCATGGGTAATTTTTCAGCATTGACAATTGCAAAACCTTCTGTTCCAACTTTTCCCCTACTTCCCCCCACCTCCTCCCCTAGATGGCAAGTAGACCAACACATGTTAAATATGTTAAGGTATATGTTAAACACAATATATGTATAAATATTCATACAGTTATTTTGCTGTGCAAGAAAAATTGGACTTAGAAATAAGGTAAAAATAACCTAAGAAGGAAATAAAATATGCAAGCAGACAAAAACAGAAGGAGTGGAAATGCTATGTTTCCCATAGTTCTTTTGCTAGGTGTAGCTGGTTTTCTTCATTATTCAACAAATGGAACTGATTTGGTTCATTTCATTGTTGAAGAGGGTCACGTCCATCAGAATTGATCATCATATAGTATTATTGTTGAAGTGTATAATGATCTCCTGGTTCTGCTCATTTCACTCAGCATCAGTTCATGTAAGTCTCTCCAGGCCTTTCTGAAATCATCCTGCTGGTCATTTCTTATAGGACAATAATATTCCATAATATTCATTATACTATAATTTATTCAGCCATTCTCCAATTGATGGGCATCTACTCAGTTTCCAGTTTCTAGCCACTATGAAAAGTGCTGCCACAAACATTTTTGCACATACAGCTTCCTTTCCTTTCTTTAAGATCTCTTTGGGATATAAGCCCAGGGGTAACACTGCTGGATCAAAGGGTATAGTACAAAATATTGTTAAAAATAAAAACTTTTTATTTTCAAAATATATGCAAAAATATTTTCAACATTTATCTTTGAAAAACTTTTCATTTCAATTTTTCTCCCTCCCTTCCCCTAAACATCAAGTAATTCAATATATGGTACAATATTATTACGTAGGATTACAAAAGGAACCAACTATACTTAAATATAGTTATCAAAATATCTTAAAAGTATTTGATTCAGACATATTTTTATCTTACTAAGATATCCCTTCAAATTGAATGTGCAATTTGATTGACTTAGGCCCCGATCTGTACATCAGTATAATTCCATAAATATTTATCAGTCACCCAAACTGTGTAATGTTTTGTGCCAGGAATCTTTAAACTTCTAAAGATTACCTTTTTTTGATGACCCTTTTCTCTTTGCCAATCTGCTTTTTGTTACTTTAAAAAATATTCAATCTCTGCTTTCTTGCAATAGAAGATTTTGTTAGAGAAAAATAAGACAGTGTTTCTACTCTGAATTATATATATCTAGATAAGCAATGCCTTCTTAGCTCAGAGATGAAAGCTATGTCTATGTCATGGTGATGACAGACTCAAAAAAGAGGAAATTTTAGATAGCAGTGTTTAAGATTCCTAGACTGAAGCTTCTGTGGAAGGGAGACAAGGAGACAGTGGGGATTTTAAACACCATCAGATTCTTTGATTCAACTTCCTCTTACCTCCATTGCTCCCCTTTATAAGTTCAATGAATGGAGTCTTAAATTTCATTTTTTTCTACTTGTGAGATTCAGTCTCACTTATTTCATTTGGGCTAGAAATAAATTGATACTAATAGACATCAATGGAAATGCTCCATTTATGTCCTTGGCCAAGTCACCCCTCTTTAGGGAACCTGGTGTTCCTCTGTTCCTAGAGGTTTACAATTTTGTACCAGACACAATGTGAGCACACAACCAGCTCTAGTCCTAACCCCAAGAGAGAGAGAGACCCAAAGGAATTATCAGGAAATACCAGGAATTATGAAGAGATTATGATGAAGAAGGCCAGGCCAGGAAGAAATGGACTATAACACCAATGAAGTAATGGCACATGTATAAAATATATTATCAAAAATGTATCTTAACAAGATCAAGGGGTAAGCCAGTGGACAATCTTTATACCTGATGTGGATGAGGTGTGATCTACTCCATTGCTGTGAGTCCTGACATCAATGAGATCACATATCCATGAAAAATGTTTAGAGCAGAAAGGAAGAAGTATAAGAGAAAACTATGTTTTTAACTTAGAGATACTGTAGCTATCATTGTTGTATATGTGACCAAAAAATCTAATAAATGCTTGGTTTTGTTATGTTTAAATGCTGACCTGGGATCTGTGGTTCTTGAAACCATGTGCCAAGCCTACCTCTATTTGAAAATCTGCTTCTTAAACCCAGAGTCAGCTTTTACTCATAAAGAGTTGTTCACACCCATCTGTCCTTATTCTTTATCACCACATGCCAGGCTAATCAGTTTGGTGTATGTCCAAATAAGGAAATTTTAGTAAACTGATGAGTTTTGAAGAAAGAGAGCTTCTTGGTAAAATCAGCAAAGAATTATACTAAAAAGAAAGAGATATGGGCACCTAGACATATATGTTATCATAATCACTAATGAATCAGCTGAGTTTATTGATCTATTTTTTCTTACAGAGGAAGTGGGATGTAATATTCAGAAATAGATATGATATAAAAACAAAAATCAACTATAAAATTTAAAACATAGAAGGAAAGAGATGGATCACTAGACCAAACCGGTGATAAACTCATTGAGACCAAAGGCACTGAACAGAAAAAATAGATTAGTGAAGGAATTTTCTGATCAGATTTCAAGGAACATTTCTCAAGTTGGGTATTCTGATAACTGCAAGAATAGCAATTTTGACATAAGGCTCAAAAAAGGACTTTAATCCTTTAAAAACCAAAAGAAAGCTAAAGAAAATTTCTGGGTTTTACATTAGAGGGTAAAAGTAGCATAAACCATCAAGAATGTTTTTCGTGAGCAGACCTAGGCCATCTGGCATGAGCACTTTTGGTCCATCTCCTTTCTATATTCTGTCTCCAGTAACATCTCCCACTCTCTTTTAGTTTTCTCTGATCTCAGGAGAGAAACTTCAACAAGTTTCATTCCTCCTTGTTCCACTCACCTCTTTCCTTCAGAACCTTGTTCCAGAAACCATCTGCTCTCTTTCATTCATCTTCACTAACTTTTTTCTATATATACATCTCCCCATTTAATTTTCCTTCCTCATTTCAATAAGTTTCAACAAGTTTTTCCCTACCTTATAACAGAGAGAGAGAGAGAGAGAGAGAGAGAGAGAGAGAGAGAGAGAGAGAGAGAGATGAGAAGAGAATGCTCTCCTTGGAGGCACGAAAACCTCTGTTCAAATTCTACCTCTAATGCATACTGATTTTTGAACCATAAGAGAATTTGACCTTTCTGTGTTCTGTGTTATAAAGAAGGAACCAACATACATGATTAAGGAAGTTTCCTCACCCAGAACATCTAGGCTAATGAAATTACTTGTCTGGCATACATCCATATGCCTTATAGATCTATTTTCTCATTAACTATTCTCTCTTCAAGTCACTCATTTCTAGCCTTATCTTCTACTAAAACTGCCATCTCAAAGATAATCCACTGATTACCAAATCCTTTGTGCTTTCTCATATTCCGACCAGCTTTTAAACATTCCAGTTACTACTTACTGGATATCTTCTCCTTTGATAATAAAGAGACGAAACTCTCTGCATTTGCCTTCTATTTCTTTGACTGTTTTTTTTTCTTTTTTTTCATTGCCATCTCTTCATTTTCTATCCAACATCTTAAAGGATCTGTCATTGCCTTCTTTCTGAATATCCTCTTGCTCAACAATCTCCTTCATTCCTATATCTTCAATTACCACCTCTAT